>NW_026294514.1:40848738-41436238 GCF_007827085.1 Peromyscus californicus insignis | reverse complement strand
AGGTGAGAACTGCAGACAAAGACTTTGAAATAATAAAACACTCTTAGGGGTCACACGCTTCCTCTTTTTTCCCTTGTCTTCTTCTTGGTCTTCAGAAATGTGCTCAAAGCTCATAGTCTACAGCAGACACACACTGGATGTCTGGAAACATCACATGAACAAAGAAATGAATGAATGAATGAGTGTGACAACAGGCAATTTTCTCTGAAGGTGATTTGCTTCCGTTCATGGTTTGCATCTTTCCTGTGCCATAACTAAATTTTCCCTGAAAACTGACTTCTAGTGATGTGGCTGGGGTAGCTACATCCCAGGCGAGGGGTTGGCTGTCAGAAGTTGTAACATTCCTCCCTTACAGAAGCATGCACCATTGAAAAGCAAAGTATACGCAGATTAGAAACCTGTACCTCTGATGAGCTGCCAGGCTGCCATGCCCAAAGTACAGCGTGAGAATCCACGATCCGCCTGGCCAAGCTCCCAATGCTCTGACACTAAGAAGTGCTATTTATCTCCCAGTTCTAAACTAGCTACTTAGAATGTTTTTTCAAATGGTTCCTATTATGTCAATGAAATTGACTAGAGTTGGTTGTTTTTTTACTCTTTGTTCTTTGGGGACCCTCCACTCAGTTCCCAATTAAATACACAGAGGCTTATTCTTACTTATAAATGCCTGGCCTTAGCTGGGCTTGTTTCTAACCAGCTTTTCTTAACTTAAATTATCCCATCTACCTTTTGCCTCTGGGCTTTTACCTTTCTCTATTCTATATACCTCTCTTTCTTTCTAACTCCATGGCTGGCTGTGTGGCTGTGTGGCTGTGTGGCTGTGTGGCTGGGTTGCTGGCCCCTGGTGTCCTCCTTTCCTCCTTTTCTCCCTCCTCTCCCTTCTTCTCTCTTCACTCTTGAGCCTAGATTTCTCCTCCTATTTATTTTCTCTGCATGACAGCTCCAACTATCCCTCTCTCCTGCCTTGCTATTGGCTATTCAGCTCTTTATTAGGCCAATCAGGTATTTTAGACAGGCAAAGTAACACAGCTTTGCAGGGTTAAATAAATACAACATAAAATAATGCAACACATCTTTACATCACTAAACAAATATTCCACAGCATAAATGAATGTAATACATCTTAAACTAATATTTTACAATAATTGACACTAAGGACATTTCAAAATTTTACTGAATTAGGGTAATATAAGCATCCCACAAGGCCATTGTTATTGCATCATATTCCTGGATAATAATTTTCAAAAATCATAATGAAATAGTTATTGTAATAGTTGCTTGAATTTATACCAAATCTCTATCATTTTGGATTTCATGGTTCCAAAATAGTGTCAACATTTTTAAATTGCCAGATTTTATTGGGCTGAACTGGATAAGCAGACAGCTTTTGCTGAGCACTCCCAATAGTTAAACATAAGCCAGAAACCAACACCAAATGCAACTCAAGCACTCCTCAACCTTAGAGAAGGAAATGATAACATCTCAGGTCTCCTAAGTTTTGGCAAATACTTCTCTATTTTCTTCCTGATGTCTGCCCCTAGGGAGTATTCTTGCAGAGCAGGAATCCCCTGCACTGGGGGACATTCATATATAATTATGAATATGTTCAAGAACTATATAAGGACACTAATAAACCCCTAATGAAGTTACAAATGAACAGTGGAATGAAGTAATGAAAACAGTTCAAGATATGAAAGAAGAAATAGAATCACTAAAGAAAATCCTAACTGAGACAAAACTGGAAATGAAAAACTTAGGAAGTCAAACAAAAACCTCAGAAGTAAGCCCCACTGAAACACAGAAGAAAGAATCTCAGGCATTGAAGACGAGGTGGAAGAAATGGAGACCCCGGTCAAAGAAATGTTAAACCTAGAGATATTCAGGTACAAAACATCCAGGAAATCTGGGACACTATGAAAAGACAAAAATCTATAAATAATAGATATGGGGAAGGACAGAAACCCAGATAAAAGAAAAACACATAAATGATTTTCAGTAAAGTCACAGAGGAAGACTCCCCCAGTCTAAAGAAGGAGGTGCCTATCAAGATATGAGAAGCCTACAGAATACCAAATAGACAGGACCAGAAAGAAAAGTCCCCACAACACATGATAATCAAAACACCAAGAATATAGAAATAGAACAAGAGGCTGGAGAGATGGCTGAGCAATTAAGAGCACTGACTGCTCTTCCAGAGTACTTGGATTCAATTCCTAGTACCCACATGGCAGCTCACAACTGTCTATAATTCCAGTTCCAGGGGATCTGCACATAAAATAAAGTTTTTTTTTTTAAAAAGTGTCCTCTGCCCCCGAAAATGAATATAGAACAAAGAAAGAATTTTAAAAGCTGCAGAGGAAAAAGACCAACTGACATAAAAAGGTAGACCCATTAGAATAACACCTGACTTATCAGTGGAAACTCTAAAAGTGAGAAGGGCCTGGATGGATGTTCTACAGACTCTTAAGAGACCATAGATGACAGCCCAGACTACTACATCCAGCAACACTATCATCACAATAGACAGAGAAAGAAAATATTCCACAAGAAAACCAAAATTAAATATTATCTATCTATTAATCGAGCTCTTCAGAAGGCACTAGAAGGAAACATCTTCAGTCTGAAGATATTAACCAGACCCAAGAAAAAACAAGGTTTTAAGTATGCCTTCATGGGGCAGGGAGGAAGATACCATGATAGATGAGGACATCATGGGAATAGGAAGAGGCAGGGTGCTGGGGAGGCTCTCAGGAATCCACAAGGTTGACCCCCACCTTGGTCTGCTGGCAGTGGTCCAGAGGGTGCCTGGACTAGTCTACTCTGGTGACTAGCCTAGCAAATAACCTAGCTGTCATCATAGAGCCTTTGTCCAGTGACTGATGGAGGCAGATACAGAGATCCACAGCCAGGCACCAGGCTGAGCTCCGGGAATCCAATTGATGAGAGAGAGGAGGGATTCTGCAGGCGAGGGATGTTGAGATCATGATGGGAGGATGTGCAGAGATGACTGGCCACACTAGTGGAAGCCCATGAACTGTGGACTGGTGGCTGTGGAGCTTCCATGGGACTGGACTAGGCCCTCTGGATATGGAAGATGGTTGTTTGGCTCAGACTGTTTGGGGGGCACCCAGGCAGGGGGATTGGGATCTGTCCCTGGTCTATGGGCAGGCTTCTGGAATCTGGTGCCTGTGGTGTGACACCTTGCACAGCCTTGGTGCAGTGGGAAGGGGCTTGGACCTGCCTAGGCTCAGTGTGCTGGGCCCTGGTGACTCCTCACGGGAGACCTTGATTTGGGGGATGTGGGGATGTGGGGTGGCTTGGGAAAGAGGGCTGGGGATGGGATGAAGGAGGAGGGGGGATCTGTGGATAGTATGTGGAGTGAGTAGAAAATTTCTTAATAAAGAAAAATAGAAAAATAAAATAAAATAAATAAAAAAGTATGCCTTCATGATTCTATGGATTTCCTCAGTGTCTGCTGTGATGATACCTTTTTTGTATCTAATTTTATTAACTTGGATCTTCTTACTGCATCTTTTAGTTAATTTGGCTAATAACTTACCAATCTTATAGATTTTCTCCAGGAACCTGTTTCATTCATTCTTTGTGCTTTTGTTTGCTTCCATTTGATTGATTTCAGCCTTTAGGGTAGTATTTTTATGGGACTCCTGACCATGAGAACGAGAGGGTCTCTGACTCTATTGCATGCTCTTAGGACTCTTTTGCTCCCGTTGGGTTGCTGTGCCCAACTTTGATATGAAAGTTTTTGCTTCATCTTATTATATTTTATTTTGTCATGTTTGGTTGTTATAGCTTGGAAGTCTGTTCTTTTCTAATGAGAGACAGAAAGGGATGGATCCAGAAGGGAGGTGAGGTGAGGGGGAACTGGGAGGAATAGAGAGAGGGAGGGGAAATTACAATCAGGATATAATGTATGAGAAAAGAATATTTCCAATAAAAAATGAAAAAGAAATTATATGTATTTATTATTATGTAATTACATACACTAATTATATAGTAATTTATTAATATATAATATTATATATACATATATGTATACATACACACATGCCTTGGTATAACTCTAACCAAGCAAGTAAAAGACTTACATAACAAAAACATTAAGACATCAAAGAAAGAAATTGAAGAAGATTATCAGAGGATGTCAAGATCTCCCATGCTCATGGACCAGTAGGATTAATATAGTAAAAATGGTCATCCTACCAAAAGTAATCAGTTCTTCACAGAAATTGAAAGGACACTTTTCAACTTCATATGGAAACACACACATTTAAAGAAATGTTCAACATCTTGGATCATCAGGGAAACACAAAATAAAACTCCTTTGAGATTTCATCTTAAACAAATCAGAATGGCCAAGATCAATAAAACAAATTACAGCTCATACTGGCGGGGATGTGGGGGAAAGAGAACACTCATCCATTGCTGATGGGAATGCAACATGTAGAACCACTATGGAAATCAGTGTAGTGGTTCCTCAGGAAGCTGGGAATATATCTACTTCAAGATCCAGCTATACCACTCTTGGACATAAACCCAAAGGACTCTATACCCTGCTACAGAGACACTTGCTTATCCATGTACGTTACTGTTCTATCCATAATAGCTAGAAATTGGAAACTGACTAGATGTCCATCAATGGAATAATAGATAATAAAAATGTGATATGTTTAGACAATGGAATAGTATTCAGCTTTTAAATGAAATCACAAATTTCACAGGAAATAGGTGAAGCTAGAAAAGAGTCACCCTGAGTGAGGTAACCCAGACCCACAAAGGCAAACAAGGTATACATCTCTTATATATGGATGGTAACGTTTCAGTCTTCTATAGGTGTGCTACAATCTATATAACCATGGTGTTGATATATAGAGAAAGTGACTAGGGGGGAGGAAAGGGTCTCCCAAGGAAGGGGAAATAAAATATATTATTATGGAGAGATGTGGGGAGACTGGAATGGGAGGATTATATGGAGAGTGGTTGAAGAGGTGGGTAAGGAAGGGAACATGGTGAGGTATGATCAACACTAAGGGTCATTTGAGGAGTCATATGGAAACCTACTACAATAGAAGTTTCTTAAAAATATATACACACATGAAAGAAATCAAAATGGAATCACCAAATAACAGAGGAGAGAAAGCCCCACGTAGACATCTTTCATCACCAAGTGAAACTTCCAGTGCCAGTAATGGGTTACATCTTATTGATTTGTTGGCCAAAGTAGCCCCATGGAAACCCCCAAACAGCTGAGGCTTTGGACAAGGCTGTTGATGGCTCTCTATAATCTGATAGTAAGGCCTTATTGCTGAAGACAACACTTACTTATCTCGTTAAACACAAAGAATCTTAGCAGATGCCTAAGTAGAGACTTCATCCTTACTAATTAGGTTCATGGTCCTGGAAGGCACTCTGTACACTACCAGAGGAGAAACCTAACACCAACCCAGATAAAAACCCTTTTATATATAACAATGACATGCCTGCATGATATGTCCAATAGTGGCAGAAACATTGTGGGAGTAACCAACCAGTATCTGATTGGATCTAAGACCCACTCCACCAGATGGAACCCATGGCCGACTGTTCCAGTGGTCAAGAACCTAAGATCAGATAGGTCATGCACCCAGGGGAAAACCAAATACTATTATTCTGCTAAATGATACTTAACAACATCCATCTAAACCTATAAATCGGTGTCTCACTCAGGCATCATTTTCAAGCCAGAAGTAGTCCCAGTGCTGGGGGGGTGGGAGCGGACATGAGCTCCCATCCCCAACTCAGATGCTATCTCTAATAGACAACTGCTTGCAGAGGAAAGTTTAGTTTTGTTTTCTCCATTGGGGTCTTACTGGATATATTAGCTACATTTACATGTAGGCCTGTAGCCAGCAGTAGATGGCCAACACAAAACAGTCTCAATGGTATTTGTGCATGGTTTTTTTTTTTTTTTGTCTTATATCGTTTTATTTCGCCATTCTTTAATCTTACTGGTCTTGGTTGCATGTTATAATTTCCAATTTTGTGTTTTAGTGACTTTTGTTTTTGTGTATATGTTTCTTCTGCTTTTCTTTTTTCCTTCCTTCCTTCCTTCCTTCCTTCCATTCTTTCTCTCTTTTTCTTTCTTTCTTTCTCTTTTTCTTTCTTTCTTTCTTTCTTTCTTTCTTTTCTTTCTTTCTTTCTTTCTTTCTTTCTCTCTTTCTTTCTTTTCTTTCCCCTTCCTTCCTTTATTCTTGTTTGTTTGTTTAACTTACTCATTTCTTTTCTAAAGAGAGAGGGCAAAGTGGAGTTAGATAAGTGGGAAGGAGAGGAAATCTGGGAGGAGAGAGATGGGGAGGGGAGACTGTGATCAGAATACATTATAGTTAAAAATTATTTTCAATTAAAAAAAGGGGGGAAGTCCATGGGAATCAGCTTTAAGCATATCAAGCTTATGGAAATTCCTGTTTGTTTATTTATTTTTAACCTGTGTAGGATTGTAGAAGGAATGTTCCTGCTCTTAACAGGTTGGTAAACAAGTTACCAGAAGTTTAGATTTCCTAATGAAACCTCTAAAATGACCAGAGCCTCTACAAAAATGCAGACATCTAAGCTATTTATCTCTTTATTCATAGAAAACAAAAATTGGACTAGTTAAATGAATCACAACAGATGACTTACATTTTTAACTGCTGCATCTTTATATGTGATTGCAAGAACTTGAAAGCAGCCAGAGTAGTTTTTAGTCAGTCAGTGGGGAAGCTGGCATGTCTAGACAATGCAATATTATTCAGTGATAGAAGTCAGTTCTCACGCCACAAAAATAGGAGAGCCTTTAATCCCAGCACTAGGGAGGTGGAGACAGGAATGGAAGGTGGGTGGAGACAGGATCTCACCCATTTGGTCTGAGCATTGGCAGAATTAAGAAGTTTCTAGTGGCTGCTGCTCTGCTTCTCACATCTTTCAGCTTTCACCCTCGATATCTGACGCTAGGTTTTTATTTAATAAGACTAATTAGGTTCATGCTTCAGAGACTTGTTTAGATAAAAACAATGTTTCAGGAAATTGAAAAAAAATCTGAAGATTTCATCTAGAAAATGACTAGTCACTTACTGTACTGTAACACGAATCTTAAAAGGTCTTATAATAAAAAACCCAGAGCCAGATATCAGGGTGAAAGCTGAAACATCAGAGAAGCAGAACAAGCTAGCCACAAGTTCTTACCTCTAGGAAATCCTCAGCCTCAAGAGAGCGAGTTCCCATTTCCTCACACCTTCTATTACTTTCTGTGTCCTGTCACATTACTTCCTAGGATTAAAGGCATGTTTCACCACTGCCTGGTTCTGTTTCTCTCATGTAGCCCAGTGTGGCCTTGAACTCACAGAGATCCAGATGGATCTCTGCTTCCCGAGTGATAGGATCAAAGGTGTGTGCCACCACTGCCTGACCTCTATGTCTAATTTAGTGGCTGGCTCTGTCCTTTGATCCTCAGGTAAGCTTTATTGGGATGCACAATATATCACCACACAGTACTGTTGTACAATGGGAACCCAACCCTTACAAAGAAGAGCTCTGTCCAGCCAGAGCTGTAAAGTGGTAGTTCATAGAATAGAGCCTCTCTGAGATACGTGAGGACTGTCAAAATGTCTGTCTGTGATAAACAGTATTTAGAAGGAAGTAAAATGCTAGCTGGGGACAAAAACGCAGACACCCCTAGTGAATTCATGCACACCATGCCACAGCTGTGACAGAATGTGTATAGTATACCTGAGGCTGGGAAACAGCGGATGTGCTTTCCAGGGCAAGAAGAAATATCCTGGTAAGGTGGGGCCTCCAGAGAAGTCAGCTTGGGTGTAGCTGTCTTAGTGCTTCCATTGCTGAGATAAAGCACCATGACCAAAAGCAACTTGGGGAGGAAACTGTCTGTTTCCTCTCTAGTTCCAATCACAATCCATTACTGAGAAAAGTCAGGGCAGGAACTCAAGGTAAGAGCCTGGAGGCAGGAGCTGATGCAGAGGCCATGGACGGGTGCTGTTTACTGGCTTGCTCCTCCTGGCTTGCTCAGCCTGCTTTCTTATACAACTAGCCCAGGGGTGAGTGGCACCATGCATAGTGATCCAGGGTCCTCCTACATCAATCATTATTCAAGAAAACGTCCCCACAGGCTTGCCCACAGTCCCGTCTGGTGGGTGTGTTCTCACAACCGAGGTTCCCTTCTCATAAATGGCTGTAGCTTGTGTCAAGTTGACAAACAAGCAAACAACAAACAGACAAAAACCAAACCATCCAATCGCATCTGGTCTTGTTGCTTTGAGGTGTGAGCTCTCTCCACCAAAGCCTCCCAAAATGACTGTTGAAGAACCCAGCAGGCATATCTGCCTTCCCACTCCGACCAACATTTGTCATTTTGTGCTTTGAGTTTCCCGAGGTCATGTCTTTATTCTCACTTTCACCACACCTCTTTTTTTTCCTTCATCCTCTTGTCAATTATCCCCGTCTCTTAAATGATATTTTAGAGATGTTGGAGATACAGTCACTAGTAAAGCACTTCCTAGCACACATGGAGCTCTGAGTTCAATCCCCAGTATAGGAAAAGAAATATTTCAGAAACATAGCTTTATAAATTATGAATTCCCAAATATACTCTAAGACACTTTAGATTCAGAACAGACAACCATTGATTGGTGGGCATGCGCGCGTGCGCGCGTGCGCGCGTGCGCGCGCGCGCGCACACCCACGCGCGCGCACACACACACACACACACACACACACACACACACACGCACACACACACAGCCAGGCCATCCCTCCTAAGCTTACATAGTTAAGTAGCAGGCACACACACACACACACACACACACACACACACACAGAGCCAGGCCATCCCTCCTAAGCTTACATAGTTAAGTAGCAGATCCAGAATTTGGCCCTGGCCCTTGTTTGTAGAGACCATATGTGCTTTTATTATTATTATTATTATTATTATTATTATTATTACCATCATCATCATCATCATCATTATTATTATTATTATTAATTGTATCATTGTTGCCTTATCATACAACAAGGTTAGTCTTTTTGCCTTTGTGTTTTTTTTTTTTTTTTTTTTTTTTTTTTTTTTTTTGGTTTTTCGAGACAAGGTTTCTCTGTGTAGCTTTGCGCCTTTCCTGGAACTCACTCTGTAGCCCAGGCTGGCCTCGAACTCACGGAGATCCGCCTGCCTCTGCCTCCCGAGTGCTGGGATTAAAGGCGTGCGCCACCACCGCCCGGCTGCCTTTGTGTTTTTTTGAGGTAAGGTTTTACTTTGTAATTCAGGCTGGCCTGGAACTCATTCTATAGCTTAGGCTGGCCTCAGATTTGTGGCGCTCTTCCTGCCCTGCTCTCCCAGTGCTGGGTTTCCAGGCCTTGTTCTTAATAGGCATTGCTTCTTGCTGAGGAGTCCCGGAGGTTCTGGCTTAATGATCTCTTTCAGTTTTGTCCGTTGATTTTTTTTTTTTACATCCATCTGGAATTTTAGCATTTGCAAAGTAATAGCCAAGTGCAGACCGTGTAGAATTCTGAGTTTTATGAATCTTGGCAGAGACGAACACCCTTGAACTCCAAACACAGGCATTTGAAGAAGGAGGAGGCACCTTCCCCCGGTCCATGTGGTGTACTTGGCCTCGATGTTCTGTTTCTTCAAAATCCTTGTCTCGGTTCTCAGGACAAGAAAAATAAAGTTTGCAAAATGGTAGTCCATTGGCTAAATTTGACCCTTGGATGTATTTTGCGCATCCTTCCTAGAGGGGGCAAAAGATACTTTAATTAGTAGTCACCATTTCCAAATGAAGACATTTCACCTAAAATACTAGCTTTCTGTTTCTTGAAGAGGTGGAAATAACAGCCCTGGGGTCTTGCTCTTCCTGACATCAGGCAGGAAGCTTCAAGAACTCCCCCTCCCTTTCCACCAGTGGGCAAGGTGGGCTCCTTTTAAGCCTAATATGAGTACTTGTCTTTCTCTACAGTCTTCTTCCAGTCACAGCAGGGATATGAATTGTTTTTCTGGTGACATCTTGAGCTTGGACATGAACTATAGAGGGAAATAAACAAACACTAAGGGAACCACAGAGGGATTGAGAAAAGTAGGGGATTTGGAAGTGAGGCAGTAGAACCAAATATCTAAAGGACCAGCTTGCTCTTCCCTGTAGCCAGAAGGTTCCTCTGGTTCCGCCTGGCCCTGTGGTCCCTCAGCCACTTATAAAATAATCATTCAGAGGCTTAATATTAATTATCAATTGTATGGCCTATGGTAGGTTTCTTGCTTGCTAGCTCTTGTAACTTAACCCATTTCTATTAATCTATAAGTTGCCACTTGGTTGTGTGGCATTACCTGTCTGCTGGCATCTTGCTGCTCCTTCGGAGGTGGCTGGCATCTCTCCAGATTCTCCTTTCTTCTCTCCATATATCTGCTTGGATTTCCTGCCTGCCTCTAAGCTGCCTTGCCATAGGCCAATGCAGCTTTATCAACCAATCAGAGCGACACATATTCACAGCATACAGAAAGACATCCCACAGCACTTCCCTGGGGTAAATTCCTAAAATGAATCAAGTCACAAAACAAACAAACAAGCTAATGTATTGAAAACAGACAGTCCAGGGCAACAAAATGTGATGTAGAGACTCGGGTTGCCCAACCCTTGTTTTAGGAACTCAGTCAGACCACACACCCAACTCACCATGTGTCCATGGGACCTGACCAAGGACAGAATAAAAGACTCTGCCCACAGGTCTGACCCAGACAGTCAACCTCCAAGGACTGAAACAAGTAATAGACCCCAGGAGCATAGGAACGAGCCCCAGGCTTGCTTCTCCTCAAATACCACCACACTTTGACCTTGGGACTCAGAAATGCATTATTTGGGGCATGCTGGTTTTATAAGGCAGCCTAGCCCTGATTACCACAGAAAGTAAATGAAAGCCAAGGCCAAAATGGACATAGTACTGAGTGCCTGGCAGTAGAAATAATTGCTAATAGGCACATCTATGCCACCAAAGAGAAGAGAATTGAAACTGGAGACCTTAGTACTCCATGGGCCAGGCCAGCTGCTGTTTCTGGTTCCAGCTCCCTGCTGAATTACAGATGAAAAGCTGCAATGTATTTACGAAATCTTTTATACAAAACGGCTCCATGCAGCTGTGTTTTTCCTGCCCAAGTGGGGAGGAACACATAACTGGGAAGCCCATCTGTTTGGGGACTGTTAATGTGTCTCTGGATCCTGTGTAACACATACCTGGAGAAGGAGGTAGAGGGGCTGAGATCCTGAGAAGGAATTGCCTCAGGGAAGGGTTGGAGATGCAGTAGGAAGCACAATTCTAATTTAAAACTCTTTGTTGTTCTTCTGACTTAATACTGTCAAGATAACATGAATTTAAAGACTGTATTTGCATTAGCTTTAAACTAGTGATTTTTCTCCGTTTCTATAAAAATTTACAGTTATCACTTCCTACAGTGGGTCTTTTCAAGGGTTCGGTAATTTCTTGAGATAAGTAGGAACAAAGGACAAAATGGTATAATAACTAGCTCATTTTAGATTTTTCTCTCTCCTCATTATGATGTTCTTTGCGATCTAGCAATTTCCTATAGACTATTTAGTGTTTTTATTTTCTGGGTACTTGTCCTAGATGAGGAAGTTGGTTCCTAGATGACTCCAGTTGCCAATTGAGACTGAGTTTGGGTTTAAGAAAGGCTGAACATGTTGTGGGTGTCTGACTCTATCCCAGTAGCTTGTGGCAGGAGTAAAGGTGAGCCCTCCCAGTTCAAGTTCTCGAAATCACTCACTGTAAAATGTGCACTAGATTTTGCCATGCAGCTGTTTCTTTTAGGCTGGACATGACCAGAACCATCTTCTTCTTCTTCTTCTTCTTCTTCTTCTTCTTCTTCTTCTTCTTCTTCTTCTTCTTCTTCTTCTTCTTCTTCTTTTTTTTTTTTTTCTTTTTTTTTTTGCGACGGCCAGGTATGGGCCCAAAGCTCCAGTGCCATCCATTTTCAGGGGTAGTTGGTTCGGTTAGTGAGTTGTTACCAGAACCATCTTCTACCAGGGTAATTGTAATCACTCTCCGGAGGCCTCCTGGGATCAGGCATATTAATGTTCCGTCCTGGAGGAAGCAGGGAGGCTCAGGGCTCACAACACTCCAGATGCTCTAGAGGCCCCTCCCCTGCCTCGTGTAGAAAACTCTTCCTTAGTGTAGCTGCCCCCAGCTACCCAGAGGATGCTGGAGTGCTATGGTTTTTCATGAATCACTCTGAGGTGGGTGGGACCTGAGGTGAGTGTATGGCTGACCTCAGGCTGCCTAGTAAACTCATAGGCTCACAGCCTTTGCTTTGGATACAATGTTTGCCTTGGTCTCCTGGGAGCCTCTGTATCTGGGATAAATAGAGGTCTCTCTCTTGACATCTCCACAGGCAAAGTCATATAACATGCTTCTTTGAATAAAATGGAACAATGTGGGGAAAAGACATACAACAAAAGCTTGGTGAAGGAAAAATAAAGCCAAAGAAAAGCACTTTTATAAGGTTAGTATAATGATTGCTACCTGGAATCAAATTTGGCCCTGACTTTTTGTAGGGAGAGCTAAGGAGATATGGCAAGCCATTCTTCCCCCTAAGGACACCGAATCTTGGTTCAAATTCTAATAGGTTTGGATCTAGAGTGTCATGTAGGCATCATGAGATAATGCTACAATTTCCGTATAGTTTTATCAAAACCCCAAACAAGCAAGAAAGCAGAATTTCCCGAGGAATAGGTGCAGCTGCAACTCAGTGAAGGTGATTTGAGGAAGGGAAGCCAGATGTTCATGTTACCACCAGCTTTTCCCAAGACAAACCTGCTAACACACACACCACGACCCCACTGCCTCCTTCCACGGTACCTGAAGAAGCGCGAGCCACAGAAAGAGAGCCCCTTGTCAGAACGCAACATCACACATTTTTATGTAATTGAGCAAAACTTCTTTATGTAGTTGCAAGGCTCCATCAGCGAAATGCAGGCTGTGTTAGTTGCTAGAAAATGCCTATATAGAGACCGGAGTAGCAATTCACTGGAATTGACACGGAATCCTGTAATCTAAACACCTAGTTACCATATAATTTATTTGGAAAAAAAATCTCACTGGAGGCTAGCAGCTGGGTAATGGCTCCACGGCTACTGTTCCCAGTCTGAGGTCAGATGTCAGGAAGCACAGTGACCGGGGAGCAGGCATCATTATCAGGAGTCACAATGACTATACAGGAGGCATACAGCCTTTTAGTTGGAGGGCTCGAGGGCACATTGAAAGTCTTTCTGGATTTCTCAAAGATCTGGATTGCACATTGAAAGTCTTTCTGGATTTCTCAAAGATCTGGATTGCACATTGAAAGTCTTTCTGGATTTCTCAAAGATCTGGATTTCTCACAGATCCCGTGACTACTTCCTGTGTTCTTAAGCATAAATGATGGAAAAATAGACATCCTTTATTTGAACTCTTGCTGTGGTCCAGGTACCGAGCACTTCTTGGACAGAGTTCCACGGAGCATTTTTGAGACCTCTAAAGTTTTGACATTGTCAACACTGTGGAGATGTGAAATCTGAAATCTTGTCCAGAGGGGACAATAGCTATGATGAAGAGATAGAGGCATCAAGTTAGAGTGTGAAGTTACAAGCCCAGGGTCACCAGGTAGCAAGTAGACATGTGACAGTTTGTTTCACTGCATCTGATTTCTGAGGCCGTGCTCTTAATATCTACCTTATACTGTCTCCTCACCAAAATAGTACAGGCTACAGGACAGTGAGTGTGACTTAAAAAGCTGCTTACGAGTACAGTGACTCACAGTAACATTTGTATTTCCTGATAGCCAATTTAGGGAAAACCAAAAGGGAAGGAGACAGACCTGTCACATTGCTGTTGAAATTTGGTCTCTGTTATGAAATAATAAGATGGCAGGAACGTTTCAATTATGGTCTTTGGAGGTAGAACCTTTGGGGAATATAGTTAAGGTTAAATGAAGCCGTTAGGGTGTGTTCACAAAGTTGAGACCTGAGCTAAGGGGGTTGAGTTGAGGTAGCAAAGTAAAACAGAGAGAAGGTCTAGGACAGCCTCACCCAGAGGCTGAAAATTAAACTATGAGAAAATAGGGTTGGCTGGTAGCATCTAATAGGTGTAAAGAGTGTGTTCAATGGCTGCATCCTGCTCCCTTCCTTCTGTAATGCTTCTCATGTGAGCAATCAACCGATCATCTTTATCAGTAGTTCTCAACCTGTGGGTCATGACCCCTCTGGGGGTGGAAGAACCCTTTCACAGTGATTGCCTAAGACCATTGGAAAACACAACTATCTATATTCCAATTCATAGCAGTACCAAAATGACAGCTTTGAAATGGCAAATGATAGCAAAGAAAATGCTTTTATGGTTGGGGGTGATCACAAGAGGAAATGTATTAAAAGGTCGCAGCGTTAGGAAGGTTGAGAACCACTGGTCTGGATCCGTCCATCTTTGACCTACTGTTGTACACCAGGTACTTTCCTTCCTCTTCCTCATTGGCTCCAGGCACCAGCTTCTGTAAGCAGTATTGTCCTAGTGTCTTTTTGTTTTGTCTCCGTGTTTAAGATACGTGTCTTTGTGGGGCTCACATTGCTGTCAAAGGACAATCTTGGGTCTTGGACTCTGCCTCTTACGTGGATTGACAGGGTCTCTAATTTCTTTGTTATTCTTCATACCAGACTAGCTGACCTTGAGCTTCCAGGGATTCTCCTGTCATTGCTGGTCGTTTTGATACAGGAACACCAGAGTTACTGTCACACACTACTGAGCCTGGCTTGTTGGTGCTTGGGGTTTGAACTCAAGTCCCTACTCACTTTACCTACAGAGCCAACTCCACAGCCCTACATTTTCTACAGGAAAATGGCACGCCTAGTCCTTGGAGGTCTGTTGTCCAACAACACTGAGCCCTTTGAGGCAAAGGTTCTCCTGCACTCAGACCTGCTCTGGACCTTAGTTCAAGACCTGGAATGGACAACAAGCTGAGTGGTTTCAGCCATAGAAATCCTTTTCTACACATTCTTGATAAAGGACCACACAGTTAATGGAGAAGCGAAAACTACTCAAATAACCTCATGGACTCAAGTACACGCAAGTTCAAATACATGCTTACTCCCAAACAGAAACTGAAAATGTCCTATAATGTTTCTTGCTGAAACACTAAGCCAGGGCTAACAAAGGAAACTGGGGCTCAGGTTATCCACATCCAGACTGTCCTCTGTGGCCATGGCTTTGCCACACCCTTCTGATAAACACACCCAGTGGACCTTCATGCTCACTGCATGGGCCCCCAGTCCCTCTCACACTTGAAATAGTCACTTTGTCGACTGTTCTTACATTTTTCCCTAAGAATCTAGGAGCTTTTCTGCAAATCTCTGATTTAATTGCATATCTTTCCATTAAATTACTCTCAGCAAAGCATCTGTGTGAGCTGTATTACTCAAGGAGACCCTCACTCTCTGTTCTCAGATTAGATTCCACTTCAAAACTGTTTGGCTTTAACATATTCTGAGTCACTATCTGTCAAAGTCTCAGGGCAGGGCTACCTGAGATTGTGTTACCCGTTTCCTGCTTCTCTGGGATTCTGTTTCCTCTCTTTCATGAAGCATCTGCTCCTTGGTTCCTGTTAGAGTTGCTCATGTCCTCACAGCAGCTCTCTTAAAGCCCTTGTCTCATTTTCCCTCCTGATTATTTTATTCTTGTGAACAGATCTGCTTCTGCAAGAATTCCAAGAAACAAAGGTTGCATGTTTCAGGACCTTTTGGACATGACCCCCAATTTCCAACACATCCTCCTCTGGCTTCATTCCGTTAAACACTCTGTCCAGGTGGTGTGGTACCCATATGCACGGTTCACAGTGTACATTTTAGTACAAACTAGCAAAGCTTTTAAACAAGCCGAGTAACTGCTGATTACATTCTCAGGTGTGATTTTTATATTTTGCCCCCAAACAAGTATGTGTAAGAATGAGAAAGTACAGTTTCTGGGTCAAGATTTTTTTCTTTGTAAGAAAGTTCAAAAACAAACAAACAAACAAACAAACAAACAAACATTGCGCTCTTCCTGCCAGGAATGAGGCATGGTGAGCTTGTGGGTGGGGTAGCTCTTTTAGTGAAGGTTCTTTAGACCTTGGAAATCAGAACTGTGCTCAGTGCCAGTGCTTGGCTCCAGAGTGCACTCTCAAGGGAGAAGAATGAGGAAGTGGAAGACAGAGTGTGATTCCCAGGGGGTTCATTGCTCAACAGGCCTGCCTTCTCACAGACAGTTGCTGATGCTGTCAGAAGGGAATCTGCCAAAATGAGGCTGGAAGCTGTTGTATCACCGGGGAGAAGGAAAGCATGCATCTTATGGGCAGGTTTCCCTTCAACATTTGCTTGGGGAAAACTAAGCCAAGAGGGTCCAATTGCTCTGTGTGTCCGGGATGTAAACACAGTACCTCAGGGAGCTGAGAGGGGCCAGCTCCTCCAGGGATCTAGGCAAGCCAGAGTCTGGTGCTAGAGCAGCTGTGGTTCTCATTCCTTCTGAAAGAGATGCAGTCAAGCTTCTGCCTCAGCTTGTGTAGTGGCTTGAATAAGAATGACCCCATGGCCCCATAGGCTCTCATATTTGAATGCTTAGTCATCAGCAAGTGGCACTACTTAGAAGGATTAGGAAGTGTAACCTTGTTGGAGTAGGTGCGGCCTTGTAGGAGGAACTATGTCACTGGAGGGTGGGCTTTGAGGTTTTAAACGCCTAAACCAGACCCAGTGGCTCTCACTCTTCCTGATGCCTGTGGATCCAGATGTAGAACTCTCAGCTACCTCTCCAGCACCATGTCTGCCTGCACACCGCCATGCTTCCCACCGTGATGACAATGGACTAAATCTCTGAAACTGTAAGGAAGTCCAAATCCCTTCTTTTATGAGAGTTGCCTTAGTCATGGGGTCTCTTTACAGCAACAGAACAGTGACCAAGATAGCTTGGTCCTCGTGTCCCCGTTGCCTGCAAAGATCACTGTGTCAAAATGGAATTCAATAAAGGGGCATGCTAGAGTTTTAGAAACTGGGAGCAACATGAGCTGTTGCAGGCACACTGCTGTTTCCCAAGCCAAGATCTGGAAAGGCAAGTGATTTCAGGCAGACATGGGGGCAGATATAAGGGAGGTCTGAACACATGAGCAGAGCGAGATGAAAGTATTACTGTTGCTTTGCTATGGCCATAGAACCCTGGGAAGTCTGTGCCACCTCTGTGTAACTGAACCTGTGCTTATTCATTAGGTGATAACTCTAACACTGAAGGAGCAATGCTAGAAGATCTCTTAGGGTTGCAGAGCTGGAAGGATCTATTACAATTTGGTCGACACCCTCATTCATGTGGGGAACCACAAGAAAGATCTGGGGCTTCAGATCCACAGGAGGTACAGTCCAAGAAAGATCCTTAGCAAATTCTCCCAAGTGTAGATTATATGAACCATTATGTGTGTGTGTAATATGTATATATGTAATATATATATATAGTTTCCTATACATACACATCTATGATAAAGTTTGACTTAAGAATTCAGCACAGGAACAGAGCACCAATAACAACTAATAATAAGATTGAACAACAACATCAGTGGAGTATAACAAAATGCCAGCATCACTGCTCTTGTATTTGGGGTTATTACTAAGTAAAACAAGAGTTACCTGAACATAGGCACTGTGATGTACAACAGTCTAATAGCCTCGAAATAGCCAAGATGGCTCTTAGTGATATGTAGCTGGGGTTATCTCCTGGTCCTACCTGGCCCACAGTCAGGACAAATCTCTCTCACCCGACAATCCTGCAGTTGCTCGGACCCAAATAAACACACAGATGCTTATATTATTTATAAACTGTATGGTCATGGCAGGCTTCTTGCTATCTAGTTCTTATATCTTAAATTAACCCATTTCTATAAATCTATACCTTGTCATGTGGCTCGTGGCTTACCGATACTTTACATCTGCTTCTCATCGTGGCAGCTGGCAGCAACTCCTTCACTCAGCCTTCCTGTTCCAGAATTCTCCTCTCTCTCTGTCCCGCCTATACTTCCTGCCTGGCTACTGGCCAATCAGTACTTTATTTATTAACCAACCAGAGCAACACATTCACAGCATAGAGAACATCCCACAGCAGTGATGGCTGCATAGCAGATGCAGAGTGGACACTCGGACAAAGGAGGTTCATTCCTGTGGGGCAGTACAAGGTTTCATCATGCTCCTCAGAGTGTATACAGCTGGAAACTCATGAATTATTTATTTCTGGTAATTTCCTTTCCATGTTTTTAGATCTTGGCTGACCTCATGCAATTAAAGTCGGAAAATAAGCTATGGCTAAAAGGTCACTGATATATCTCATAATCCAGGGATGCTTATGACCACTGAAGAACTTTTGTGGATGTCATCTCCCTTGGTCCATAGGACAGCACTCAAAGTTAACCTGGTAGATATGATTGTCTGTGTCTGACGGTACTAGAAATGGACTGTGTGTCTGAACTCCGAATGAAGATCTTTCTAATACATCTTTTGTCATGTTTCCTCATGTTCCTCAGCCCAGTGTAGCTTGACTTTCTGAGGTACAGTTGTCAGCCATCACCTGGTGTCTGAGGAGACAGTGATCTCCTTTCTGCAAACTCATCCCAGTGTCAGTGGCCAGTGAGCACTATGTGATTCAAGTATCTGGAGAATGTGCCTGTTTGGTGCTTCCTGGCAGGTGGTCAGTGAGGTAGACATGGGTGGTGTTAGCTGTACCAGTCAGGTTGTAACAGGCAGAACCAACTGGTTATGGGCAAAGTTAAAAACAATAGCATTGGTTGATTCCAAGTCAGAGTGCCAAGATTTGATCTGGAGAATCATTTCGTGTTTACGTGTAGTCTTCAAGGCAGCAAAGCAGAGGCAGATTTTTAGAGATTTGCAGGCTGAGCCAGGCTTCAGGGAAGGAGAGCTGAGGAATGGAATCAGGATTTGGGGCGGGTGGGGTAGGGTGGGGGGAGAGTGATCTGGGTGGAGAGCCAACATGAGGAGGGAGTGGTAGATTGGGAGCCACTCTAGAATGTACAGCATGGCTGAGTAGAGCCTGTATGGAGATCCAGCCACAGAGGGTAGTTTATGCTACTCTGAGAGAAATTCTGAATGTGTTAATTGTTTTTCATGTGCTTGCTTTGGGTTCCACATTGAAGGCTTAGTCCTTACAGTGATCACATTACATGAAGAAAGATAAACTGTGTCTACATCTTGCTAAGATAGTGTGAGGGACGCACAGAGGAGTGCTGTAAACAACACACTCCAGTGACCTGGAGGGTCAACAGCTCTGAGCTTGTAATACACAACCATGGGCTTGGGGAACATCCTGGAAGCTTTCTTGGGGGGCTCCACGGAGCAGGTCAGAGATGCATGGCCCAGACAGAGAAACCCATCAGAAGATGCCAATAAGAGTTCTGGACAAGGAGAAAGGGTCTGAGCATCAGCCCTAGAAGTAAATAGATTTTACACATTCCCATTTAAGATCATCTCAATGGGTTTTCCCTTATAAGGCAGTGCAAACTCTACAAAATGCATTTAGTTCATCAAGTAGCCAACCGCACAACTGAACAACTGAGCTAGTCTCTCTGGGTCCACTTGCTGTGGTTTGGGGATGAATAGGTAGGCATTAGTTGATGGATGCTAAGTACAAAAGTTCAATTGTTTTTGCATTGTAAATTAGTGATGGCTACATGGATTTTTGAATTAGAGACATCTGAGTCCAGATTTCAGATTTGTTTCCCAGTGTGCAATCCTGGGCAAATTACTTAAAGATTCATGAACCTTGGTTTTTCATCTATAATATAGGAACAATAACATCTATATAGTTGTATTGAAGTAGGATTTAAACAGAACTGTTTAACAGAGACCTGACTAGATAGTCAACATACTAGAAACCTCACTGTTGTTACCATCTGACCATTGAGCAAATGAGACATCTATCATCGTACACACAATGGTGGGCTGGGAGATTATCTGTTACCAGTGGGACTTACACAATGATCCTAGTGGGATTAGACGCTTGTCCTGTTGTCCACAACCAAAGCTGATATAGAAGCAAACATCGCATCTCCTTGATTCACAGTGTGAATGTTAGTTTGGGGACATAATATGTTTCTCATTTTTACAGTAACCAACCCAATTCCACATATACGATGCAAAGTAATTTTAAATCCATGTTTTGTTTTGTTTCACTGAAGGCTGTGACCTTTCCAAACTTGTTTTTTAAAGCTTAAATGAGAATGTCAGGCATGAAGCGCATGCGTGTGTCACGTCTCATGGGAAGTGGGCACAAACTGCATATCTCCCCATGTGTGTATATGGATGCATGTGTGACTGCCCCGGCATAGCTTTGGTGATTAGATCGAAGACATGTCTGAAAATAATTAGGCCTATGAGACGGTGGAAGAGGATTACCTGTTTCTCCTTTGGTGTCATGTGACTGAGCCCCGTGAAGAAGATGATATGCCTGAGAAGGAATGCTTTGATGCAGAATTGAGGCTCTGAGGGAGGTGGAGACACAGGAAAGAGGAGGAACAGAGCCCAGAACCAAGTTGTGTTGGTGCTGTTGAGTGTTCTGTTTTCTTGCCCTGTGGTCTCTAAACATGCATTCAGCTCAGGGCAACTGTTCCGTTTGGTGTCCCCGTGCCCTTCCTTAGGAAAGACTTACTCTCTTGCCCTTCCCTACCCACTTGGCTCCGAACATGTCATCTCCACCCACAAAGCCAAAGGAGCCTCATGGTAATTTCAACCAGAGACCGTGAAACATTTATTTTTATAAAGCAGTGTTAGGTTTCAATGAAAGAAAAAATAAAAAGAATTACCCACAAAACCTACAGTTTTTAATCAAGTGTTCTCAGCCTTCGTCCATGAAAAAGAACAAGAGAAATGCCAACATATAAAAAAATAAGTAGGACTAAATCAGGAGACTTCAAATATGGTGTTAAACATGTTAGCTTCCAGCCCCTTGTAAGGAAGTGTCTTGCAGATCCTTGGTTGAAGTTGGACATCAAGGGACAGAAAACGACAAATGGAGCTCCCTGTGAAAACCTGGCTTATTAAACAGCTTGCTGAACACAGGGGATAAAGTTTGGTGACCTGTGACCTCACCAGGCACGGACCACCTGGTTAGCATCATGTCTGCCTTTGATTAGCTTGCCTGGGAGAAACAACCTCCCGCGCCCCGCTGACGGAAATCTAAACATCACCCAAAGCGGCGGAGTCCTGGGCATTAACCTTCCACAAATATTTATTGAGTATCTGGCAGCCTAGACACGCTCTCTCCGGGAGGAGCTGACAGAGGAGAGAGGGATGTGCACAGCCACAGTTTATTTTCTCAAGCTGTATGTCAAAAGAACAAAGAGGTAGGAGGAGGCTCCCCCCCACCCCCCGCCCCAATAGATTCTGGCGTGGAGTCCTCTGGAAGAACTTGGAGAAGTGATGAAGTGATGGGGGTCCTCGGCAGAGAGTGCAGAGCGGGCTCACATGGAGGACACAAAGAGGGACGAGGCCTCAGACATCCACTACACCAACGCCTGAGTCTGGGACTTGGGCCTCTGTGACTGTGGACAGATTTCTGTTGTCTAGGCCACTTGATGTGTTTCTCAGGACGGCGTCCTTAACATGCGAACACGTGGGGTGGATGAGAGTCGTTAACAGTCCGGATGACTCCTTTAGCCGATATAATTAGAAATCAGTCAAGGGCTCCTGAAAATTAATCCCTCAACCAGAGGGCTGTGTGCACGATTAAGGCTGATTCTCCCGAGGCACAGGTGACCAGGAGGGCAGCCCCGGCTCCACCCGCCTCATCAACAGCCCATGCCTATGTCCTGGCATGTCCTGAGGCGGGGGGGTAGGGGTGGGAGGGACGGACGGGGACGGGGGACAGGACGGGATGGGGGGGTGGGGACGGGGGGCGGGGGACACGGCATCCAAGTAGGCCTTGTCTCTAGACGAAAACTTGGAGACACTATAGCCTGCTTCCCACCGCTTCACCCTCTTTGCGTGTCTTCTGGGGAACTGGTTGAAGACCGTGTCCCTTCCGGGGGCACACAGCCCTGTTCACACGGATGGCAAGCCGTGCCTCTGCTACAGCGAAGACAGTGAGCACTAGTGTGAAGGTGGAGAGCCTGAGTCAAATAAGGAAACCCCTGAGCCTGACACCACACTAAGTCCTATCACGTCAAACGCGTTTGAAACGGCTCAAGACATCTCTAGACTCACACAGGCACGCTGAAGCAGTTAAAAAGGTGGGGGGGTGGGGGGGTGGAGAGATGGCACAGCGATTAAGAGCACTCACTGGCTGCTCTTTCAGAGGACCCGGCTTCAATTCCCAGCACCCACATGGCAGCTCACAGCTGTCTGTAATTCTAGTTCGACGGGATTTGACACCTTCACACCAATGCATATAAAATGAAGTGTTTTTTTTTTTTTTTTTAAAGGGCTGTAGTTGAAAGCTCTGAAACAATGTTTTTCAAGCTCACAGGCTCAAACCCCACATTGACGCTCTCTAACTTCTGTCTCCTGTGTAGGAATTTATAAAATGACATGGGACACGCGCCAGGCTATGCTGCAGATAATGGAAGACGCTGATGAGATCACTGCTGTCTGGAATCGGGAAGGTCCCTGGTGCCTTGATGTCACCAGTGTGAAAATGAACTAAGATTGGCTCGGTGTTCACTTCATGTCGACTCGGTAATTTTGTATCTCTTAAAGTGGAGAGGCCCATTCAGATAGAAATGGGATTTCCACTGGCAGGGTTAATTTTGCACAGCATAGATTTCCAATTTATATTCATAATTTGTCCATTTGCAGATGCAAAATGTGGTGCCCTAGTGATGCTGGGGAGAAGCAGTCAGATGCTGGGGAGATAAACCCCTCTGGGCACCGTTAGCCACACCAACTCCCTGGATGGCTTACAAAGGGAGGATGGAGCTGGGTTGTACTCTCCTCCCTGACGCTAAAGGCAGCATTTCTAGGAATAACTGTAAGGTCAAACCAAGGACCATTAGGAGACTATTGATGTCAGTAGTAAGTGCTTGCCTAGCATGGCTAAGGTCCTGGCTTTGATCCTCTGCACTTAAAAAGCACAAGAAATTTAATGTGTTGGAATGATAATCTTTGAGAGATAACAGACATTGTTTTTCTTCTTTGTTCTTTTGAAGACATTCTTGCTGTGTAGCCCCAGCTGGCCACGAATTCTCCATCCTCCTGACTCTGCCTCCAAATCCTGCAATGACAGACATGTCCATTATGTCCCCTGCTGGCTCATAATTTCTTAAAGAATGGCAGGAACTTGCTTTGTCCCAAGCCGTTGTCAAAATTCTAAAATGCGTTAGTGGCGTGGCCGGGAGAGCATGCTTGTTCTAGCATTTGGGTTTTCTTTTCTTTTCTTTTTAATCGAAAATATGTTTTCATACAATATATTCTTCTGATCATGGTTTCCACTCCCCCATTTTCTGAATGAACAGGGGACACATTTCCTTCTGTGGAAGGCATTAGTGAATGTCACCTTGTTGGGAGGTGCTTCAAGTAGCTCAGTGATTTATTTGTATTTGTATTTTTAATGATTCTTTTATTTATGTTAATTAATGTGTGTATACATAGCTGCTTGCCTCTATGTGTACTACGTGTGTGTGTGTGTGTGATGTGTGTGGTATGTGTGTGTGTATGTGTGTGGTGTGTGTGATGTGTGTGTGGTGTGTGATGTGTGTGTGATGTGTGTGTGGTGTATGTGTGTGTGATGTGTGTGTGGTGTGTGTGCCCATGGAGGCCAGAAGAGAGCAGGGATCCCCTGGAACTGGAGTTACAGGCAGTTGTGAGTCACCATGTGGATGCTAGGAACTGAACCTTGGGCCTCAGCAGGAGGAGCAATGGCTCTACACTACCTAGCCATCTCTCCAGCTCATGTATTTGTATTTTTAATTTTAAGATGAATTCATTACTCATTAATTTGATCTCATGTGTGCTTTGGAAAACACATGTATATGAAGTTGATAAAGGAGCAAGGTTGTGTTGACTTGAATGAAATATCTCATAGAAGTCCAAATATAGATTCTTACTGTCCCTTTCTTTCTTGCATCTACCTGTGTCTGTATTTACACAACCCAACTGAAAATAGGCAAAATTTGGTGCTCAGAGCTACAGGCAACTGGTATTGTGCTCAGAATTCCCAGCTATCCTAGAACTAAGCCCGGTGAAACCCTGAATGTGAGAGAGTTTATTGGGAAACAAGAGGAGAAATATCACTACTGAGAACTGGCCCTGTGATTAGGACTACACCTGATGCCGTTATAGATCTTAGAATGCTCCAAAGCGAGCTCAGTGGGGGAAAGGGGAGAAAAGGCAAGGGAGGAAGCCCCTCACAGCCCAGTGCTCCCGGACTGGGTTCTGAAGAGCTGGTCCAGCTTCCCAGATGCTCACAAAGATGGCGCTGCACCTAAGCCATCAAGAACAAAGGAAAATTTGCTTTGAATCTGCACAGCAGACACAAAACCCAGAAATGTGGCCTGAGGCAAAACCCAGAAATGTGGCCTGAGGCTGGAGAGGTGAGTTGGTGGTTAAGAGCAGTGCTTGTTCTTGCCAAGGACCAGGGTTCAATTCCCGGTATGCACATGGTGGTTCATAACCAGCTGTAACTCCAGTTCCAGGGGATCTGATGCCCTGTTCTGACTTCTAGCACCAAGCATGCATGTGGTGCACATGCATTCATGCAGGCAAAACATTCACACATGTAAGATGAATAACAAAAGCTAAAAACAAGCATGGCCATTCTTCCCAATCACTTAAAATAGCTGGGAGGACTGCTTCCTTTTGGACATGACCAGCGGGTGACCTGAAGAAGGAAGACCAACCAACAGTTTGGCTTCGGTTCTGGTTATAACTGGATCTTTCAAAGGGTTCGTTAATTTTTAAAAAATGCTTACTGTATTGCCTGAGCTGATGTGTTTATAATTACAGTTACTATCTTGCGGGTCTCTGGTTGTTAGAGTGTCATGTCATATAGTGTAGGCAATCCATTTCAGAGCCATCCCAAGTTCTTACTGGAACAACCCTGGGTTCTTTGAAAGAACACCCAGGCCTAGACCCCCTCCTAGAATAATAAAGCACAAATTTCAGGGCTAGCAAACACTGTGCTGGCCTCTGTGCTTTCTAAAGATTCTCCCACCCCACCCTGTGAAGTGCAGATCCCTGACCCACAATAAGGAAGATACTCAAGAATTATTCCATGTATCTGGGCATAATATAACACATTTATTTGAGACAAAAACGAGAGAGAGAGAGAGAGAGAGAGAGAGAGAGAGAGAGAGAGAGAGAAGAAAGAAAGAAAGAACAGAAGAAAGAAAGAAAGAAAGAAAGAAAGAAAGAAAGAAAGAAAGAAAGAAAGAAAGAAAGGAAGAAAGAAAGAGAAAAAGAAAGAAAAAAGAAAAAGAAGGATATGCTTGGCTGGCTCACAGGGTCGGGGTGGGGGGTGGGAATCCTCAAACATTCCAGCTATTCTTCACCTATTTTGACTAGATCAATTTTTAAAAACTGGAGACTTACATGTTAATGAGACATAAATCTATGTAAATTATATGACTGCATAATTAGCACCTTGAGATTCTTTTGGTAACTTTCTCTTAAAATGTAGCTATAAGCCTGGCAGTTCTCAAACTGCCTGCAGAGAAGGGTGCTTGCCAATTAGGGTGGTTTTTTTTCCTAACTCAATAATTGAGAGCTCAGTTGATTTTTAACAGCCTGTGGGTAAAAAAGAAAAAAAAATGGTAATGTCCTCATTAGGCAGTAATATGTTCATGCACGGAAAGAATGAACAAGAATTCACACAGACGAAGGAGGTAGAAGTGGAATGGTTTCTACAGTATGGTGGCTCTTCTGTGGAAGGCTGTACCAGCTCATCACTTAAAGCAACAAAGGAGTTTTGGCGTCTGTATATTTGATCTTAATCCAAAATGGTGTCATTTTAATTCCAAATATAGCACTCATTTGCATCTATAGTGATTCAAGGAAAACAACTTCCCATCGAAGAAGTGGATTCTTGAGAATGCTTGCTTTTCTTTGTGCTCTTTGTGCTACATCTCTGCCTGATGTGCTTCCGGGGTGAGGGGGCGAGGTTGCCCCGTTCTGACCTTGAGTCACCAAAAGAGGTACAGAATTATTCCAACTATTGATTGTCAAGATGTAGGCTTTCTTTTTGGATCATATTTTCCCCAGCTATTTTTGGAAGTTATAAAAATTCACATAACTAATTTTCAGGTTTGACTAGCTGGGATGTTACTTGTCAACTGAGAATAATTGCATTACCAAAACTCATGATACCAAAAATCTCCTTGAATTGGCCAATTAGGTTTCAAATTACGACATTCTTTGAAAGATTGCAGGTTAATTAGAAAGCTCACCTGGAAGAAATCCCAGAGTTCAGAGGATACAGTTGATACAACTTTCCAAGACTATAAAACAACAACAAAGTATTCAGAAGGAAATAGAAAGTAAATGATCATAGAATGATGCCATGCATTCCTTTTGTAACCCGGTCCTGGTTCTTTTCAAGTGTCACCCGTTGTCTTTGTCATGTTTAGGATGAAAAGAGAAGACAATCATGCAAAACATACTCAATTAGCTAAATTAAAATCCTGCCACCTGTTTCATAGCAGAAGACTGTGCTCACCCAGGCAGCAGCTGCCAACACACGCCTCAGAATAGACAGTGAATAAATGTTGCCCTTTATTGTTCTGTTCTTCTCTGTCTGTCTGTCTGTCCTATCTATCCATCTGTTTGTTATATCTATCTATCCATCTATCCATCCATCTATCCATCTATCCATCCATCTATCCATCTATCCATCCATCATAGGCTTTGGTTCATCCTAAAAGCTCAGGAAAGAAGGGAAAAAATATTTATGAAGGAAATGAAGTCTACCCCACAATCCTTTAACAAGACTGTTAGACCAGTATTTCTTTATTAAGCAAATCCGAAGCAACGAGAATCAACTGATCAAATTTAAGAAGTATAGAGGAGGCTTCCATTGAAAATGGTAGAAAGGAAACAGAGGTCTCTGTCTCTTGCCCAGAGTTTCCTGAAACTTGCCCAAAAGATATTTTGAAAAGCATCCTCAGTAGCCTGGAAATGGGTAAAGAACACTGAGAAGCAAGAAGCAAGAACACAAGAAGCTGTCTTTCAGCTTTCGGTCACTGTGACAAACTCCCCGAGACAGTCAACTTTAAGGAATGAAAGGTTTATCTGAGTTTATACTTCCAGAAGTTTCATTCCCTTGACTGCTTTGTGCCTGTACTGGCCTAGAACATGGGTGTGAGCACATGGCAGAGAAAGTTGCTCACGTGGAGTCCAAAAAGAGAAAGGGGTTGAACTACCACATCCCCTTCGAAGGTACATGCCCAGTGACCTAGCTGCTTTCTTTAAGCCTCCTCAAGTAAGGTTCCACTATTTCTCAGTGACTCTGTAGCACCAAGTCTTCCTTCCATGCATTGGCCTTTAGAACAGTGGGCTCCGAGCTGTAACAGGATGGGGTTTGACTAAAGGAGAGAAGATTACAGCTGAGAACTCACATATTGCCAAGATCAACTTTTAAGGCCTACTGAGAATATGTGGTAGAATTGATCCTCAAAACTCCTCTCAGACATACAGACAGCTGTTCACTAAATAGATTAGGACCTTGTCTCAAATCCAGAAGACATTATGGTAAAATTCTGATGGCAGATCATTCACCTATGTATTGATTCAACAATTTCACAAATGTGTATCAGTTCCTGTCACATGCCAGGCACTATTTTAGGCATTAGGAATTAAAGAAAAATGATAACAAACAGTCCTCCCCTCCCCCCACTTTCTGGAGCTTACATACAATCATGGTGTCAATCAACCAATCAATAAGATCTGATATGTCACCCGGAAATAACATGATATGGAGAGAAATGGAGCAGAGAATATAGTAAGGGAGTGAATAGAAAGGTTAAAGTCATACACAAAGGGTCAGGAAAGAGTTTTCTGAGGTCTACATGAACTGCAGAAACAACTCATACATATCTAGAGAATAATGTCCAAAGTGTAAGAGGAACACATGCAGATATCCTGGGGTGGTACAGTGCTTGGAGCAGAATGTAGCCTGTGATGTGGAGAGCAGGTAATAGCACTAGTGATGGGGGTGTGGATGAGGTAAGGACTGTGAAATATTATTTTAACTATGTAAAGATGTGTTACATTTGTTTATGCTATGGAATATTACTTTAACTGCATAAAGGTGTGTTACATTTGGTTATGCTGCATTTGTTTAAGGATGTAAGTGCTATGGATGTCTTTCTGTATGCTGTGAATATGTGTTGCTCTGATTGGTTAATAAATAAAATGCTGATTGGCCAATAGCCAGGCAGGAAGTATAGGTGGGATAAGCAAGCAGACAAGGAGAATTCTGGCAAGAGGAAGGCTGAGTCAGCAGATGCCAGCCCACCGTCCAGGGAACAGCATGTAACGGCATACAGGTAAAGCCATGGAACACGTGGCAACATATAGATGAACAGAAATGGGCTGAGTTTAAATGTAAGAGCTAGTCAGTGGTAGGCCTGAGCTAATGGCTGAACAGTTTTAATTAATACAAGCTTCTGAGTGATTATTTTATAAGTGGCTGTGGGGTCTGTGGGGCTAGGCAGAACCGGAGAAAACTTCAGCTACATGTAAGGATGAGTGTTTAATTATGTAAAGATGTGTTGCATCACCTTGCCTGCCTAAGGTACCTGATTGGTTTGATAAAAAGCAAAATGGGCCAGGCGGTGGTGGCACATGCCTTTAATCCCAGCACTTGGGAGGCAGAGCCAGTCAAATCTTTGTGAGTTTGAGTCTAGCCTGTTCTACAGAGTGAGATCCAGGACAGACTCCAAAGCTACACAGAGAAACCCTGTCTTGAAAAAACCAAAACAACAACAACAACAACAAAAAAAACAAAGCAGAACGGCCCATAGCTAGGCAGGAGAGGGATAGGCAGGGCTGACAGGCAGAGAGAATAAGTAAGAGAAGTCTAGGCAAGAGAGGAAGAGGAGAGATTGAGGGAGAAAGAGAGGGACACTCCTGGGGCCAGAAGCCAGGCAGCTACCAGCCAGACACAGAAGCAGTGAAAGTAAGATATATAGAAAGAAAGAAAGGTAAAAAGCCCAGAGGCAAAGTGCAGATGAAGAGACACAGATTAAGCTATAAGAGCTAGCAAGAAAGGAGCCTAAGCTAAGGCTGAACATTCATAACTGATATTAAGTCTTCATGTCACTATTTTGGAACTAGTTGGTGGCCTAAATGAGGACCTGGTACAGGTAAGACTTTGTAGACCCTGAGAAGACTGTTTGCTTTTTTCTGAATAATATATACGGAAAGCCACTGAGGTATTTTAAGCAAAGGACAAAATATTGTGACTTATTTTTATTTCTATTAATAAATGCTGAGATAAGGGAGGGGGCATAGTCCATCTGAGGGACAGTGGGGACATAGATGTGAACACTATAGATAAAGTTCATTAGACATAGGTGATAGAAATTCCAACCACGCCCCCATGGTAGCGCATGCCCAGCGGGACACTTAGTCATTTCTGCCTAGTCATTTCCAGGTCATACCTCCTACATAACCCATGCCCCATGGCTGCGTGGTCACGTAATTGGGCTGCGTGACCACATGATCTATGTACATATGTGGAATAGCCACGTGGGCCTGTGTGCACAGGTGCGAGCTGGCCCTTAAAAAGACAGGCCCCCATGTTCCCCCGCCCCCTTCTCACATGTGTCCTTCCACAGGCCTGATCACATCTATCCCTTTCTCCTTCTCTTAATAAAACTCTTGTTAGTGGATTCTGTCATGTTTCGTGACTTTTCCTCACAGGGTAAGAATGCTGCTAAAAACCATCAATAGGTCCTCATTAAATAAAGGTCTGGATAAAATGTGTTTGGAAATGAAAATATGCTGACAACTTAAAATATATAGAAAAACATATACATTCACTCACACACCCAAGAAAACAGTGAATTAAATTGGAAAGAATTGAAGAGGGTATTATTAATTTTGAAGTTGCTATGACAACCAAGCAACAAAAATAATAAGCATATTAAAAGGTGAAATCCATAAAGGAACGATCCAAGAAACTAAGAAATATTGAGCCCACCAGCTGGAAAGAATAAGAAAAATGGAGAAGAAATTAAAAAGTCACCTTAGGAAAATTCTGAGAGATTACAAAACAAAATAGATGAAGATCAAAAGTTCGAAGTTCTGAGCAAGGAAACAGTAGAATGCCTGAGACAACAACCACACAAAATACTGGTGAGTTCCCTTGGTAGAAGACATCCCGGCTTCAAACTTTTAGAACAATGTGAAATCCTGAGGGAATAAAAAATTCATTAAAGAAAATCAACAACATAATAAAAAACAAGCAAACATCCTAAGCAAAAGGTTTATAATGAAACAAATGCAAATTGCATCTAAATGCATTAAAAGATTCGCCTTTCTCTTTAATTTTTTTTCTTGACAATGTATTATTTTTAAAAATTACATTGTTTTTGTTTTTTTGTTTTGTTTTTCGGGACAGGGTTTCTCTGTGTAGCGTTGTGCCTTTCCTGGAACTCACTTGGTAGCCCAGGCTGGCCTTGAACTCACAGAGATCCTCCTGGCTCTGCCTCCCGAGTGCTGGGATTAAAGGCGTGTGCCACCACCGCCCGGCCGTAAAAATTACATTGTGAATGTGGTACTGATTACCTAAAGGCATTTTCACCCAAATAGCTATTGTATGTTAAGCAAAAAGGAATATAGAAAAAAAGAAAAGGAACAAAAATGTTAAAAAAAAAATTGCACTCAGCATAAAAATGCAAATTAGATTAGAATTGGTCAAAACAAAGAAAATTATTCATTGATTATAATTTTCTTTCAGGTATGAAGAAGAGAAGTTCTTGATCCTAGAGGCTGGGAAGTCCAGGGGTCTGCTATTGACATTAAATGAGGTCACCTTGGATCATAACTCTGATGGGATCATATGGCAGGGACAAAGCATGTGATATAATTTGTGGCTGCATTCCTGCTGAGCCACACCTGGCCTGGTTCCAGAGAGTAGCACCTAGCCCTAATCCATCTTTTGTTTAGCAGACACCTTTTGTTTCTCTTGCTGCCCTCTGTGTGAATCTTGTCTCAGAGTCTCCCAAGGAAACCCTGAAAACCATGGTACCTGATGAATCAAGGAATGTGTATTTGGCATTGTATTGTTGGAAGCTCCTTTCAGGTTGTTTTGAGCATATGGAAATTAGCTGGCCAAACTGTAATGGAGAGAAATAGAGATGCCTGAGGCAAAGGGAAAGTGCTTCAGTCTTTAGACTGGAGCCCCCTGCAGCCACCAAAGGTTAAATTCATTCTTAAGGTGCCTCTGAGTCTTCATTCCATGGATCTGCGTGAACCCACACACCCGTGTCATGACAAACAGCTGCAGTAATTTCTGCTTTCAAAGGCAGGGTATTTATTGCCTTTAAAAAACTGAAACTTTAATACATATAAAACAATACTAGTAAATTTAAAAATAACAAAAAGATGTGTCAATACTTGTGTAATATTTTGATTATGTTCTGACAAATAAAGCTTGCTTCGAGTCAGAGAGTAGAGGTAGCCACTAGTTAACCATAGAGATCTGGAGGACTGTAGAGAAAGGGACAGGAAGTGGTAAGGTGGGGCTGAGACAGGATCTTGGCCCTTTTGGTTAGAGGAAAGGAAAAGGTAGGAAGTTACTGGTGGCTGCTCCCCTGCTTCTCTGCTCTTATAGGATTTTACCCCAATATCTGACTCCTGGTTTTTATTGAAAAGATTAATTAAATGTACGCATCAAATACTAGATGTAAATTATTCTAATATGTGAAGTGTTATTGGGCATTTAAATATCAAGATTACATACATGTTAGTCTCACCTAAAGTATTAGGTAAAATTAACAAAGGTAGAGTTATTAAAAAATAAACATCAAAATTCAAAGCATCCAACTTGAAGCATTAGTAGGGCAATCTTGACAACATTTTAGTAGATATGTCCTTGAATATTTCCAAGTGTCATCTCAGCAGTTAGTGACCCAGAGAGGCCTTGCTGAGTGCTGAGTGGAAAACCATGCAGCTGACCCCTGCTGCAGAAGCCCTTCCTTTCTTCAGTCCAGTCCTGGGATGGGAGCAGATGGGACCCCACATAGCATAGTGAACACTGCAGCCATCAGATACCTCTCTGTGTTCTGGGAAGAGGTATTCTCAACGGCTTTGGTTTTTTTTTTTTGGGGGGGGGGCATGACAGCAATAGTTTCATCCACAGGACACTGTTGACCACCTGAGTCATCTTTGACTTAATTATTGAAGATAGAAAGAATTTCCTCTGAAGTATGACTGTCAGCAGTTTCAGTGACATCGATACCATTCCCGAGAAGTCTTTAGAGACTGACTACCTTTGCAATAGACGTTTTGCTGTACGATGTTCATGGGAGCCACATTGGCTCAGACTGACCTCAGCTTGCAAACTTTTTCCCAGTATTAAGTCATGTAATTAGAGATTTTGGATTTAGGATTCTGTCCAACTCTGGTTCCTGGAGAATCTGGGGTTCCCTCTAAGGTTTATAATCTCTCTAAGAATGGACTCAGAAAGAAACTCAAGGACAATTATGTCACAGTTTGAGAGAAGAAACAACAGGATGCACAGGCTGTAAATATCTGTGAGGCAGAAAGAGAAAGCCAGGGCTATTTGAGTTACGGTTCAAGATTGCTAGCGCGTCCATCCATGGAGATCTGGAATGCAGCTGTAGGTGGAAGAGAGTGAGAAAGCCCAGAGTATGAGAGAAAGCATTAGTTTGGCCACTCTCCAAACCAAGATCTAAAGAGAAGGAAATGAAAACCATGCTGGGTGCAGGCTGCCGTCTTGATTAGAGGGCACCGGGGTCCTGTGTCCTAGGACGAAGGACCGCACCAGGGACATGTGGTTAGAAATAGAGACCACATGTCATGAAAGAGAAGAGCTCCTGAGAGCCAGGGTGCCTTGGTGAGCTGAGAAGGGGAGCCCCAAACACTGAGCTCCCAAGTGCATAGCTTTTCATTTTCACTGGACTGTTCCATAGCACCAAGCCTGGAGATGGCTTCTGTGTGTCTTATGATAGGAAGCCCAGGTAGGGAAAGGCTTCCAGTCTCAACTCTGTAAACAGGCTGCTTTTATATGTTCCTTCTCTCCTACCATATTTTATCCTTAAAAGAGCCAGAAAAGGGGGTTACAAAAGTGTGTGAACCTTGTCTCATTTTTCATAATGTGCAAACTGGTGAGTATGGTAGCTTATCGTCTCTGTGGAAGGGGCTGCCGGAGGTGAAATGGGAATGTCAGAGGTGCTGAAGGTTTCACAGAGTGTTGTTTTACTTGGTATGGTGCCTTGTGCCTGCAATCCCAACCCTCAGGAGGCTGCAGCAGGAGGATTCCCATGAGTTCTAGGCCATCTTAGACGACAAAAAGCAGCCCTGCTTCCAAAACCACAACAAAGCATTCCTCTGGCTTTTTCTCTTCCAGGAAAGATGTGGACACTTCTACAACAAAACTAGAGGTGAGGTGAGCGACACAAAGATGTCGGGGATGTCAGTGACAGTAGATGAAAATGTGGAGCGGCAGTTCAGGATTGTGAATAGAAAAGGTATTTTCTTTTTTTATATAGCAAGGTCTTGTCAGCTCTGCTCTTCTCTCTCTACAATACCACATTAATGGCAGGGAAATATAGACATTTGAGTGGGGATTAGCAGGGCTAAGGATGAGTCACGTTTCCATCATGGTGGCACGTAACTGCTGATTTGAGGAGGAGGACTGTGTGTGTGTGTGTGTGTGTGTGTGTGTGTGTGTCTGCCTCTCTCCCTCTCTCTGCATCTCTCTCTCTCTAACTCTCTCTGTGTCTCTGTGTGTTTGTGTATGTGTGTATCTCTGCCTCTGTGTGTTTATGTGTATATGTGTCTCTGTCTCCCTCCCTCTCTCTGTCTCTCTCTGTGTCTCTGTCTCCCTCTCTGTGTCTCTTTGTGTGTTTGTGTGTGTGTCTCTGTTTGTCTCTCTGTGTCTCTGTCTCTGTGTGTTTGTGTATATGTGTCTCTGTGTCTCTATCTCTGTCTCCCTCCCTCTCTCTGTCTCTCTGTCTCTCTCCCTCTCTGTGTCTCTCTGTGTGTTTGTGTGTGTGTGTCTGTCTGTCTGTCTTTCTCCCTCTCTGCCTCTCTCTCTCCTTCTCCCTGGGTACACACTCTCCCCTATTGGAACACAAGTGGTTAAAACTGTTGAGAGAATCTGAGGGCTGGTATAAGAACATTCTTCTTAATATCACATTTATCAGAAGTTATTTCCAAGCTTAAAGACAATTTACTGCCTAGCTTGTGACCTGGTCCAAGTATTTTCAAACAATTCAGTCTATAGATTCAGACCTTGAGGGAAAGCAGCTTCAAAGGCTGTTGCTCTTCAGCCACCACAGAGCAGAGCTTGATTTCACCCTGAGACCCTTCAACTCCATTTCTCATTTACCAACAGGCTAAGGAAACAGGGTTTCCGGAGGCCCACCAGCCTACCACGCCCATGCTGGTTAGGACTAGACATCCAAAGCCTGCCCAAATGACAACAAACACTGGATCTGTTTCCTCAACACACGGGCATGGACGGTTGATCTCAAGGTCAGCATCCTTTAATAATCATACTTTAAAAAAACATGAGGAGGGGAGTTTTGAGACAGGGTCTTGCTATGGTGCCCTGTCTACAACTTGTGATCCTCCTGCCTCAGCCTACAGAGTAGGGTACAAAGTAAAACCATCATGCTCAACTTAAAAATAAGATTTAATGACAGCATTCTTTACATGACATTTAATCAATGGAATTTAAATAGTGGAAATAGGACATTTTTATAGCTGGGGAAAAACATGGGATTTGGTCTAGAACCCCCAAATTACCCAGCTGATTGTGGCTAGGTGGTGGAATGTTCTAGACTGAGGAATGTCCTCTTTCAGACTACTGAACTGTGTCAAATGAAGTTTAGAATCTATGCTGTGAAGAAACCCCAGCCACAGGGCAGTTCTTAGGATCTCTCAGGTGCCTGGCCTGGACACCTCTCATCTGTCACTGACTGGCATCACTAATGGGAGCTGATGCCACTGTAACACCTGAAGCCTAGGCTAAATTTAGCCATGTCTGTCTCCTGGAGAACGGAAGCTTCCGGCAGGGCCATGCTGAGGCCGGCTGGAATCTCCCCTGATGTGATATGCTGATGTTGTTAGGTTTCCTGTCCTCCATGATCTCAGGGCAGCGAAGCCTAGGGTAACGGGCATCTAAGTTCTCATGTCCCTGTTTGACCTTGAACACTCCACAGAAGGGTCTGTGTTCTGGAACTGACCAACAGCTAATGTAATCTCAAAGAAATTTGAACATCTTGAGAAGAGGGGTTCTGTGGATTCATTCTAATTCAGAGAAAACTTCCTGTCCCCCTTTTCCCACTTCCTCCCTGCTTAGCTGTCTACTAGGTTAATTGGTTGGTTGGTAGACATCAGCTTTGCTGGCTCATGACTGTGGGCCTGAGGATGCAATCATTACAGGAATACTTCTCATCTTGCAGATATAATACCTTAAGACTGACCGTGCCATTGAATGTCTATTTTCTTTTTTAACATTGGGTGCTTCTTATTCATTTGTAATTCCATGTTATTTCCATACATATTTCACAAAATGTAGTTCCAGAAATTCCTTGATGGATGGGAGTTACGTGAATGATATATTTACCTTTGTTGAAAGGACCTTTTGACCGTGAGACACCTGATACAATCCTAATTCTCATGTTCCTGGTGGCTCACAGAGCATCTTGCTTAAGAAGTATGTTTGTCTGTGGGGTCGAACACTGACCCAGGAACATAACTGAACTCTGCTCAAACTGATGTCCCACGTGTGATAGTTGTTCTGACTCTGACAAAGAAGCAGTTTGGGAAGTTTCAGTGCTGGGCCTGACATACGTGGGTGCTCGGCACATAATCCCAGTCATCATCCAGCCCAGTTCAGTGAAACACACGCGGGAATGAAAGTCGGTGTCTATGTGGAAGACCCCGGGATGAGCTAACCATTCCCTGTGCCTGAAAAGTGAGATAAAAATAGTCTTTTCACTAAATCTCAAATTCTTGTGTTCTCTTGCCCTTGGGAGTTTACAAACAGAAAGATGTCTGGTTCCTTGAAGGTTCCTCTTCCTTAGACACTAAATAATGAAATCTTTATATACCTGTCTGGAAAGAGAGACATCATGTACCTCGGTGAATGTGTGTTTAAAAACAGCAAAAGCATGCTTGCTGAGCATGGAAGGGAGGACAGACTGGTGTGGTGCAGACATGACGGCTGTTCATACCTCCTGAGAAGGGTGTGGTGGTCTCAGAGACTAATTGGAATTTGGAGACTCCCTAGACTCAAGTAATAAACAGTTGGGGTTCAAATTCAAACCAGAAAGAGAGAAGGGGCTATTTGGAACGCTGCTTTTTGTATCATTTCATTTTTCAGCTTAATAAGGTCCATATGGAAGCCAACTCAGAAAGCAAAAAAGAGATTTTTAAAAACAAACCTATATCCCGAAGCCATCTGCCAGCCACTGGATTTATGAAAGCTGCTGTTTCCAAACGCTGCAGCTGAAGTTCCGTCAGCTCGGTCTTTGCTTCCATAGCTCCACTTTATTCTAGAAATATGCTCTGGGCCAAAACGATTCTGTCTTCCATATAAATGGAAAACTTGAAAGAGAAACTGCCAGCCATGATTTCCTTTATGTTCTCAGGCCAAACAAACAAATGAAAAATCAAAGTCCTGGAGTTTGCAGGAAGAGTCTCTGTGGGGGACCCTGGCATCCTTACATTTGCATGGATGCAGATACAAAGTGGCTTGTGTGGGATTCACAGTTCTATCCCCACTCTTCCCCTTCTGAGAAACAGATGGTAAGGAATTTGAGGTTGTCTCTCTTGTAACCCACTCTCTTGCTGTCTTAGACATCTCTCCATCTCTCACCAATTAAGCATTCACTTTCCAGTTTAGGATTTGGGCAGATAAGGATTCTGATATGTGGCAGAGGGGGGAATCTGATCTCTTGCTAATGCTGGCTATGTTACGAATTGTAAACCTTGGTGGAGTCCTTTGATTAGGAATGGTTCGATTTAATTAGGATGGATTTTGTTTAAAATAACTTCTGTTCCATTTATTTTTCTTCTTCTTTCCTTGCTCCCTCCTACTTCACTAAAGGGAAAATAATTCATCTGGATGTTTTCTTTTCTACGCCAGTCCCTGCCCATTTATGCAAATTGGTCTCTCTTCAGTCTTTTTTCTATTTTTTTTCAAAGAATCATGAAACATATCATGCCCAGAAAAAAATAAAACAACTTATTTATGAAGCATCTCCAAGAATCTGACAGCTTTTGCTCCAAGTTTCTAAGTTATGTTTCAAAATCTTAGAACATTTTCCCATTTTATCTCAGCCTTTCATTGGAGACCTTGGTAACTCTATCTTTGCTTGAGCAGCAGATTCAAAATGTCAACTCCGGTTAATTCCATCTTAAGTAAAGGATTCCAACGTAATACAGAGTCTTTCAAATCTTTACATCTTTCAACCCAAACCATGGCTCTCTCTTGACTGACTCAAGATGTCGGTCAGTCTTTCTCTAAGCACATCATGCAGTTATTGACCTCAGGAGACTCTTCCAAACTCTGCTACCCTTTGGTCAGTTGAAATTCAGAGGTCATTGGAACTTCTTTCAATTAACATTTGCTGCTGGTTGGTATTTATCACATGGAAATCAAATATACTAACACCAACAGACCAAATACACCATCACCCTGAGACCAATATACCACCACCATCAGGCCAAATACATCATTGACAACAGACCAAATACACTGTATCAATAGACCTTTACAGCATCAGAGAATCTGCAGCTCCAGCTGAGGGTTTCAAAAAAAGGGGCCCAAATCAATTCACCTTTCTAGAATGACATATCATTTTCCCCATGTAATTTGTTCCCTAGGATTTGGCTAGCCACAGAATGACACCCCCGGTCCCTCTGCACATAAAGAAGACAGAGAAGATCAAGGCTGAAAAATGTGAGAACAAAGCAGAGTAGAAAACCAAATGACAAATGTCCAAGAAATGAGAGAATCACTGGGAAAAAAAGGCAGTAAATTCTCTCACGCCAACAGTCCAAAGATACTGAGAACAGGCTGAATGAAATATTGGGGACTCACCACGGGTGGATGGTGAAAAGAAGGTGAGCAAGAAACACGCTTCCAGCTGGTCCCCGTTAGACATTGGCACCCTGTTCTTTTTTTGCTTGCAAAGTCCACCTGTGGCCAACAAATTCCTTCTTTTCTGTTTTACCAAAACAACCAACTTTCAGGGCTTGCTCTCCTATATGCTGTGGAATGAAGCAACCAAGAGACTCCAAGAGGCTGAGGGAGCAGCTTCATTTGGAAGAGATCTTAATGAAGAGCATGTCAGAGAGCCAATGGGAAGAACTGGGAAAATGGATTAGCCAAAGACTATACCTCGGAGATTAATTTTTATGCTAAAAGAAAAAAATATGCACCTGCCATACCTAGGAGATGCCCCAGTAAAATGAGTCTTTTCCTTTTTCTACATGTTTTTGGGTGACATTATTTTACTTAATTGGAGGTGTTAAAATGCTTTCCAATGCTTTTTTGGCTTGAGGTAATATTATAAATGGCTTGCTGGATTCTTTCGTGGTCTTGGGGCCAATTCGGTTTCTCTTTGTAGAATACATAGATGAAACAAAATGTTGATTGACAGCATGATTCAATTTATAAAGGTTTACTCTCCATGCTTCGGCAATGTCCTCTGAGTTAATCAAGCAGGCCAGAGCTGCCTGGACAGTCCTCTGTCTCCTCCACTTCTCATGCAAGGGTGTCTGTGCTACCCTAATACCCTGTAGTAGTTAAGTATGACTAAAACAACTTATAAAAGAAATCGTTTAATTCAGCTTACACTTGCAGAGTCCATAATGGTGGGTCAAAGGCAGGACAACAGGAACAGCTGAGAGAGCTCACATCTCAAACTGCACGCAGAAGGCAGAGAGCACACTGGGGTGGTGAGAAGAGCCTGAAACTTCAAAGCCCACCCTAGTGACACGCCTCCTCCTCCACATCCACATCTCCTGGAAGCCAGTCTCATTCAAACCAGCAAGCGGCTGCACAGAAGACAGAAACCAGCAGGCGGCCTTGCTTCTGAGCTGTCCCCATCTCTATTGGAGGTTGGGTTCTAGAAACAGTGGGTCTTAGGGTCATCTCTGATCTTGTTTCCTCCTGTGCTGACACCCCATTCATCCTTCAAAGTTGAAATCAATCCTCTTTAAGAAGAAAAAGGGGGAAAAAAGAATTGAAAAATATGTTTGGGACATATGTGTTCTTCAGAGCTGCATTGGGTCTAAGGCTGAAGAAAGACTCAGGGAAGAGGGAATTGTTTCTGGCAAAGCCTAAACCACACCTTCTATGAGCATATGGTAGCCATAGCTGATCCCCATAGAGCTGTGACCTCATGCCTTTCCTTTATACAGCAGTGTATTGGGTCCTCATGGGGACTCTGTAGGATACTGTCCTTATCAGCCTGGCTTTGCAGATGAGGAAGCTGGGCTTTCCTAAGTTAAACTGACAAGCCCCAAGCCAGCCTGTAAGTGGTAAAGCTCTGAATTCAAGTCAAACAATGAGGTGTCAGCATGCCTGACTGCCATGTGGCTGTGGGTGATTGGATGCTCTTCATTGCTTGAAGTTACTCTGTGGCTGCTTGATCCAACAGTGGCAGGCAGATTTCTTTTTTCTTTTTTTAAACCAGTATCCCAATAATGTTTATGAACTATCCTTCTGGTGTGACAGCAGAACAGTGAGAGGGAGAGACAGAAGTGGGGCAGAGGTCAAGGCCCTGGACGTGGGAGCTAGAACCTGCAGGCCTTGGAAGCAGTGGGCTTGGGAGGATACTGCCAAGGGCCCCAGATGTGGGGGCTGGAGCTCTCTGCTTTGGGAAGAATTCCTGCAAGCCTGAGTGGAGAGGAGAGGAAGCTTCCATCTGTTGGAAATGCTTCCACACAGAGTGTAAGCCGCCTCAAGTTTCCTCCTGGCTCCTCCAGTGTTTTCTTAGCACAGATGGCCAATTTGGGATGCTAAGAAAATATTATTTTCTTAGGGGAGGACTTAGGTTCTTACTAAAAGCTTTTGTTCATTCCATGTGAGGCTCCCGAACACTCACAGCCTTTTGAGTCACAGAAAGCTCCTCACATATACACGTGAAATTAAGATGATCGCAGATGGTCCATGGGAGTTTTGCTTTGTTTTCTATGTAACTGGAATGCACTGGGAGAGTGAGTTATTTCATTTTAGGACATAATGGTATCAAGCTATGTAACAAAAATGTTGGAGTAAGAAAGCAAACCCCACCCATCATTTCAAGTTACCAATATGAACACTTTTTCTTCTAGTCTGTCCCTTCCTAACTATTTTTTTCTTATGAATGTTATCCTAGTGTTCACATGTAGGCTGCACCCCACAACCCTACACTCCCCTCCATCTTCCCACTTCGATGCACTGTGTTGCTGTGACTCGGTTTTTGTACTCAGTTCTGGTGTCATCATTTTAAATTGATTCAGATGCTCTTGAGTAGGTAAAACTATCTTCTTAAGTATTCTGTTGTTAGAAATGAAGTCATGAGTTTGCAGAATCATAAAATACAAGGTGATTGTTATATGTTGATAGTAAGTGTCCCCCTCCAAAAGCCTATGTGCCCAAAGCTTGTTACACTGTTAGGAGACAGTGGGGCCTCCAGAAGGACCTACTGGAAGGAAGTCAGTTCACTAAGGGCATGCCCTTGAAGGGGATGTTGGGCTCTGTCCTTTTCTCTGTTTACTGTCCGACAGGAGATAAGCATACATATACATACTTATGCATGACACACACTCCCCACTGTGATGGGCTGCCTTGCCACAGTCCCCTAACCTGGAGGCCAGCTGATCCTGGAATTGAAGTCTTTGCAACCATGAGTTAAGATGAACCTTTCCTCCTTTGAAGTTCATTATCTCTGGTATTTTGTCCCGGTGACAGGAAGTTGATGAGTAGTGGCATCAAGGCAGAAAGCAGAAATCCGTTTGAAACTACAATCCTGAGATACTTCCATATCGGTCTCCTGTTCAAATAGACTTCCAAATAGTCAATGCTGAACTCACCCCTACTATGTGCCAGGCAGTCTAAGCGATTAGAGGACTAGTTCACTGGTTGAATACTATCTATTTAAGGGAAGCATTGTTTGCAGCCACCTGCTGGCATCTTCAGATAACACTACTGAGGCACAGAAGGCTGGAGCTCTTTGGTCACATTGTTCAGCTAGTGAATGGGTAGGATGTGGACTTACACCATCCCCTCTGGTTCCACAATTTGTGCTTTTATCCACCACACTCTTGTTTATTGGTTTGCTTTTGTTGTTTTGAGACAGAGTCTCACTGGACAGTACAGGACCACCTGGATTCTGCTATGTAACCCAACTTCAAGGTCATCCTCCCCCTGCCCCAACTTCCCACATGCTGGGATGATAGGAATGCACCACTTGGCTGGCTTATTTTTCTTTAGTTTAATTAACAAATAAAAGTAATGTTTTTATGGGGTGAAGCATGACGCTCTGATGTTTTTAATATATTGTAGAATGGCTCAGTCAAGCCATATAACATGCACATTATCTCTGATACTTGACTTTAAGAACACATATATTTCTTAGAGCATTTAACATTGAAGTTGACAACATATTGTTATCAAATGTGGTCACTAGGATATACAGTCACTTCTCTTGAAGTTACTTTCTGAGTAAGTGAAATTTTGTGTTCTTTCATCAGTGTCTCCCTGATCCTTCCAGTCCAGTTCTCTGGTAACTATCATTTAACTCTGTGCTTTTTTTTTTTTTTAAATGGGTCAAACCTTTTCACATTCTATTATTTACATATACATGAGATTGATTATATGTCATCTGTCTTTCTGTGGTTGGCTTATTTCACTTAGCATAATGTTCTTCACATTCTAACCCAAATTGACAGAAATTCCCTCTTTTTCAAAGGCTTACCCGGATTCTCCTGTGTCTGTGCACACCCGTATGGGCTTATCCATGGATGGACACTTGTCTGAACTGTTGTAGATAGCCCTGTAATGAACATGGGGTTGCAAACCCATCTGTCTTGGGAATGTTGACTTTGTGTTCTCTCTGTGTACTCTCAGTTTGACTGCTGGATCATGTGGCTGGTAGTTTATTTATTTATTTTTTAAGGAATCCCCATACAGTTTTCCATAACAGCTGTACTAACATGCAAAGGTTCCCTTTCCTCCACAGACTTCTAGTGTTTCATAACAGACATTCTAAGTGTTGGTTTGTTCTTTACCCATCTAAATCACGTTCTTATGTATTTTGGGTAATGTTCCCCAGTAGATATATACTTTGAAAACATCTCCTCTCATCCATTTAATCACGTTCTTATGTATTTTGGGTAATGTTCCCCAGTAGATGTATACTTTGAAAACATCTCTTCTCATCCATTTAATCACATTCTCATGTATTTTGGGTAATGTTCCCCAGAAGATGTATACTTTAAAAATATCTCAACCTGTGGGTTTTCCTTCAGCCCACTGCTTTCTCCTTTGCTTACAGAAGCTTTTACATTGGAGCTTACCCAAGTTTTTTCTTTGTTCTTATCACCTGTGCATGCAGGATCATATCCAAACAGTCTTTGACAATCCAGTGTCATGGAATTCTCTCTTGTTTTCTCCCAGTTATCCATAAGTTCAGGTCCTCCATTTAAGCCTTTACTACATTCTGAGTTAATATTTCTATATCGTGTGGTGTTGGGATACAGAACCACTCTTCTGTGTGTAGATGTACAGTTTTTCTGGCACAATTTACTGAAGAGACTGCTCTTCCCTGTGTGTGTTACTGGCATCTTGTTGACAAGCCATGGGCTGCAGATGTGTGGATTTATTCCAGGGCTCTTTTCTATCTGCCTGTGTCTACTGCTTTGATTGCTATCGAGTCATAGTAGATCTTAACACAGGCAGTATGAAGCCCTTAACTTTGTTCATTTTTGTTAAGATCACTTTTCCTATCCAGGATTCTTAGTGATTTCCAAAGAACATTTGGGTTACTTTCTCTTTTTCTATGAAAAAAAAAAATCATTGGATTTTCTATAGGGATCATGTCAAAGCCTATCATTTTAAGTAGTATGTACATTTTAACAATACATTCTTCCAATCCATGGCCATCAGACACCTTTCCATTTGCTTGTATCCTCTTCAGTTTCTTTCATCAGCATTTTGTGCTGCTCAGAGTGTGAGTTTCTCATCTCCCTTAGTCTGTTTTTGTCACATTTGTAAACGGATCCATTTTTCTTTAGTTGTTTTTCTGGATCATTCATGGTTAGTGTACTACTGAGTTTTTAATGTTGGCTTTGCATCTTATAAGTTCACATTTGCTGACTGGCTCTAATGCTGTGTTTTTAAGTTGGCAGATAATTCATACATGTTGGGGGAAAGGGTTTGACTCTGTAAATTAGGCAGATTCAAGCCCAATTTTGATTCTTCTCCTTATGAGTCATATGTCCTTAGGCAAGTTTCTTCAACCCTCTGCTCCCCAATTTCTTTATCTGTACAGTAAAACCAATAGAAGTAACACAAGGCACAACTGAATAACTTAGTAAATGTGATTGACAGTGTAACAGCTACTCAACTAATGTTAAACCTCATCCCTTCTCTAGTCACCAGTCAGGAAAGCTATAAGAGTGAGGGATATGTGCCCTGCCTTCAGGCCAGAAGGGGAAGAAGAAACTGATGATGGATGCTAAATAGGCCTAGGATTTTAATGAGCTTGAGTTTTGTATTTGCCCCAGTCTTTTCACAATCTTGAAACTCACAACAAGATCTGACAATATAAGAAGGAGTAAGTTGATCAAATGGGAGACAATCAAGGAAAGGTCACGCATGCTGAAAGAAGGTTTAAATCAGTGAGATATGTCCAAATGCCTGGCCCTCCATACATGGTGATGCATCCAGGACCTAGCCTCACCTCGCTCACAGTAGGTGCACATAAATACATGTAGAATTAGTGGATGAGTGAGTCAATGATGCTGATTGCTGCACATTAGATAGTAGGTCTGCAACTCTCCCCAGCTAGTCTTTGGAGAAACTTTGAAGTGGGTGAAGTTCACCCACACCAAGAAAATGTTCATGAGCTCTGCCTTCCTTTTTAGCATTTTGCTTTAGGTTGACTGCCTGAAAGGATCCCAGATGCCTCACGCTGGTATTTTTCCCAGATATGCCTCTTTCACATGTGGCTCTAGGAGGCCCTTCGGGTCTTCTCTCTGCCCTCTCTTCTCCACTCCTCCACTTCCTGCTCCTCTCTTCTCTTCTCTCCTGCCCCCACATCCCATAATTATCCCCTCTTAACCAACTTGCCAGTCTTTCAGCTCAATACCTCTACTCTCCATGATCTTACTGGGAAATCCAACTACCTCAACCAACTTCATCGTCTATGGCTTGCCATGCCTAGTACAACTTCCATCTCATGGCGTTTCAGTACCTGGGAAGTGACAGGGGAGCCTATGTTGCAGGTTAGACCTTCCAGTTTGATGGGAACTAATCCCCCTTTCAACAGCTTGCATTTGGTTGACAGCAGCATGATTAGCTCTAGGCTCTTCACAGCAGCAGCAGTGCAGTAATGGATGGAGAGAATAAAAACAATGTGATGGTTTTACAGACTCCTAAAACGTTGCAACATTAAAACAAGAGGCAATGTAAACATAAACATTTGCCCAGAGACAGCAAGGGCTCCTTCACCACTTATTTGCTCTGTGCGCCACACAGAGCAATGCCAATCCGGCATCTCTAGCATTCCTGCTGTTCTCACAACAGCCAGCAGCCCATTCAATGCCTTTGGGAGAGTGTGACCAGATGCCAGGGAACAACATTTTGTCCCTAGGAACCATTCAAGGAAAACTCGAGGTCCCTTTGTCTAGTGTTTGAGACAACTCATTGCCCTGCAATGGACTCATTGTGGTTGCTCCTGATGGGTATATTATACCCCAGACATTTATTTGTCATTGTTTGGTTGTGAGGTCAGATTAGATGGAATAGTTCAGGCAGCCTTAAGGGCATTGCTTCCCTGGAGTAGAGTCTTCGCTGAATGGTGAAGGGTTAAGGGTAAGGGAGCCACGGCCAGCATAGCACCAAATGATAAATTCATCCATTTAATTCAGACCCTTCACGCTTTTGAAGGATAGCCTTGACCTTGGGTGGGCTCTCCAGGAACCTTTGATGTTGGACACAGTTTTATGTCAGGTCTCCTGTGCAGACTCCAACTGCAGTCAGGTCAGGGCTTTGCGTTTTCAGCCCAGGAGTGAGCAAGGAGAAAAGGCCACACTCCAGCCATGCTGGCTTGTCTCTGTTTCTTTCCCCAAGGTAATTTGTTCATGCTGGCATGCTCTGTCTCGGCTAAATCTTTAAATGGCTGGCTGTGTTGTCTTCGGGCTTGAGCTTAGCTACTTTGACCTTGTAGAAGTTATTTTATCCCAGACTCCATGACTTCGAGGAGAGCCAGGTCCCTATTAGTGTGGAACAAAACCTTGCTCCTTTGCCTCTCAGGGCTTCCCTTGAAACTCGCTGGCTGACTGTGTGAAGTGCTGACTCTCCTGTGTGTACCGACTGGAGTCAGTGCACATGACATTCTGCCCGCAGCTGGGTGAGCTCCACGCTGCAACTGGCCTGGAGAAGAGCTAGCATCCAGAGTACTATGGGCTGTGTTGGATGTATTATGGGATAGTTGCTCATGGATTCAGATTGGAGTGACTCTGGATTAGTTTGTTCTTATTGTAGATCCAGGGTGTATTTGGTGAAGGAAGAAAGGAGTGAGGGAGGAGAAATTCTAACACTCTCCTTGATACTTCTGCAAGAGCCATACTTTGTGTGTATGTGTGTGTGTGTGTGTGTGTGTGTGTGTGTGTGTGTGTGTGTGTGTGTCTGTGTCTGTGTGGGTGGATATGCTTGCCCACACGTATGCACAGAGGCCAGTGGAGAAAATCAGGTGTCCTGCTCTATCATTTCCTTGAAAAAAGGTTTCTCATTGAACCTTGTGCTATCCTGGCTTCCATAAAACCCCAGATTTTTATGTAGGTCCTGGGGATCTGAACTCAGGTCCTCCAGCTTGTACAGCAAGTACTCTTACATGCTGGGTCATCTTCCTCACCCAGAGTCATGATTTTAAAATTAAATTCTGATCATACCCCCTGCCCAGATAAGCACGTGTGGTCATTTTCCATCACCCAAGATAGCAAGTGTGACATTTACTTTACCCCTCATGTTCAGTGGGGGTGCTGCTCCTCACCCAGCTCTCCGCTCTTCTGTTTGTACGCACGATGCTCACTCTTGGCACAGAGGAGCTTTCCAGTTCCCATTTTGAGAAGTCCTCATCCTTCACCCAATGCCCATTTAAACAGTAGTTCTTCTTTCTACTCAGCCTACTTTCCAGAGGTAGAGGGAAGTGCTCCTAATCCGGGCTTTCACAGAAAAAACAATGAACAGAAACCCTGAACCCCCATCAGGCACCACTGCAAAGCATGGCCTCTTGTTAGATGTACCAGCAGACACCATTTCCAAAACAGCTCCATGAACAAACCAGCACGGAAGCTGAGGCAGGGGAAGACTGGGTAAATACCTCTTGGCCACCCAGCAAGTGAGCGGCAGGTTCCAGCAAACTCAGGTACATCATGACCCTTGACTGCAAACTCCTTTGGGAGATTTTGGTAAGGTGTTTATTAACACCCTGCTCCCTGAGATTGCTGGACTGTGCCCTCTTCCTCTTTTTATTTTCCAAGACCCTCTAATGGTGGCCTAAAACCGGTGTTCACAAGGTACTTTCTAGCTAAATGCTTTAAGGGACCTCCAACCTAGGACAGATGAAGTCAGACTTTTAAAGACAGCATGAAATATTCAATCTTCATGTCAAAAATGTCATCACTTGGACTGATTCATTTTCTCTGCCACCCAAGAAGTTTTCTCTGCTTTGGCCTGCCATGGTTATTATCTACAACCAGCTGGTGTGAAGGAACTCATGAGAAATCATATTGAATCTAAGATGAAATTATAAATTGTGCCCCGTTACTTCCCTGGAGGAGAGCAGGGGCCGACTTGACGGGAAGGCAGCCAGAGTCCTTACTATGAGGTCTGAGAGTCGTGCCATCTCATAGCTCGTATGTGGAACCCTAACCACCACTATGATGTGTTTAGGAGGCGGAGTGTGTAGGTCATGAGACAATCTGGGTCTGTCTGAAAGAGGCCCCTTCGAGTTAGCTCACCCCTTCCTACATAAGGACATCGCACAATAAGACTCCATCAGTGAGGAGCAGGCTGTCACCAAATGCCAAGCCTGCTGGCACCTTGTTCTTAGACTTCTCAGTCTTTTGTTCTATGAGAAATAAGTCAGCACGCCCAAAGGCTAGCCAGCGTGATAATTTTGTCACCACAGCCTAAATAGACTAGGACAGTCCTTGATGCTTGGCCACTTGCCCTTTGGCATTATTATGTTTTTGCAGACCCTCAGGATTGAAACCAGAATTCAGGGTAACAGACAGCTGGCAAGATATTCAGCATCACCTCCACCCAATTCTCCTTTTGCAGAGATCTCTCATCAACCACAGGTTCTCTGCCCTGCTGACTTTAAACATAACCTCAGAATCACTCCCCAAGAAAGCCACTATTAACCAATTAGAACTGACATTCTAAATCAAATACATTTGCCACTAGCATCTGGTCATAAACAAAGCATGGGGCAGAATTCTCAATAGGGAAGATAGTTGCTGTAGTCCTCCTGATGTCCATATGTCCCTGCCCTTTGACCCTCAGTGCACACTTGCTGGGCATCCAGCTGCAACCGGAATACTTTGTCTGAGAGGCTTCTGCAGCTAAGGGGCCCAGTTTTCCATCTCCACTCAACAGCCTAGAAACACTGGGGAGTTAACAGTAAGGAGCTGAATGTGGGGGGTTGGTGGACGGGTACCCTGCTTCTTCAGTCCAGTTCAGACATCAGCTGTTCACTGTAACTCCAGGATGAACTGTGCTCCAGCTCCTTACAGGACTGATCTGATTGACAATGAATTCTCTTCTGGTCTTTCTCTGCCTTCCTTCTCTACTTCCCTCCTGTTTTCTGGGAATCTTCTCCTAATTACTCATACTTGAAGCTCCAGGGCCAACTTCTGGGAGAACTCAAATTAAGTTACCTGTGTGTGTTAGTTACATTTTCTCCTTGCTGTGTCCAAATTCCCGATAAGAAAAACCTTACTGGAGGAAGGAATCCTTTCGGCTCACAGTTTGAGTGGATCTAGTTCGTCATGGCAGAGCAGGCATGGGAGCAAGCAGCTCCAAGGTGGTAGGAGCTGGCACATGGGCTTCCTCCCCTCCCCTCAGCTCTCTAGAACACGTAGCAGAGATGGGACGAGAAATGTCACTAGGCTATAAACCTTCAAGTCCCACTTCTCAGAGTCACCACAGCCTCCCCAGACAGTGCCAGCAGCTGAAGAACCAAGAGTTCAAATATATGAGCCTATGGGGAAGATTTTGTGTTCAAACTGTAACACCCTTGCTATTCTCTAGGCATGCTTATTGAGAGTGTGCGTTTCTGGTAGAAGGTCATGAGTAGAAGTCATTGGTGTGGGAGGGTGAAAATTAGGCGGCCTGACATAAAGGAAGAAGACAGAGGAAGTGGTTTGCTCAAGAAAGTGGTTCTGTTAGCATCACAGGAACCTGGAGAAGCAGTTAAAGGAGAGAGAGGAGAAACACAAAGGGACGTGCATAGAATTCACTAAATCACACCCACCTGGGAAATTGTCAATCAGATTGACTCAGACATCCATCATCTGCAAGGACATTTTTATGCCATGCTCTTTATTCTTGGAGAATTTGCATATTTCCTGGCTTTCTGACAGAAGTATAGTCTCTTGGAAGAAATATTAATAAAGAACTCTCTGTTCAAAGACTTTAGTTCTGAATAGCAAGAGTCCTCTTCTCTCCCGTGCTCTGGAAATCTAATTGGATATTTCCTACGAAAACCTTGCAGAAAGCACTTGAAATACATTGCTGCCAGACATATTCTTGATGTTATTTACCTGTGTGGAGAGCACATAGATAAAATAATAACCGGGTGACCGACGAGTGAAATAAGATTCATGTTATTTTTATTTGCTGTATTAAATGAGCTATTGTCTTTACTGTAAAAGAGATTACATAGGCCAAAATAGTTACCTAAAGTCACTGAACTCTTTTGACATAAAATGACAGAATCTTTTAGTAGACCAGGGATAAAGCGAGTAATGAAAATAAATTCTATAATCAAATTCTTTAATTTTTGTTCTCTTGACTGCTAAAAAGAAGAGCAGATATTATACTGAAAGTAAGGATGGAGAAGTCACTGGAATTCTGATATTTTTTAAAATGTGCTTTGCTGTGGGATGGTCTGTATGTCAAGTGTGTTGCTGATTGGTCAATAAATAAAACACTGATTGGCCAGTGGCCAGGCAGGAAGTATAAGCAGGACAAGGAGGAGAATAAAGCTGGGAAATGGAAGGCTGAGTCAGAGAGACACTGCCAGCTGCCATGACGAGAAACAGCATGTGAAGATGCCGGTAAGCCACGAGCCACGGGGCAAGGTATAGATTTATAGAAATGGATTAATTTAAGCTGTAAGAACAGTTAGCAAGAAGCCTAACATGGCCATACAGTTTGTAACCAATATAAGTCTCTGTGTTTACTTGGTCGGGTCTGAGAGGCTGTGGGACTGGCAGGTGAGAGAGATTTGCCCTGACTGTGGGCCAGGCAGGAAAACTCTAGCTCCAGTGCTTCATTGGAAATTTTATTATTTAAAAAAGACAATTATTCGCTGATAATTTCATCCATGTATACAATGAAAAATATCACATAGACTTCCCTTTCCTTCCTTAACTCACTCCCAACATCTCCTCCTTCCAACTCCATATCTTTTTCTTTATGTATTTCCTAAGTCCAACCAGTGCTGCCCAGATGAATATGTGTGCAGATCAGTCACTGGAACATGGGAAGTCTACCAGTGGCCACATCCCCAGAGAAGAGTGTTCTCTCTCCCCAAGTAGTTACCAGCAATAGCTCCTCTGTTAGGGGTGGGTCCAGGGAGCTCCTCCTCCATCCTTGCTGGAATTTTGGCTGCTGGTAACCAAGTAATCCCAGATGTAATGGGTTCATGCGTACAACAGCTGTGTCGTGTCCGGAAGACAGCATTTCCCAGCATTCCTCCCGGTCCTCCAGTCCTTAAATTCTTTCCACCTCTTCTTCTGCAACCAGTTCTTCTGTCTTCTTCCTCACAGGCTGCTATCAGGGCCTCCTGCCTCATGTCTGAAGCAGGGCTTGTGCCTGCAAAGATTTTAAGGGCACAACTCTGTGTATGTGTGTGTATGTGTGTGTGTGTGTGTGTGTGTGTGTGTGTGTGTGTGTGTGTGTGAGAGAGAGAGAGAGAGAGAGAGAGAGAGAGAGAGAGAGAGAGAGCCCTTTGTTGCTATAGTAAATACCTGAGATAAATAAACTTATAAAGAGGCAATGTTTATTCAACCCATCTCTTTGCAAGTTTCCGTCATGGTCGGCTGTCCCTTCTGCTTTGAGCCCGTGGTTAAGGCAGCAACATATGAAAGCAGGATTGTGTAGGAGAAGAAAACTGCTCACCTGATAACCAGGAAGCAGACTAAAAGGGAAGAGGGACTGGGTCCCATCGTCCCCTTTAAGGACACACTTCCAGAAAACTGAAGACAAAGTTTGAGTCTCTCTTGTAGTTAGACTCAAGTTACTACTACTTTCCAGAAACATTCAGCTGGGGACCAAGCCTCTAACACATGGGCCTTCAAGGGTCACTTAAACCACAGTAGATGGATGTGGTACAGCTCTCTAGGAAGAAGAGGGCAGACATAAAGACAAGAGGAGCAGTGCACACAGGGAGACAGTGGTGAAGGGGGTGAGGGGGCAGGCAGGGTTGGGGTGAGGAAGAGGGGGCCGCTTAGAGAAAGTAGAGCTAATATCATGGTGTGTTGACTTCAACTTACTCCGGTAACAGTGGATGCAGTTTGATGAGAAAATGTGAAGTCTCCTGGGAGTGCAAAACACAGTTGGAAGAGTTTAAAGAATGGAAAGAAAACTGTCCTTCAGAGGAGATGTGTCAATTCGGGTCACTTTCAGCTGGTGCTGGGGGATTGTCGCTATGGCTGACAGTACTGCCTGGAATATACTTCCATGAGATTTTTAAAATGAAGTATGGAGAAAATAGACCAAGAAGACCTTATTTGTCCAACAGATAGATGTCTTCCTCTGGTACCATCTAGTCCCACTCGTCCCTCCTACCAGAAGTACTGAGTGTCTCTACAAGCCTGGCTTCAGGAAAATCAGAGGGACGGGAATGAGAGAAGCTCAGTGACCAAGATATGTACTTAGGCCAGTCCTCACCCCATCAAAGAAGAGTCTGAGTGCCCAGGTGTAGGTGAGTTGTGCTCCACGCCCTCAGCTAATGAACACTCAGGGACAAACCCAGAGCTCTTTCCATTCTGCAATGAAGAAGGCAGAGAGAGCCACAAAAACCCAACTCGAGACAGATCAAGCCTGAAGCACTGATGGCTGTGTAAACTGGCCTCTCAGACCTGGCTGCAGGCAGGACAGGTGTGGTGGGGGTGATGGTTTTGAGGAGTCTGACATCATCGGGACTTTTCAGGTGCCTCGTTACATATGATGGATAATCAAGGCTCTCTCAATAAAGTTTAGCCATCTGTATTTTTTAAGACTCTATGTGCAACAAGTTTGGGAACGCCACACAGATGTTGTCTCTTTGGTCAGCCTATGGTACAAGTTGCTTTTCTTTGCAGGATGTCTGGGGCTGCTTCAGCAGGGAATCACAAGGTCCCCAGCACCCCATATGTCATAGTGATGGCTATTCTCCCTCAGTTCTCACCAGACCTGACATCTGCTTTGGTCTGCTGTCTGGTGATGAGTCTTGTTCCAAAGCTGGGAGACAGACCAGACCCAAGACTTCTTTACTGTGCCAAGCTGGATCTCTGTCTCTGTCTCAGTTAGGGTTTCTATTGCTGTGAAGAGACACCAGGACCACGGCAACTCTTATAAAGAAAAGCATTTAATTGAGGTGGCAGCTTACAGTTTCAGAGGACTAGTCCATGATCATCATGGCGGCGGGGAGCATGGCGGGGAGCATGGCGGCGCACAGGCAGACATGGTGCTGGAGAGGGAACTGCTGTTACATGCTGTATGCCACTGTGACACTGGGTATGGCGTAAGCGTGTATGAGACCTCAAAGCCCACCCCACAGTGACACACTTCCTCCAAAGGCCATATCTACTGTATCTACTGCTACAAAGCCACTCTCTTTGGGGGCCATTTTCTTCAGACCACCACAGTCTCTTGACCATTAGTGAGGAAGAGGGTGTCGCATGATCACCAAGCTCTGTGCTGAAGTGTCAGGCTGTGTTTTGGTTCTGCCAGTGACGAACTGGTGCTTTCTTTCTTGATTTACTTCTGTTTCTGACGAGTGTCACTAGGCAGGGTGTGGCCAAGCTTGCGGGATGTGCCTCCATCTCTGGTAAAAACTAGACCTTAAGCTGGAATGAGGGCTTAGTTCCCTTTGGGCTCCCTGTCAGTTCGTGGGGCTGTACTGCTCTCCTAAGTGACCGTGACTGCAAGGCTTACTCGCCACGTAGCAGCATAACGTGGCTTCTCAAATTAATGTAGCCAACAGAAATGAAAGGGCTTGTGAGATATTAGCAACTAAATTCAAGGAGCTTCCATCTTTCTTGTGGGGGCCCCCCCGCTAATGTGGCCGCATCAAAATGGTTAAATGCAGATGAAACATCCAAATCCTCGCTGTCTTAGGCTTTGACAGATCCTTTCTTCCCCGTGAGCTCTGCATCACACTAGCATGAAGTCAGGCTGGACTTTGTCACTTACCACTGGCAAAAAAAAAAAAAAAAAAAAAAAAAAAAAAAAAAAAAAAAGCTTGCTTTCATCCTTTTATAAGAATGCTAGAAAGGTGGCCTTCTGGTCCCTTGGGTCTACCCCATCTGGAATGTTCTCCAGAGCAAGAGGGAGTGTTATTTCCCTGGCCAGTCCAGGGCAGACTATCCACCCCCTCATCACTCTAGTGTTATTGGTTGATGCAGATTTTCATGTTTTTCATGCTTCTAGTGGCCTATGGGTCTACTGTCCCATGGCCAGTCAGCTGATGCTTCCAAGTGTCCATCTTAGGCCATACATCTGTCCTAGGCTTACTCCACTCCTCAGCAGCCATAGTTCCTGCTCTCCAACCCTCCTCCATCTCTGATTCTATCTTCTCTTTAATTTCTTATCCCAACTCTCATAAAACGTTACCAACAACCCGTCATCCAGCAGCCTTTCTACTTTCTCCATACATTTTATTAAATTTTTCATTTGTTTGACATGCCAACCTCAGTTCCTCCTCCCTCCTCTCTTCCTCCTCCCCGCCCCCAACCCCCCCATCCACTCTTCCTCCATTCAGAAAGGGGCAGGCCTCCCATGGGAGTCAACAAAGCATGACAGATCACGTTGAGGCAGGACCAAGCTCCTCCCCCTGCATCAAGACTGGGCAAGGAGTTCCTGCATGGGGAACAGGTTCAAAAGAGCCAGCTCATACACCAGGGACATGTCCTGATTACATTTTTTTAAAAATTATTTATTATTCTTTTATGTACATTGGTGGTTTGCCTGCATATATGTCTATGTGAGGTTGTCAGATCTTGGAGTTACAGACAGTTGTGAGCTGCCATGTGGGTGCCGGGAACTGAACCCGGGTCCTCTGGAAGAGCAGCCAGTGCTCTTAACCACTGAGCCATCTCTCCAGCCATTTTTTATTTATTTTTATTTTTTTTTTAGTGAAGCTTCTTATTGGACCGTATCTCTGCAACCTCCCACCATGGCTTGGTAAGATGAGGGAGGAAGCCATGTACAGAAACTAACAAGAACCTCTAGAGACTGAGGCTGTGTTCCTATGTCAGCCATTCCATTGCTTTGAAGCCTTGGGGAAGTGGGCTGACCTTTCCAGTTCATTGTTGCTTCACCTTCTGGCCATAATATTGCCAGTATTGTTTGTACATGCTACATGCGTTTAAAAAAAAGTAGGAGGACAATAGTTTTAGCTGGAAAGGCCTAGAGGATTATTGTGTCTAATGCTTCCATTGAAGAACACAATAGAGGCTGAGATATTGGATGCTACTCAAAGTTATTCTGAAAAGATAATCTTCAGCACCATCAAGTTTTGTGTTTGTTTTGTTTTGTTTCGTTTTTTTTTTGTTTATTTGAACTAAAGGCAACTCATAAACCAAACAGCATCTACCTGACAGCCATTAAGTGCTCTGTCAAAGAGCATGATGGGAAACATTTATAGGGTTTGCACGTGAGTAGAGCAAAGGTCGTATTCGATTGGTTCCATTCCTAGGGTTGCCTTATTTGTCCTGTCTTATTGGAAGTTCCTGGTGGTGTATGTGAGTGGACAGCTTCTGATCAGCTGATTTTAGGTTTTATTTTTCTATTTATAAAATGCAGCCTATGTTAGTGACTTTTCCTATTGCTCTGGAAAATGCCTGGCCAGAGACAACCTAAGGGAAGAAGATTTGCTGTGGTTTGAGGGTACAGCCCTGTCTTAGTTAGGTTTTTATTGCTGTGAAGAGACATCATGACCAGGCAACTCTTATAAAGAAAACATTTAACTGAGAGGACTCACTTACAGTTTCAGAGGTTCAATCCATCATCATTATGGCAGGGAGCATGGCGACGTGCAGGCAGATGTGGAGCTGAGAGTCCTACATCTTGACTCAGGCAACAGGAAATCAACTGACACTGGGCGGTATCCTGAGCATAGAAGACCTCAAAGCCCGCCCCCACAGTGACACACTTCCTCCAACAAGGCCAAACCTCCTAATAGTACCACTCCCTATGAGATTATAGGGCCCAGTTACGTTCAAACTACTATAAGCCCCATCATGGTGGGGAAGTGTGCCAGCAGGCATGGCTTGCAGGTGTGGAAGTGAGAACTTGGTCACTCTCACTGGATCAGGAAGCAGAGCAGGGGCTGCTGGTGATCCAGCAGCTTCTCTTTTTGTTTTCTTTTTGTTCATTCAAGGACTTCACCCTGTGGGATGGTGCCTCAGACATTCACGGTGATTTTTTTCTCAGTTAAAGTTCTCAGGAAACACCTTCTTAGATATACCCAGAGCTGTGTCTTCTAGGTGATTCCAAATCCAATCAAAGTGAAAATGAAAATTAACAGGCACTTAGCCGAAATTCAATTTCAGCTGTGTTTGCCAGTTGAGCAAGATTATGGAAGCATCCCTGGCCTTTCTGGCTTTGTGGGCTGGGAGGTTTCTATGGGCTTGGTCCCTGATTTATTTTGTTTTGTCACACAGGCACAACCCTAGAGTGAAGACCTGAGTTCTCCCAGTGTGAAGATTACGTGCCAACTTGACTGGATCATTGAATACCCATACATATGATGTATATGATTCAACGTGATTTCTGGGTGTCTGTGTCTATGATGGGTTTTTTGTTTGTTTTCTAAGATGGGTGTTTAAATCAGTAGGCTGAGTAAGGCCTGCAGCTAACTGCTTTCCCAGTGTGAGTGGGCACCACCTGACCCACTGAGAGCCAAAGTTGAACACAGCTGGAATAGCGAACATTATCAGCTTTTAACTCTCTAGGTTTTCAGATCTAGGTTAGACTCCATCCCTTCAACCTCTGCCTACTCAGGCCTTTGAACTTCCGGGCTTACATCTCCTTACAGCTGGCTGGTGGCAGATTGTGGGACCTTTTGGTCTCACTGTGTATGAGCCAATAACTTAGAACAAATCTTATTGGTTCTGTTTCTCTGGAGAATCCTAATATACCTAGTATCTGGATTAAAACTCTGGACTGCCTCCCACTCCAAAGAAGACTTGGACCACCAGCCAGAGTTTTTCCATTTTGCTGAAAACTCCACAAAACCCACAGAATTCATATTCCCATGTTCCTCTCTGATTCTAAGCAGTTCCTGTTTGCCCTGACTGCAGTTGTAGTCCATTGGTAGACAAAGAATGCCACTGGCCTACTGTAAGTATTAGTGCAAGGGGAGAAAGTTACTAAACAATTGCTAAATGACTAGTAATGTATCCACAAGATCCTTAAAATGTGGCAGCTCGGTTGGGATCAGACAATCACATCACCCAACAAATAACTCACAACGCGGAGAGGGTCTAATGCTGCGAGGTGGTGCTGCCAGAGTTCTGGAATATTGGGAAGACTTTCAGTTTCCCATAAACATGGCTTCCAGTCTCTGTGTGTTTTGCCTTGGTACTGGGCTCTTGCACAAATATGGCTTCTACTCTCTCTGTGGGTTTTGCTTTGGCACTGGGCCCTTGCACAAACATGGTTTCCACCCTCTGTGCGTTCAGGTTTGGTGCCGGGCCCTTGCCCGGAGTCATTCTTGTTACCTCAGGATGTAGCAGGAACAAGCAAAGGTTGGCTAAGCCCTCAGCTGTCAGAGGGGAGAACAGCTGTTGTGCGGAAGGCTGCCAGGAAGCTACCAGTGCCAGGTGGAAGCTGAGAAGCAGGGGGCATGGGTCCTGCAGGAATGCTGGGTATTTAAGTAGCCATCTTCTCGTATTTTTCATTGTGTGTGTGTGTGTGTGTGTGTGTGTGTGTGTGACAGAGATAGAGAGAGAGAGAGAGAGAGAGAGAGAGAGAGAGAGAGAGAGAGAGAGAGAGGAAGTGTGACAGCACTTGCAGCTGGTTGTCTTGGAAATCCTGGGTGTGGGCTAGGGACATCTCATTCAGGTCTTCACACCGAAGGTGAGCGTCTCTGGCAAGTACATTCTCCTATCAATGACCATGTCTGGCAAGACTGTCTCTTCTCATGAGTGCAATTTTGGTTAATGCTTCCACCTTCTGGTGACGTCATCCCTTTTCCAACCCCACCTCCTCAGTGTTTTGATCAGAACCAACCATTAAAAGATCTTCAAAACATTTTTAAAGGCCTCGGAAGATCACAGATTTGGCTGGCCCCCTGGTGATATTCAGGTAACAAAATCTTCAGGAGAGAAAGCAATAGAGAGCAGAGAAGAAGAGAAAGCCATCCCAGAGGGGAAAAACAGAGTTTAGAAATGAAGCCAGTGCGGTATCCTAAATTCCAGTGGGGGCACCGGCAGCATCATGAGCAGCTAAAATGGAAATGTCAAGTTATCCACTAACCCTTTGCTGAGCCGGATGGGATAAACAAAGTTGAAAAGATAACATTATTTCTTCCCAATACCAGAGGCTCAGAGGTAGCTGCTGAAAACTCCCAAACACCTGAGAAATGCACGGAGTACATTATGTGTCAGCTGTTAGAGTTTGGATGTGAAGTGCACACCCTCCACCTCTGAAGAAGCTGCTCATGTACTTGGTCTCCAGCTGGTGTCCCAACCACTGAATGGTGATCAGCTCATGAGGTCTCTGACTTAATCCATGAATGACTCCACTGTGGAGTCATCATTTGATGGGATTTGGGGGAGGCGGTAGCCGTAAGGCCTGGCTGGAGGAAGTAGTGGGGTTGTCTTTGAAGGATTCATTTTATCCCTACCTCTTTCTCCTCCTTCAAGTGGCCACAAAGGAAGCTTTAACTCCATTCATAAGCTCCAAGCCATGGTGTTACGCCTCACCACCACCCCAACACCAGGGAGCAAATGAAAACCATGAGTCAAGGTAAACTGTTTCCTCAAGTGTTTGTTATAGTAACACAGAAACTAACAAACACAGCTCAATCGGTTGTGCCAAACAGAAATGGGGTCATGTCTGCAGGAGCTCCAGAAGCTGGGCCTTTGCTCCGTAGGGTGTAGATGAATACTGTTCCATGACGCCTCTTTTGGGCTCTGGCTTTCCCAGGCTTTTCTAGGAGGGTCCATTGCAAAATGCTTCAGGTCTGCTCATGAAGGAACTTACTAATCTTTCGTTGGAAAAAATAATAATTTAGTTTAAGACTACCAGCTGCCTCAAATGACTCCGGCTTAGCTACAGCCTTGGATTACGGACACACTGAGTGATTCAAAGAGAAGTTCCCATGCCTCACAGGAAGCTGGTTACCTGCATTTGGGCATGCTATGTTTACATGGTGTTGCTCATTTTCACGTTAGCTGTTATTTCCAAAATTATTTTTTAAATAAAATACGGATGGCTAGATTTTAACCAACTCAAACTACCACGCATTATAATTTACATAAATCCAAGTCTGCTTTCCAACTGAAGGCCTGGCAATTAATCTGAAAATTAGAATCTTACTCTCAATCAGCAGTCACTTTGCAGTCACTTTGCAGAGTTCAGACAGCCTGATAAGGCCCTGAAGCCTGGGTGAGCTCAGCACATTCCACAGCCTGCCCCTCCCCCTCCACACCACCTTCCAGTTTCTACCTTCAGTGATGGGTCCTCCACTCTCAGGGTGATAGTCCATTCCAAGGATGCCTCTTTAATTTCAAGCTATTTTGCCCCCTAGAAAATAACACAATTTATGTTTGATAACCTATGCTTTTACTTTGTAAATGACATTATTATCTGGTCATTTGAAATTTCACAGTAACCTTAACCTATATGAAAATAGCCATTTTTTTATTATCCAATAACCTAAAAAGTAAATTTCATGGGGGAAAAAACAAAACAAATAAACAAACAACAACAACAACAACAAAAACAAGTGAATCTCCTACCTGAATGGAACATGGGGCTGGGCGGCAGACAGCTGACAGTACTTGGGAAGCCTTCCTTGGTTTCCTCTTGAGTGGCCTGCCGCAAACCAGCCAAGGAAATATTTGAAAGAAGCAAGCTACTATAACATACATCTTAGCCATCTCTAACAGAGAAGAAAGACACTGTCTCAGAATTCCTATTGCTGCAACCAAACGCCATGACCAAAAAGCAAGTTGGGGAGGAAAGGGTTTTATTCGGCTTGCACTTCGGCATTGCTGTTCATCACTGAAGGAAGTCAGGACAAGAACTCAAACAGGGCAGGATCATCCTGGAGGCAGGAGCTGATGCAGAGGCTGTGGAGGTACTTACAGACTTGCTCAGTCTGCTTTCTTTTAGAACCCAGGACCAACAGCCCAGGGATGGCACCACCCACCATGGGCTGGGCCCTCCCCCATTGATCACTAGTTGAGAAAATGCCTTCCAGCTGGATCTCATGAAGGCATGTCCTCAGCTGAGGCTCCTTCCTCCCTGATGACTCCAGCTTGTGTCAATTTGACACAAAACCAGCTACAGTGCTCTCAGTGTGTCCTGAAGGTGCAGGCCCTTTGCTCATATTTCTATTGCCATGGCTTGGGTGATTGTCCCCCAAATGTCGATGTTTTAAGGGGCTTAGCCTCGGCCGAAGATACAATTAGGAGATGGTAGAAACATTAAGAGCTGGGGCCTAGTGGGAGGAAGTTGGCCACTGGAGGTGTGCCCTTGATGGGCATATGGAGACGCCAGGTGCTTTTTGTATCGTTCCTTGCTTTTCAGATGTATAAGGCAAGCAGCCCCCTCTGTCATGTGCTCCTCCCATGACCCCCTGTGACTTTCCACACAGACCCAAAGCAGTACACCAGCAACCATGGGCAGAAACCTTCAAAACTCGAAACAAAAATAAATGTTCCTCCTTTAAGTCGATTTCCTTGGGTATTCTTTTTTCCACCATGACACATTGATATAGGTACTATTCCATTTCATAGTACGTGCTAGATTTTTGAAAGAATGCAGTACACTTTGTTTTCCTTATAGAATTATCACGACTCTCATACATTTTATGCTGATTATCTGTTCTCTAAATCAATGTGAGTTTCCCGGCTCCTTCTTAAATGACACTGATGAACTGTCACTTGAAGGTTTCAGGACTGTCCCAGATTTCAGCTGACAGGGTATTTCCCAGCTGGAGCTGTAAAACCTATTTTCTTTCAGCTCTCACACACAGTATATTTAGTTCTCCTTTTTTGTTCTGGCATATAAGATGCCATTTTTTTTTTTAAGACGGTGTTTTTTTTTTTTTTTATAAACTGCTTATCAAGTTTTATGTGTTGGACAAAGTATTAGTGCTTTAATTGTGACTGTGAAAGCTTTACATAATGCAAGCTCTGTGTGTTTGTTTTGTGGGACGCTCACATATGTCTCAGGCTCATTTGTCTTGGGAGTCTATCCGCACGCATCATAAAACGTTCCTCAGCGGGGACTAATGCCATTCTAATGGAGCCAGAGGGACACAGCGTGCCGTGTTTAGAGAGCAATATTAAAATAATGTTCAGCGAACAGCCAGATACATAAAGTTTAATTAGTTGGAGCCCAAACTTTTAAAGCCCCAAACCATTTAATTATTTGCTAGCTAGCAGTGAAGCGCTAACTGCCTTCTGAGCCATAGCACCCAGAGTGCGGGGAGAGGGGGTAACTAGGCCAATCAAAGCCAGCCCTGCCTGCAGAGTTCTGAAACCCTTACGGTTCCCACCCGGAGCAGCAACTCCCTACTCAACTGTGTCCACGCTTCCTCCTACCTTATTCTCTGGAGTGCAGGCCTCCCTAGGGAACTTTTATTATCTGCTCCAGAGGCCAATTGCTGATTTGATCAGCCAGGCAGTCAGTTATTCATTCAGTAATCTCCTCCCTCTTCACTCAGCCATCCACTCACTCCTTCACCGATTCATTCACTGACACTTTCACCGCACATACCGTATCCACTCACCCATACCTTCGCCCAGCAGACAATCAATGGGCATCTACAACGGGCCAATTCTCGGGTCCCTGAACCCCTGGAGTTCACTACATGTTGTGGCTGTTGGCATTCTGGCTTGCCTCTTGGGGACCCGCCCTGCATCCTGATGTAAATCCTTTTTTAAGGAAAAACCCCATCCCTTCTTCTTCCTCTCTTCCCCTTCCTTACTTTCCTGCCATGAGGTGCGCACATCGCCTCTTTCCCCCTTTCTCTCCCTCTCTTTTCCTTCCTCTCTCCCTCTTTCCTCCTCTTTCTCTCTCTATCTCTTTATTATAATAAACTCTCTACGTGGATGCCGTGCCTGGGGTGTGAGTGACTTTCCATCATGGCACACCACTGCCTGCTGCATCTGCATGGCGTGTCTCCCTCCCCCACCCGGGCACCTTGGCTCAACCCACCAAGGCCTCCTGTGCGCTGTATCATTACAGTGGCCCTCTTAACTCATCTAGTCCAGTCCTGTGCAGCTTCCCTGTCTATTCTAGGTCTGATGAGGACATTCAGAGTGAAATAGAGAAGAGATGATCTTGCATAGCTGTTCGAACCAGAAGGTCTATGCTTTAAAGGATTGAGTGCCTTCCCTGACTCTCAGCCTCCCAAGGACAAGGACCAGGTAGGCACCCACGAAGCTTTGTGGCCTCCAACTGGAAGATATCTCCTTCCTTGGTTTCCAATACTGAGCTAAGCATCCCTACTCCAAATGCTCAGCCAGAGACCGAGTGAGCCCATTAGCCTTGTGCTGCTGAGGTTAAAATAGCTTATTAAATCCCCCCCAAAAAACATCGCTCAGTAAAATTGTGAGTGTCTTAGAGCTGGTACCCCAAAGCATGCTGGGTGAAAGGAGACTGCAGACATGGGAACTCAAAGCCTACCGGGTAATTTTACGCCAATTAGGAAAAAAATAGGCTCCCTGATAGGTGCATGAGTTGGCAAACACTTGCCTGACTTGGGGCATATGCAGCTTCCTGGACACAGACCCAGCCTGGCATCCCAGGCTGGATTTCAGCCCTGGATTTCTCCTTCTGGTGATTTCTGTATGTGGGAACTGTACCCACGGGTGGTAGTGGGTCTCTTGCTTTAGCTGGATCCATGATATCAGTAGACTCTTGAGTTCCAGAAGCATCACATTCTTTCAGCCTCACAGGGCCCATCTCACTTTCTACCGCTCTCTTAAACCCATGCTTCGGCTGTTCTGTCCAGTAGATGGAAAATTCAGGACTCTCATGGTGTTTGCTCTGGCTGCCTGTGACCTTTCTGCCTAGATATATGTAACTTATTTCTTCCCTTAGGCTGCAATGTAGACACTGTGTGACGTGGGTCAGGCTGGCTTGCTGACGTTTATTCTCAGAGCTAGTCCAAATGGACTTCCTGGGTTCTTGTCTTGCTTAGGGTTTCTATTGCTGTGAAAAGACACCATGACCATGACAACTCTTATAAATAAAAATATTTAATTGGGGTGGCTTGCTTTCAGTTCAGAAGTTCAGTTCATTATCATTGTGGTGGGGCATGGTGGTGTGTGGGCAGACATGTGCTGGAGAAGTAGCTGAGAGTCCGACATCTTGCAGGCAACAGGAAGTGGTCTCAATATCACACTGAGCAAAGCTTGAGCATAGATGAGACCTCAAAGCCCGCCCCCACAGTGACACACTTCCTTCAACAAAGCCACACCTCCTAACACTGCCACTACCTTTGGGGGCCGTTTTCATTCCATCCCTGGCTCCCAAAGGCTTATAGCTATATCATAATGCAAAAATGCAATTAGTCCAACTTCCAAAGTCCCCATAGTCTATAACACTCTCAGCAATGTTTCAAAGTCCAAAGTCTCTTCTGAGATTCATGCAGTCTCTTAACTGTAATCCCCTGTAAAATCAAAATCAAAAAGCAGATCACATCGTTCCAACATATAATGGCACAGGATATACATTACTGTTCCAAAACATAGGGAAGGGAGCATAGTGAGGAAATACTGGACCAAAGCAAGACCAAAACCAGGTAGGCAAACTCCAAACTCTGCATCTCCATGTCTAACGTCAAAACGCTCCAGTTCTCCAGCTCCATTCAGCTTTGTTGACTGTAACACACTTCTTTCTGTTGGCTGGGTTCCACTCCTTGTTAGCAGTTCTCCTCAGCAGGTTATCTCCCTGACTCTGGGGTCTCCAAGGCAATCCAGGCTTCACCTTCACAGCTTCACACAATGGCCTCTCTAGGCCTCCATTCAGGGACATCCCTGACACATGCCTGATCTCAGTGGCTTTCCTTAGTCATGGAGGCAGATTCCATAACCCCTTTCTTTTATCCTTGACTCTAAAGCCAGAGCCACGTAGGTGAAGCTACCAAGTTCTGCTGCTTGCTAGGCCTGGAACTTGGCCTCCTCATTCAATTACATCTTCACCAACTTTCTATTTTCGATGGTTTCCTTCACTGCCTAAGTTTGGCTGTCCTGAAATTGGATCTGTAGACCACGCTATTCTCAAACTCAGAGATCCACCAGCCTCCGCCTTCTGAGTGCTGGGATTAAAGGCATGCATCACCACACCTGGCTTTTTTTTTCCTTTTATTCCATTTCACAAATTGGAAACTTAGTTGGTTGGGATCTTGTCCTGAGGTTACCAACTCCCTTTATTCCATTTCTTAATCCCCTTATCTCCTTGAACACAGGATTTAGCTCCATTTTACTTTCTGATGCTCCTTTTTTCCCCCTCAAATATTTAACTTGTTCAGCCTGCTCCTTTTTGTTATAAATCTTCATTAGAGTTAACAACAGAGTCTAGAGTAGACTGTTTTTGAGATTTCCTCTATCAAGGGAAGTAATCCAAACTCTTCACTTTAGCCTCAGGCAGACTCTTCAGACAAGGGCAGAAAGCAGCCACATAAATTCTTCACCAAAGTATCACAAGAATGATTTCTAGGCAACAGACTAAAATTCTTCTCCTCTGAAACCTCTTGAGCCCGACCCTCATAGTTCAAATCACTCTTAACACCAATATCTTTCATGTTCCTACTGGTATGGCCTATTAAGAAGTGCTTAAAGAATTCCACTGCTTTCTTAACCCAAACTCTCAAAGTCCAAATTCCTTAAAAAAAAAAAAAAAAATCATGGTCAGGCCTATCACAGCAATACCTCAGTCCCTGGTATCAACTTCTGTCTTGGGTAGGGTTTTTATTGCTGTGAAGAGGCACCATGACCATGGCAACTCTTATAAATGAAAACATTTAACTGGGTAGCTTACAGTTTAGAGGTTCAGTCCATTATTATCATGGTGGTACATGGCAGCATGCAGGCAGATATGGTATTGGAGAGGTAGCTAAGAGTTCTACATCTTGTGTAGGCAACAGGAAGTGGTCTGTGTGGTGATATTTTATCTATGTACCCCAATAAAGCTTATCTGAGGATCAGAGGAAAAAGTCAGCCACTATATTAAACATAGAAGTCAGGCAATGGCAGCACACACCTTTAATCCTAGTATTCAGGAGGCAGAGATCCATCCAGATCTGTGAGTTCAAGGCCACACTGGAAACAGAGCCTGGCATGATGATATACATCTTTAATCCCAGCACTAACCATGGAGGTCTGGAGGTCTGTACAGACAGACAGGAAGTGATGTAGCTGGACGGAGAAAGGAAGTAAGAGAGCAGGGACAAAAAGGCATATAGGTGTGGGTATACAGGAAGTAGGTCTCTTTGGAGACTGAGGTATGGTGAGGTGAGGTTGGCTGTGGCTTGTCCTATTCCTCTGATTTCTCAGTTTTAACCCCAATATCTGGCTCTGGGGTTTTTTATTAATAGACTGTTTAGTAATTCATCTTACAGGTCTGAGATATTGGGCATGGCTTGAGCATATATGAGACCTCAATGGTTGCCTCCACAGTGACACACTTCCTCCAACAAGGCCATACCTCCTAATAATGCCACTCCCTTTGGGGTCCATTTTCTTTCAAGCCACCATACTATCTATCTATCTACTTATCAATCTATCTATCTATCTATCTATCTATCTATCTATCTATCTATCTATCTATCATCTATTTATCTATGTATCTATTACCTATCTACTCTATCTATCTATCTATCTATCTATCTATCTATCTATCTATCTATATTTATCATCTGTCTATCAATATCTATTATCTATCTACCATCTACTATCATCTATGTATCTAGCATCTATCTATCTATCTATCTATCTATCTATCTATCTATCTATCTATCTATTTTTCTAATCTATCTATTTATCTATCTCTGCCCCTGTTTTTCTCACTGTGTTTTCTCTATTCTCTCTCCCTGCTACTTTCCTGTCTTTCGCAGATAGTCCCGGCTAGGTCTGGTCTGCTGGCCATGTTCAATCTACTTCTTTTTCTCTCTGCTCTGGACCTTTCCAGATATCTTTGGCTGTTCTTTCTCACACAACTACAATAAAAGCCTCATGTCATTAGTTTATATACATTCATTCTATAGAAAACATATCAGACATTCACCATACTTCAACATTTCCTGTGATGTAGGTAGGAATGGTTGGGAAAGGATGCTGGGCCTGCTGACTCATTCTGTAGCCCACCTGGGATGAAGGTCGTCACTTAAAGCTAAGGTCAGATGTATAGTCTACAGCTTGACACCTGTCCTCATCTTTTTTCACCTCCATTCCCAGAGTCCTGAGCATGGTACTTAGTCCAAGACCCAACGTGGGCATATAATTTCCATCCTGGGGAAAATTACTTTGTCTCTCAGTTTCCTCTTCTACAACAGGGAGTTAATGTTCTAATGCTGTAGGGCTACTGCAACCTCTACAAGAACCGAAGTGACAGAATTTCCTATGGCTTTGTAGATGAATACTGAGCAGTACCTCCCTCCCCCATCAAACGCCCCTTTCATTGTCTTGCCTTGAGCTATTATTAAATAGGAAATGGCTTTGATAAAAGCACCCCATAGTCTGTTTGACCTTGAGCAAGGTGGGAACAGTGATAAAGCTTAATGTGTTTAAATAGTCTAAGGCCGGTTGGGCCTTTTAACAGGAAATTTTGGCTCTCCATTTGAAGCCCTAAAAAGGTGCTGAGCTGCCTTCGAGCCCTGATGGAAACTGGTAACAGAGAGACAGGCTAGCAGGAGACACTACCAGCTGGCCCAACCTCCCTCTTCCTCCATGCCCTGACGACAAACACTCTGTCATGCCCCTTTCTTTGCAGCTCCTTTTGCCCGTTGATCCTATGTAGGTGCCCTGAGAAAGTGTTCAAGACTTTGAAATGTGTCCAAAAGGTTGTCAGACGGCATAGGCTATTTTCCATGGCTCAACAGAATGCTTGGGGCTGTTTAATTTATAAAGAAAAGACAATTTGTATGGTTCTGTGGGTTAGAAACTCAAGGTGAAAGGGCACCATGTGAGACATTAGCCTTCTGTTACTATAACAAAAAGCTAAGGCAATCAATGTCATCAAGGGAAAATATATATTCTGTTTTCAGTTCTGGAGATTCGGGTCCATTATCAGGTACAACTATGGTACCTCTGAGAACAGGTTGTTCATCATGATTGTCACAAACAAGAAGGTAGATGCGCATAGCTGATATAACAAAAGTTATGTTTTATTATGCCAAGAGTCATCACATAAAGTTCACACTCTAAGCCCCTAACTATTGTCCTAAGCCTCTCTCCCCAAGGCTGCTTACCCAAGCTGAAGGTCAGGTCCAGTCTCTAACCGAAGTCTCTGATTCAAGGATCAGGATCCTGGGGCAGACTCTCCAGCCGCAGGGCAGTTCAAGGGGGTGTCTCTCCAGATGTGCAGCGCAGAGCATTGCTTTTAGTCTCTGCTTATAGACTGTCCAGTGGGTGTCATGGGGTTCTAGGACTGTGTCTGGTTATCTTGACTGAGTGATGTCCCTGGGTTCTGGTTATCAAGTGCAGCCTTGGGGGTAGTGGGGATCCTGACTGAGCTATTTTTACATGTAGAAAGGGCTTTTTTTTCCTTTGCTCATTATGATGATGGAAGATTATGATAGAGCTAAACCACTCATCTCATGGCCAGGAAGGGATAGAGAGAAAGAGAAGGAAATCAGAGCTCCGCTAGCACCTTCAAGGGCAGATCCTCGCTGACGCAAAGACCTCTCATTTCCACAAGGCCACACCTCTTAACATTCCCATACCTTCCAATATCACCATTTGGGGGCTCAAGGCTTCGACATGTGGATCTCAGGGACATTTAGGATACAAAGTAAAGTATCTAGTGAGGCCTTTCTTGTGGAAAGGAATTGTAGGAAGTCTCAAGGGGACACCATATGGCAAGGGCCCTCGAATAGAATTCACAAAGCTGGCCTGGCTTTTGTACTAGACTTCTTCTTTGAGAACCCATTTGTCATGAGTCTGTTAATCCAGAAATGACTAATTGGTTCTTGAGGTGGAAGTCTCATGACCCAATCAAATCTTTAAGACTCTGCCTCCTAATACCTCTCAATGGGGATAAAAATCTCAACATGAGTTCAAACACTCAAACCAAATGCTAAGTGGCCCCTCGTTGAACGTAAGTAACCTTTCATCCGATGTAAGAACACTGAGATCAGGTTGTCCTGTTGGGTCTGCACTTCCGTTATCATCCCTGACAAAGCTCATTTATAATAACATAAACCAAAAGAACAAATGAACAAAGACACCCAACAGAACAACAATAACAGCAACAACAAAAATAATAGTTCTAACAAGTTTGTTCCTAAAGATCCTAGAGAATTTTGACCAGAGAGAGAGAGTCAAGTGAATTCTCCCCTGGAGAAGATGCCAGTTTTGCATATGCTAGCAAACTTATGGAGTCAATCAATGGCTTTAATGATTACATGGGCAATTAGTAAGTGAAATAAAATGCTGGATGTGTGATAGTATTTTGAAATAATAATATTTTTATTTCTGTGAGTGTGTGTGTGTCTGAGTGTGAGTGAGTGTGTATAAGTGTGTGTATGTGCACATGTGCCTAGGGGGAAGTGTCTGATCCCCTAGAGCTGTAGTTATACCCAGTTGTGAGCCCCTAACATGGGAACTGGGAACCAATCTCAGGGTCTCTGGAAGAGCAGCACATGCTCTGAACTCCTGAGTCATCGCTCCGCCCCCAGCATTTTTTATGTCTTAACGGTATTTTATTCTTGCTTTGCGAATAAGATTATCATCTTTTCATTTTGTCCCACAAATTTTATAGGCACTACTGGCTGTAAGCCAGATTAGGTCCCTTCCTGGCTGTTTCCTGTTTCTGGTTTGGTTTCTGTTGCTGTGTTAAACACCAAGACCAAAAGCAAACTAGGGGGAAGAAAGGGTTTATTTAGTTTTCAGGTTACAGTCCATCATAGAGAGACTCCACGGCAGGAACTCAAGGCAGGAAACTGAGGCAAGCCTGCGGAGGAACACCCATTACTGCTTGCTCTTCTGGCTTGCTCAGCTGCCTTTCTTACACAGCCTAGGCACATTTGCCCGAGGATGGTGTCACCCATGATGGGCTGGGCTCTCCTACACTAATTAACAATTAATGAGCTGTCCAACAGACAGACCCTTAGGCCAATCTGATGAAAACAATTCTTTTGTTTTTTCGGGCAGTGGTGGCACAGGGCATTAATCTCAGCACTCGGGAGGCAGAGGCAGGCGGATCTCTGTGAGTTTGAGGCCAGCCTGGTCTATAAAGTGAGTTCCAGGAAAGGTGCCAAAGCTACACAGAGAAACCCTGTCTCAAAAAACCAAGAAAAAACAACAACAACAACAAACTGATATTCATATTCCCAGGTATGCCTAGGCTTGAGTGAGGGTGACTAAAACTGTGACAGGCTCACAGGTTCTTTTATTAGTTATTTTTTTGTTGTTGCAACCAAAAAAAAATCTGACAAAAGCAACCACAGGAAGGGAGGTTCTGGCTCACAGCTGAGAGTAGCCCATCATGTAGGGAGAGCGTTCTGCTTTTTGTGTATTTTTTTTTTTGTGTGTGTGTGTGTGTGTGTGTGTGTGTGTGTGTGTGTGTGTGTGCATGAGTGTATATGCACCTTAGGTTTGCAGGTGCCCGTAGAGACCATAGAGCAGCAAATATCCTGGAACTGGAGTTAGAGATGGTTTTGAGACACCTGATGTGGTTGCTGAAACCTAAGCCCAGATCTTCTATAAGAACAGTCAGCACACTTAAGCACTGAGCCAGCTCTGCAAACCCAGCTATCTCTCCAGCCCTACTGTTCTCCTTTTTATGCAGTTCGGGACCCTGACCCAGGGAGCACCAACGTTCACATTTAGGGTAGACTTTCCCACCTCAGTTAACCTGGTGTAGATAATCCCTCACAGAAATAAATGCTTTTTATTTATTTCTGCTTAGTGATACTATAGACCATCAAGTTGACAAGTCAGGATAAGCACTGAATGCCTGGAGTAGTGCTACTGTGTCCCTTCTCCCCTTTTGCTCTGCCCTGCATGCACACACACACACACACACACACACACACACACACACACACACACACAGACACACATGGTATTCTGACATCCCTGAACTTAAACCTGGAATACATAACAACTAGGCTGTACTGGGGGGATGCCAGTTTAGGGAAGGCCACGAAAGGAGGGGTTGCCACTGGGCTGCCTATGGTGCAGATAGTTTGGTATGGAGCCTGCAGCCAGAACATGTACTCCGGCTCTGCCCTCAGGGCAACTGTCCTAGTCTGTCTTTGTATGTTAGACTGCAAGCTTCCCTTGCCTCACAGGGCTGGTCCTGCACTAGGGTAAGCTCTCGATAAATGTGCGCTTGTTCCACAAATGTATTGGGCGTTTGTCGATGCTGGAGCCAGGGGTTTCAGATGGAAAGAGAGGTGATAGATAGCGGCAGACTGTAGAGGTTTAGGCACTCATACAGGGATAGCTGCAGTTCCACATGCAAGTGAACCTGCTAGGGTTTAGCTGACTTACAGCAGAGCCGATTTAAAGCAATGGAAAAAACTGGGTCTAGCAGAGAGGCATTTGCATTCCGTGTTTACCAAGAAAACACTGGGCTGCGGCAAAGCAAATGTTGCCAAATATCGTGGGGCCTATTTTGCCCTTCAGCCTCTGTATGCGTGAACATGACTCCTGTTTTGAATGTGCTGAGGTACACTCACCCTAGAATCCTCATTCTAAACAGCAGAAATGGCTAGACTCCCACCAGCTTACTGGGGCACTTTTCCTGAGATTTGAAAGGAAACTGATGTTCATGCTAAACCCTCTAACAATTCATAATAGAGATTTTAAAATTGTGGGCATGACTGCTGCTGTGGTTTTAATACATGCCCCCTCTTCAATTCATGTCTTAGTCTAAGATCCAATTTGGTAACTTTAAGAGATGAACATTTGGGAGGTGATTAAACTTCCAATGTGGAGTCCTCACCAACAGGATGGACACTCTTCAGAAGCGGCTCAAGAGATGAACTTGTGACTCCGATTCTTCTGGCTCTTTCCTCCAGGCGAGTCAGAAGACAGCAGTTTGGAGAGCAGCCCTTTCCGGATACTCATTCCATGAGTGACTTGATCTTGGATGTCTCCGACTCTAGGAAGAAGAGGATAAGCTATCATTTGTACATTACCAAGTCTCGAGGATTTTGTTACAGTAGTGCAAAGGAAATAAAGCAGACTTTCTAAGGGGAGTAGCTTGATTGGAAACTAGTGGTCTCCCATGAGTGACACTGTTAAAGATGATACCAATAGGCACAAAGGGAGGGAAGTAATCCACACCCAGACAGGTTGATAGCCACAAACCACACCGTTTATCTCCCAGATTCTTTCGCTTCATGCTCACATTGATTTCATCCTCCTCTTCTGACCCCACAGCCCTGTGTGACCACAGTGTAGGAATTTCGAATTTTTCTGTCTCTTGATGACCAGTTCTGGTGTGACTAAACTTTGCAACCTCACACTAACATTCCTGAGACCTGACCTGACAGCATATACATAAGCTTTGTCTGGTCAGCACAAAATAGACTCTTCCATATACACATCTTGAGAGGTGTCTGTTAGTAGACCCCAAATACTGTGTATCCAGTCACAGGTACCAGCTCTGGGATTGTATAACTAACCTGCGAGATCTAGGCATTTAGAAGTTTGTCAATCAGAAGTCCAGCTTGATGCTGTGAAACATTGGAGGGTCTAGATTCTGACTATCAATATTAAAGTAAAAGAGGGTGTGTCAACCAATGTCAAACTGATAAGTGCCACACAGAGCCAGTTTAAATAAAGATCTCTTTCTTGATACAAGCAGATACATGAAGAATGTATGGCTGACAAGATAGAGGATAAAATATGCAGCAGATTATTTTTCAAGGATGTTGCCATTTCCACAGGATATAACGCAAATTCCTAAAACTTTTAGGGAAGGGATAAAACAATGTGCTTTCTACTTTAACTGACAGGATGCTAGTGTTTTCTCTTCCGGAGCACACATTCCTCAGGAAACATGAGCCCAAGGTGATTGGTTGCATTTTTAATCAAGTTGCTGCCTCTCACCCTTAGCATATGCAGTTTTGGAGTTTAGATTTATTTTTGTTCCCATTTACAGAGGAAACCCACTTCCCTGAAGTGTAAATGACCTTGGGGCTCTCCTTAGGTGCTCTGAAGTTGTATTAGCACACTCCAATGTTTGTATGTACAACACACACACATACCCTGCACTGGTGGAGAGAGAGAGAGGGAGAGGGAGAGGGAGAGGGAGGGAGGGAGGCAGAGAGCGCAACACGAGCTTCCTTGGACACATTGTTCCTAGTTTACCAAAGTTTGTCTGTTAAACCATGGAGAATGCATGGTTACATTACCTCAACTGTCTGGCATGAAAACACCTGAAAGAAAGAAGTTAATAAAAGAAAAAGTACAAACAATTAGTTTCACAAGAAGGCGATGGCCTAGCACTCGGTAGGGAGTGGATTGACTTCAGTGTTGATGGGGTTCCTGACAGACAATGTAACCATCCTGTGAGATGCCTCAACAATTTCCTCAGTATGCATTGGCTTGTCCTTCGCCATCCCTTCCTTTCTGGGCTCCCAGGAGCCCCACTTTCCGACAAAGCAGCAGGGACACCCTATTGGGAGGAACGGGCTTCCTGTGTTTCTGATGGCTTGTGTATGTGGCATAGACATTTCTCAGCAGCATCTGTTGAGAATGGGCATTCTGTTGACTTTGAGCACCTGCCAACAAAGAGACATGGAGGAACTGTCAGTAGCTCATCACTCAGGCTCCTTTATAATGGGGACAGAAGGAGAGACGCGTATGAGTTTCATACTTCCACCCTGGAACAAAAGAGCAACACGATATATAGCGAGTTGTGTCTTGATAACATTCCCCACTAATAAAACTGTAAAAAAGTGTGTGCGTGTGCTACAGATGATCCTTTGCAAGGAAGGTATTAGTCTATTATCTTGTTCCAGTTGGGTTCATTCGAACTCTTCAGTTTTAAAAACTCAGCATTCTGTTAGGTATTAAAGAATTACAGCAAATTCAGTTTCTCACAGCCCATCGTGAGGTCATGTTAGAGACCAAACTGAAGCATAAAAGTACAGTACAGTCTCCTTTCAGCCTTCTGTGTGTTGTCCACTAAGAACCACCTTTCTCTTTTTGTTTCGTTGGCTCAGGAAGCTACAATGTCCACACTAGAGTCTGCGATGATACACTACAATGTATCAAACTCTGATAGTTTCAGAACATTTTTGCATTGACACCCCATTACCTCTTCTCCGTGGGTTCAGGGCCAACACTGCTTTTAAGGACTCACTTCTGCATATCACATTAGTGCCGAAGTAGACTCCACGATGATGCCATTCCCCCGGGGTACCTATTTACCCGGAAATGGACTAATGGACCATTAATGCCTTCTCAGCTTGGAATTCAGTCCCTCTGTTTTCAAATTCTCACAAGCAGTGAGACTGCTTAAGCCCAGTACAGGACAGTTGAAGGAAGAGATGAGATTAAATGAACTGAAAAGAGGAATTAAATGTGTGATGGCTCTGATTTTTTTTTAATTAAAATACAATGTGAATGCTACAAGGAGTATGCAAGCCATGAAGCCTGTGATCTATTGTCAAGCAAGTGAAGTGTTTTGTGAAGAAGCACACACACGTGTACAGAGCAGAGGTCTGTCTGGAAGCCTTCAGAGCTAGCTCTTTGGCACTTCGGTTCTCTCTACTATAAAAAGAGGCATAGGACGGCTACCTTATGGAATTACTGGGAAGCATAAATGAGAAACTGGCTTCGCATCTAGTGCAGGGTGGATGCCCAGTAGACTCTGAGCCTTTGGGGAAAAGGAAGAAACAAGCTGGTCTGCATAGCAGGTGCTTGACTGGAGAGTGGGGGAGATGGAGAGTAGCTGGAGCTCAGGGGTTGCAGCCCTTGGATGAAGACACCCACAAATTATCAGCGGCTGGCCCAAACATCAACCCTCAGGCTGTCTGTGAAAGAAACCTTGATTACACAGCACATTTTTGCTTTTGCTGTTGCTTAGCTGGTGCATTTTATTTCTATGAGAGGGCAGACTTCTCAGTTGTGGTTTGGGTTTTGGGATTCCCTCAGAAGGCCACATGTTAAAGGGTTCATCTGCTAGTGGAAGCTGGTGGGACTTGAGAGATGGGCCCTTCCAGGAGGCTTTAAGCCAGTGGGTCCTCACAGACAACTATAGATCTTCACCCTCTCCTCTGACAAGATGAGCAGTTCTGGTTCATTGTGCCTTCATGGTTCTGGTCCATTGTGTCCTCTTGTTGGGATATGCTGTCTCATCATAGGCTGAGGGCAACAGGGCTAATTAATTATGGACCAGAATTTTCAAAGCTATGAGTCAAGATAAGCTAATTATCCTGGATGGTGCGTGGCTAGGAGGCAGCACACGCTCTCCACTTGCAGGGTCTGTGTGGTCATTCAGTTGTCTAATGCCTTCCTGTTCACAGAGGATTAACTATAAAGGCAGAAGGCTATTGCTAAGATCTGCTATCTGTTTCTCCCCAGTAATAGAAATGGGTTTTCCTCCCATCTTACTGGTCATGTTTCATTAGGCAGTTGTGGAGTTTGATGACCTTTTCCAGACCCAAGCTAATTAATTATGTATTAATGCTTTCTCCCTTGCTATGACCAAATGCCTGATAAGAAGAATTTTACAGGATAAAGGATTTATTTTGGTTTGAAATTTGAGGGTAACTGTTCATCACAGCAAGGACAGAATGGGGGAGGCAGTGGGTCATGGCTCTGTCAGTGAGAGTATGTCATCATGTCAGGGAAGGAATGGGGGAAGCGATGGGTGTAGTGTAAGTTTCTCCAGTCCCACTTGGCCCCGAGGTCCTGCAACCGCTTATAAAATAATCACTCAGAGGCTTAATATTATTTACCAACTGTATGGCCTATGGCTCCAGCTTCTTGTTAACTAGCTCTTTCATCTGAAATTAACCCATTTCTGTTAATCTATGTTTTGCCACATAGTCGTGGCATTACCAGTCTGCTGGCATCTTGCTGCTCCTTGGGTGGCACCTAGGTGTCTCTTCCCACTCTCCATTTTCCTTTCACTATCTCTCTTGGATTTTCCCTCCTGGCTTCATCCTGCCCTGCCATAGGCCAATGCAGCTTTATTTATTAGTGCTGTGGGATGTCTTTCTGTATGCTGTGAATATGTGTGGCTCCCACTGGGTAATATAAAGCTGTTTTGGCCAATGGCAAAAAAGATTACAGCCAGGTGGGAAATCCAGGCAGAGATACAGAAGAAAGGTAGAGGCAGAGGAGATGACAGCCTGCCACCCAAGGAGCAACATTCTAGCAGACTGGAAATGCCATGGCCATATGGCAAAACATAGATGAATAGAAATGGGTTAATTTAAGATGAACGAGCTAGCTAGCAAGAAGAGTGCCATAGGCCATACAGTTTATAAATCATATTAAGCCTCTGAATGATTATTTTATAAATGGCTGCCAGACTGCGGGGATGGAGGGGCACAGAGAAACTTGCCACTACAAGTAGGTCATGGCTGTGGCAGTGAGAGTGTGTCATCAAGGCAGGGAAGGCATGGGGGAAGCAGTGCTCATGGCTCTGGCAGTGACAGTGGGGGGCTGCCTGCTTACATCATTTGGGCCACAAAGCAGAAAGATGGGGCAAGAAGTACGACCACACTGTGACCCCTAAGACCCACCATTGTGACCATCACCTTTTAGATCTATTGGCCTGCTCCCTCTATCTAGGTCTGTCTCCTGAGTATTCCAGAGCTTCCCCAGACTGCCACTATTTGGTGTGTAAGTGTTGAACACATGCTGCAAGGGACATTTCACACTAGAGCTGACACAGCCTGTCTTACATACCATTGAATGGCTCAAGCTCAGTCTCCCTATATTCCTACAGTACATGTGCTTTTACTATATCTTCTAGTCATTTCTATCATTAATTAGCTACTTGGTGATTTGCAATTAGAATATGGGGGAATAAACTAAAATTAGGTGGAAAATATCATAAGAGAAGACCTTAATTTTAATTAAAATATAATCAAATCACTTTCCCTCCTTCTCCTTTCTTTCAATCCTTCCCAGGTGGACCCCTCACTCTCAAGTGAATAGCTCTTTTACTTTGATTATCAATGAAAGATATTAATGTTAAGTTCTAGTTCACTGAATCAATATAATGTTGATCACACCTCAGAATAAAGTTATTTTGGTTGCTGTAAGTACCTTGGGACTCAGAAGAAGCATAGGCTATGGAGGCAAATGCGTCTGGGTTCTGAAGTCACTGTAAACATCTGACCTTCCCACAGTGCATGCGATCTTGAACGGATCACTGAATGTGTGTGTCCTCCACTGTCCTCCCATGTAGACAGTTTTCCTTATCCAAAGACTGAGTGGGGAAACATAAATGGCTGTGTGCCAAGAAATAGTGTTATTGCCACAGTTGTTGTAAGTTTCAGGTTTCTACTGCTTGATACTTGGCTTCAGATTTAGCATTTTCAGGACAGTGTTGTGTCTTTTTACTGTTATGAAGATTAGATATTGATTCTTAGAAAGGAAAATCGTAAGACATGGAAGATGGAGCTGGAACGATGGCTCAGTGGTGAAGAGCAGGTCTTTTCTTGCAGAGGACCCATGTTTGATTCTCAGCACCCACATCAGGCAGCTCACAGTTGCCCATAACCTCAATTCCAAGGGAATCCAGTGTCCTTTTCTGGCTAACTTGGGGTTCTATACTCACACACCCACCCCCTCACCCCATACACAAAAATTAAGAAAAAAATGTAAATAAACGAAAGATGATTAACCAACATTAAGTTTTGTTTTGTTTTCAGGAAGTGTTTGTTTTTGAAGTGTTTAACATTCTCTTCAAAATCAAGGGATTGGGCAATGAAGAGACAGACCAGGTGAAAATTAAAATCAGAGCACATTGACAGCAAAGGATGTAATGTCCATGTTCTTGTCAGTCTGGAGACTCACAGACACAGATGAGGACTAAGATTGAGGGGCGAGAGAACCTGCCCTCATAAACAGGACCGGGGATCTGCAGACACTGAGAGGAATGTGCCAGGAAGCTGTGAGAGACAAGTCCCATGCTAAGGGTCTTAGTGCCAGGGAGAAAAACATGCCTCCCGCCTCACAATTGAGAATACAAAGGTATTAAATATAACACTTATCAGCATCGTGATCAAAACCAGCAGATGATGTTTATTAAACAGACTGCAGAACATGGGAAAGCCCTTTGCAAAAACAGTGGGCCGTCTGGATCTGCAAGTTCTGTATCTGGGGATTCGGTTGGCTGCAGATGGAAAATAACTGAGCAGAATTACACCTGCCCTTGTCGTTATTCCCTAAGCAATACAGTGTGACAGCTACCTACACAGCATTGCAGCAGCGTAGGTGTGATTACGGTACACGGGGAGGTGTGCATTGCTGCTGTGGAAACTCTACACCACTTTGTACGAGCAGGATAACATCCACGGAGTTTGGTGCGTGTGGAGACTCCTGGAGCAAACTTTCAAGAGTACCGAGAAACGTCTGGCGGTCATTTCTCTAAAACCCTACACAGCTGCTGCTGTTAGTATGGACAGCTCCGTCTGTAGGGGAAGCCATGCAGGTTTCCAATGTTTAAACAACTTGCTCAGCACCAACTTCCATGGCAGAAAGAGTATGGTCATGTGTTACCCAATGACACTCACAGTCAGCGGAAGACCTGCAGAGATGTCGGTGGTCTCTAAAGAGACTGCCTAATAGCACTTGATGATAAATGGAGCTGCCATCCAGGGATGTTTGCACAACAAACCTAGTTCATTGCTCTGAAAATGTCCTATGAAGTGACATGTAGTGCATTCCATCCAGCAGAGTGGGTTTGACACCAAACTCCATCTTCTTCACACAGAAAACACAAAGAAAAATGATTTCTGAAGCATTCTACTTGCACCCCAACCTATAACAATTACGACTTACAGTTCCACCCTGGTGTGTTAGAGTTGGTTCACATCCAGTCCCAGCTCCAGGTTCAGTGACTACCTATCAGCAGCAGCCTAGTAGGACATTTACTCTGGAGACTCAGTTTCCCTTCTGTTCATTGTTTTGATTCATTTTTAGTAAACTGTGCACCCCATGCAATGATATTCCCAAGACCTTCATTCATCTTCTTTGCCTTTTTCACCAAATCTTATTGTAAATAAACTTGTATCAGAACCAAAACCTTTGTGACAATTGTACAGCTGGGATAGAAAAACTTACCTTCTCAGGAAATGTGCCATTGATTTTTTTTTTAAACATGATCCTGCACACACACACAGTTGTGAGGAATGGGTCAGTCTACTAAGAAATGGTAATCTTTATGACCCATCGCTACCATGGCACAATGCTTGACTGAGTTCTGACCTCTCGGGACATTGGTTGGTCTCTTCAAATGCACTGCACAAGATAGCCAGAGGAGCTCTGACCCTGGCTGATAGCGAGACAGGGATGTGAGCCACATTTGCAGTTTCATGAAATAATTATCTGTACAAAGGATTCTTGGAGACTGAAGGGCACACAGATACAATCCTAGGGTGGTCAAGTCACTGGAAAGCTTTTCAGATAAAGTGAGACAGAAATGAAAATCAAGAAATGTGTGGGAGGGGGGCAAAGTAGAATGAGATTCAAGAAAATGAAGCAGGGTGGTGACTCTCAGAGTGACTCTTGGATGTTACTAGAATAATAAGTGGGTCCACACGAAGGAGATATCAGGAAAGAAATGTCTCTTTACCTCAGTGGGTATCATGAGACTCTTAATCTCAGGGTTGTGGGTTCAAGTCCCACATTGGGTGCCATGTGAAGTGTGACTCTATTTAGTCTTGTCCAGAAAAACCAGGAGTCAAATATCAGGGTAATAACCTGAAAGATCAGAGAAGCAAAAAAGCAGCCACAGTCACTTCTTACCTCACCAGATCCTCTGACTGAATGGGGCCAAGATCCTGTCTCCACTTGCCTTATATTCCTGTCTCCGCCTCCCGATTGTGCTGGGATTAAATGCCTGAGCCTTCCAAGTGCTGGGATCGAAGATGTAAGCCTCCCAAGTGCTAGGATCAAAGTTGTGAGCCTCCCAAGTGCTGGGATTAAAGGTGTGAGCCTCCACCACCTGGCCTCTATGGTTAACTAGGGGCTAGCCCTGCCCTCTGATCTCTAGGCAAGCTTTATTTGTCAGAACACAAACAAAATATAATACAACACCTAGACTAGTGTAACATTGCTCAAACAGTTGTTCACAGGGCAGACAGAAGGACACAGGAGAGACTGGCTTGGAAATGCTGAGACATTTTATGGAGTCAGTAAGATGAAGCTGCGTTTGTCTGTTTTCTGTTACCCCAATGAAGTATCTAAAGCTGAGAACTGTATAAAGAAAAGAAGTTTATCAAGTCCCAATCTGATAAAGAGAGGTTCAAGCCCTGGTGTTGGCTTCTGCTTGGCTCTGGGGACAATATTCCTTTGGCAAAAGGGTGCATGGCAGGGAGAGATCATGTGGTAAGAGAGGAAACCAGAGACTGGGGAGTTGTATGTCATGAGTACAGCAGTCACAATGACTTAAGGACTCCCCAGTTCCCACAACTTAAAAGTCCCACCATCCCCGAGCACACTGGAGACTAAGCTTAGGGTGCACATATCACTGGGGAACAAACCACACTGGCATAAGGAGGTGATAAAACACATTCCATGGCTTCTTCATAAACACAGACAGATCTTTCTCATCTCACACCAGCGGCCGTACAGGTAAACTGTGCAAGCTCCCTGGTATCTTGGGAATGTGGCCTTCCTATGCGGACCCATTGCTTGGTAGGTAGTGTACCCTTAACATACCTGCTTTCAGTGAGGGAGAAAGAAGAATCAAAGATGGCCCAGAAGGCAGGGAGGATGAACATTTCTTACCTTGTCAGCAGGCAGGTTGCGTTTCTGGAGATGGAAACGAAACAGCTGGTGGGACTGGTTGCCCTTGGTGCGTCCTGCTCTTCAGTCTGCTGTAGTTTTACACCACAGTAACTGCAAGAGGTCTAGTCTGCTGAGTGTTTGATAACAGCTGGCCTGTTCATAGTGTGGCGACAACAAAACATTACTTCTAAATGTCCCAAATAATATGGCTTCTAACTCAAGAAGAAAATGTAGATGTTTTCAACATAGTTTCTGGCTATAAAATTGCCCTTGCCTCCTGGAACAGTGTGTGTGACCTCTCCTAAGTCTGCAAGAGAGAGAACCATCATTTCGTGATCAGTCCCTTTCTTACGTGGGCGTTCCATGTTGACTTCTGAAGACGCTCTTTCTGAAGAAGCTCTTTCTGTGAGGAGGCACTCTGCCTGTCCTGCCCTCCAGCCAGGCTGTTTTTGTAGGTGCTCCGCCAGCAGAAGCAGCTGGCTCTCGGCATACACTAAACCGTTTCCCTGGGAAGGAAGGCAAGATCAAAGCCGTGGGAAATGGAGGAAGGTGAAATAGAATGCATAATGCAGGCGAGGGGTGTTTGAATCCCTTCAGATCCCACGCAGAGACATCTGATTGAACCCCATCTAGGCGGTTTTCCCCACAGCCCCTGTGCTTCTGACACCATGAAGGGGACTATCTGGCTCCCTCCGAATGGCCCTAGCAAGCCACGAACACCCATGGGCTTTTATTTCTGACTTATCTTGTTCCTGGAGCTTGAGGGAAAATGAACAGGTAGAACAGACGTTTTTCCGGTTTATTTCAAAGGCACTTGTCAGAACCTCTGCAATACACTTTGTTTTTATTTGGAAATGTATCCTCATCCTTTCGAAGCAAAGCCTATCTTGAGAAGCAGAAGGTTAAGTGAGCATAAAGGGAAACTCCCAGCCTCCTTATTAACATCGCCCTCTTCATCTCGTCAGAAAGGGTAAACTTCTTTGTTTGGAAGCTGAGAGAAGCTTTCCGAGTTCTCCTTTGCAGGGCAGCACCTCAAGACTGGCTTCCCCACATAGGAAGCTATAGCACTGGCTTCTAAGCCAGACTCTGTAATTACTCTCAGGTTCAATAGCCCAAAAGCTTGGGATGAAATCGCCCTCCAATCTACGCCAGTTCCTCTTGTTTCCTTTCTTTTCTTGGGATGTATTAGTCCCTGGCAGTTGATTTGTTTTAGAGAATTCATTATTTTAGCTCCAAGCCCAATTCCAAACCTCTGAGGCTGTGTGATGTCACTCTTACGGGGGTTTATCTGTAGATTTCCTTCCTGTTTCATACTGGAAACCAGGTTCAAAATATCTGGCCTTGGGATGCTGCACTGGGATTTAAAACATTTAAAATAAAAAGCCAGTGTCATAGATTTAAGACGTTTCTGGTTGGGATAGAAATCTTTTGTCATAAACGAATAAATAAATAAACAAGTAAAAGTTGCTTGGATGTTTGCTTATTTTACTAAGGAAATGAAGATCAAGTAAGGCTTTTTATTTAATATCTTCTGCCTCAAGTGATGGAATTTCAAGCAAGGTGAGGGACTGCAGAAAATGGGGGACATCTATAAATGATCACAAGTCTGAGTCTCAAGGGACAATAATTAATACTCCAATTAACTGATTTTTCCAGCCTATAGTTTCTAAGGAAAGTGAGAAACCCATGGATCCAATGCCATTCTGTCCTGGCTAGCTCCATCCCACTCCCGAGGGCACCCTACCCTGTGAACACAGGATGGTGAGATCACAGGCTTCCATGTACTTCTAACAGACACTTACTTATCAGATACCAGGTTGCAGCTTCATCTCCCTAAGCATCCATCCAGGGGAGCATCAGCTCTCCTCTCCACAGAATCAGCTGGAGAGAAAGAGTTTCAAGATGATTACACAGGATTTGGTTTTTCAAGTTCATCTCTTCCTGTTTCCAGAATGTTCTGCTGTGCAATGGCAACATGGGAGATTTTCTGGAAAGATTAAGCTGGCGAATTTGAACTGCTTCAGAACTCAAAATAGACATTTGCTCTTTCCATAGATAATCTGCTGCAATTTCCCAAAGAAACCTTCTGTCTTTTCAAAGAAATTCAGTTGCAGAAGAATTACCATCAAGAAGACTAAGCTTGGATGGGTTGCCTGTCCCTTGTTGACGGTCCTCTTACTTCTCTACACTTCCCCTGTTACCTATTTCCCATCACATATGGAGGCTCTGCTTACACAAGTCCTGTAGTCCGTTCTGTCCAGGCTGAGGAGAAAAATTACCAACACCACATCTGGTAAATCAGACACAGCTGGCCCCAAAGTCTACCCCAACATGCTTTATCTCTTGAAACTTGTTTTGTTGTTGTTGGGTGCACATATCACTGTTGTGTTTGTCTCTAATACATGTTTATTTATGGAAGTTTTTTTTTTTTTTTTAGTTTCACGTATATGTGTATGACTATGCATGGGTACGTGCACATGAGTGCAGGTGCCCTCCGAGTTCAGAAGAGGGTGTTAGATCTCCTGGAAATGGAGTTACAGATAGTTATGAGTAGCCCAGTGTGGGTGTTGGGAACTGAACTCAGGTCCACTGCAAGAACAGTCCACTCTCTTAACTGCTGAGCATCTCTTTCCATCCTTCCTGTGTGTTTATTATACTTATATACTATGAAAGTATGTTATTCTCTGGATATATTATGAACATTTTAAAGTACATACCAAGATGGGATTTCAAAAGAATGAAGTTAAACTAGTAGAAGCTGTAACATGTTCTTTGTCTTACTCTTATTAGAATTTGGGTGGCTGGCTTTGCAGACTGTGTGGTGGACAGAGACAGAAACACCCTAAGGTGACAGAGGCCGTGTAGGAGTCTGAAGACTAAAACAAGACTAAGGTGCTCCACTTGAGACTTGGTTGTGTGAGTCGTCTGTTTTCTGATGCTTTCTGAGTCACTGTCAGTAGCTCCGACTCCCACGGTGCTGGTGGAGTCATGCATCCAGTGACTAACGTTTGAGCTAATAATATACCTATGAAGCTATGCATACCTCAGAATTGTCTCAACAAAGCCGAAAGAAGTTGGGGGAATCTGACAGAGCTCCATTCCATCTGCCAGAAACTTGCAATTCCCCAGATGTTTCTCAGGTAGGTTGCAAAATGAGACTTACTGTTGGGATATGAGAGAGCCACTGCTACAGACTGCAAAACACATAAGCAAGCAAATCCCCTCACTGTATTGAGGCATAGATCAACATGGAAAATGATAAGGAAGTCATCCTCGTGTTTCAGACTAAGTGATTGAGGAGGGGAGCGTTTTGCGGCCATTAGTATTGTGAAAAGGTTCACTGGGTTATTTGTTGTTTTAAATGAAAAGTGAAAATTATAGAGCTTTGTTGGTAGTTTTCTGTTGGTTAGAAAAAATACCGTGTTGGGTCTCTGTTAAGCTTATTTGCTGTAAGGTCACCATTGGTCTTCAGGAAATGCTTACAGAGAAATGCTTAGACAGGGTCACGTCAAAGAGAAGTGAGGAGAAAGCCACTTGCCGGAGAGAAAAGATCAAAGGGAGGGAGCTGTGGCATTGCACAGACATGTGTGCGTGTGTGCCTGTGTGCCTGTGTGTGTGCCTCTGTGTGTGTGTGTGTGTGTGTGTGTGCCTGTGTGTGTGTGTGTGTGTGTGTCTCCTCACTCATCAGATGTCTGTTGAACTCTTCAAATGTATTAGATGGTTGCAGAGCAAGGCGGAGAGATGCCACTTTCCCTGATCCTGCATAGACTTCAATGCTGGTGAGAGGAATGGTAAACTAGTTATTTGGGGAGACTTTACCTCCAGACTCAGGAGCCTGTGACAGGGGCCTGCGACAGCCTATCAGAGTAACACAGAACATAGTCTAGTGTCTGGGTGGCTTTCCACTCTTGATGCCTGGGTAGAATTCTAAAGAATATAGTACTGCTATGGAAAAGGAAGATAGTTAATAAAGACAAGAATGTGAGTCACATATTCTGCTACAGATTTAATGGATATTGTTTTGATTACAAGGGCAGTTCTGATTGTACCCCACCCCTGGCATTTACTCACCAGTGTACATGAGTGAGGTTATTTGCCTTGCTTTGGGACGATAAGGACACTGACGTCATGCCAAAGGAATGCAGCAGTCTTTGGAAGGTACTGGGGATGATCTTGACACAGTCAAGGTTAACTATTCCTAGTGACCCATGGGCTAGCTGTCATCTTACCTCCATTTTCAAATTAATGGGAGGGCGCTGGAAAGATGGCTCAGCAGTTAGGAATGCTTCCTGCTCTTGCAGAGCATCTGGGTTTAGTTCCATTACCCACATGGCAACTCGTGGCCATCTGCGACTCCAGTTCTAGGGTATCTGATGTCCTCTTCTGATCTCCATGGTCTTCTGCATGCATGTGGTACACATAAACCCATGCAAGTGCATGGGCACACACACACACACACACACACACACACACACACACACACACACACTAAAGATAACTAGACGGAGGCCTAGAGAGTATTAGGAAATCGCAACATTTGTGCCGTGAAACAGGCTCCTGGCTGTCCAGGGACTTGTAGGAGGAGGCTATGGGCAAGTAAAGAGCACAGTGCAAAAGCAATGAATGTTCCAAGAAGGAAGAAGGATCCGCAAAGAAGGTCTACCTCGGTTTTATTCAGGAAGGGGAGACTGAGTGTCTACAGCAGAAGGGACTTACTTTTTGCCATGTGGATTTTGGTAGCTTATATGAGTAGATAGCTCAGAGTCACCTTACTGTCCTTGTCTAATCTTTAATTTATCAGAGAGGGGGAAAGAGTGAGAAGGGAAATGAAGCAAAACAGTGGTTAATAGCGCTCTGCTCTGTTCGAACGCTGGAAACAGCAGGATGAATCAGGACTTCCTCTCACGCATTTATTAACTGCCGTTTCCTACCAAGACTTAAGCAGAAACAGGATTTGGTCAACGATGCTGAAGTTCGATGTTATCTGTAGGGTTCATGATTACTTTTTGCTACTGAAGATTATGGATACATTTTTATTTCATGACAGCCCGCTCAAGATAAAGGAGCTTTTCCATAGGCCTGGAATGCCTGCTTCCTCCATTCAAGGGAATTTTTCAATCCAAAAAAGGCTTTGAAAACAAGTGAGTGGGCCCTTAGGCCACAAGAAACAAGCGCAGATGAGTTATAAATATTTTTCCATACAGAGAAAATAGAGTAGCTTTTTCTTAAATGTGTAATTTCAGTAGCTCAACTTTTACTAGTCACGTCTGCCAGATCTTGAAGGCTTTATAAGAATCACATGCAACATGGATTTCTGGATGCTATGAATCCAATCATTTGACACAACAATTTGTTGAGTGGAAAATTCATGCACACCCATTGAAAGATTCACAGATGGGTATGGTCCTCCTTTGTGTTCAGAAGGTATTTTTATGATCTTAGGTTCTGAAACAAAAGAAATGGGAAGATTAGTGGAGTCCTTTTGATCTGCCTCCAGCTTGGATGGAGATAAAGATGTTGTAAAACAAAGCAAGACTCATCTCCACAAAATAAAAGGCACGTAAGAACACCCAGCACAACCCCCATGGTTTCCTGTCCACTCTTGTCTCTCTGGAGAAAGTGTTGGTATATGAGGGACACACACACACACACACACACACACACACACACACACACACACACACACACAGGCATGCACAAATGAAACTCCAAAGTGGGCAAGATGGTTGGACTTAAATACTTCTTCGGAGGGGAGGCAGAGTTGGCTAGTGTTAGTCAGTTTGTACTGGTAGTAAGGTCAGTGTTTGGTACCCCGTGGTATGGAGTGGTGTACCCTTGGAGGTGGGATTTGAAGCCTTCAGAGCATCACAAGGATATTTTTGACAGCTGGGCATTGGCGTTGGACATCGCCTCTACAGCATTTCACCTGAACGACTTCCCTGGTAGAGGTGGTTTTGGCTCTGTTCCCTGGCTTCCCCATTCTCTCCCGCAGCTTGTATGTCCTCATCAATTTTCTTTGAAGGAGAAAATATGGAAACTCGGCTTGCTGCCCTTGAAGTGCCAGCTAAGGTTTTGATCCTTACAGGGGGGTTGTCTGGCATCACGTGCAGTGTTGTTGACTGTAGTGTAAAGTTGCTGGGAGATTTTTAACTTTAGGGAACAGGAAGATCCCGAGGGACAAAGAGACAAGAAAGCTTAATTCGGGGAAGTTCATACTTACTCTCTGAAAGTTCGTCATTGAGTCTGCAGAAAGGAAATGACAGGAAGCAGATTGACAGGAGCAAAGGGCTGCACGTTGACTGGTGTGCTCCTGTGCATGAGGGGCAGACAAAGTAAAACATGGAAAGGGTCAAGGGGCTGAGGCTTAATCCCCACGGGAGAGAGATAATTGAGGGAATGTGGGAAATTCAAAGTGGGTATCAAATGATGTTTACAGGAGGGAGTGGGCCCAGAGAACAGACAATGGTGGCCACCAGACTCCTCTGGATTCCAGGATGTTTACAATTCGGTTTTATGAACATATTCTGGGCTATCAGCTTATTGCCAGTGCCTCCCACATTCAGGGTGAAATCTCCCTTGCTCCTCCTGTTATTTCTAGAGTGTCCATGTGTAACATATCATCTGCTCTAGTCCTCGGAGACTCTCTTCCCTTTGTCTCACTGCCTGGCTCAGGGTGGGCAGGCCAGGGAACAAAGCCAGGCTTCACCAGGACTACATCCTCAGGCCTTCCAGCTCCTGCACCTCCTCACACTGCCTGTTCCCGGCATGAGTCTGCCTTCCCTCTGCTTCAATTGTTCCTCCAACCCAGCTTCTCCTCTTCTCTCCTCCCACTTCCATCTTCTCCCGGATGAGGCACGTACATAAGTGACTCACCAGCAAGCGACCATGAGAAGGATGGATTGCTTAGGAAGAAAGGCAGCAGCGTGCAGGGAGCGAGGTGCTCATGAGGATGCTGAAAACTAATAGGGAATTTGGGTTTTGCACGAAACTGAAGACCTGAGTTCACTATAGTCTGCGCAAATGTGGTCTGCTCGTTTTTTTTTTTTTTTTTTTTTTTTTTTGCAAACATATCTATTGACCGTGTTCCCACAGTTCAAGACTGTCACCTAAGAAGTGGTGCCTTTTGGCTGGTACACCCCAGAGGCATAGTCTAACTCACGGGCAGGCATGAGGAAAGAGCCCCAGATGCCCACAGAGCTAACCTTTGGCCCATCCGAAGAACCTCCTGAAATGTGCTGTGGGACTGTCCTCCCGGAGACCAAAAGGGGAAGTGGTAACCCCCGGCTGCTCATGCACTCTGGTAACCCCTCACCCCACCCAGGAGATTCCCATAGGCATCTACAGAAAAGCCCCAAGACAGGAAGCCAGAGATACAGAGGGCGTGGCCTATAACTGGTCATTGCCCATGTTAAGAAGGTTCCTTGAGCAGTGGAGGCAATGGGAAGGGCAGAGGCCCTAAACGGTGGTTGGAGAGGGGCAAGGAGTGAACGACAAAGGAGGAGAGTCGGCAGTCACAGGCCGAGAATCAGAAGAGGCAGAGAGCACGTGGTCTGTTCCACTGAAAGCAGATGACCCATTCCTGTATTGGTTCTGCAGTAAGTACCTCATGCTAACTTTCACATCCAGAAAACACCCAATGCCCTTCTGGGTTTTTATGAACTATGAACTCTTGACTAAGATCTTAAGTATGTAAGGCGCCCGGGCTGTTTCTCTGACATCCTGCCCTTTGTACGGGACACAGGTTGAATTGAGAGGAGATCAGTCTCACTCTCCACACCACAGGGGTCGTCCCTGACTTATTGCCACAAAGATTAGTTCAAGAAATTCAGGCGAAGTATGTATACTGCCTGGAATTCCCATCATAGTTCCCCAGTGTTGTCTAGAGGTTCTGGACGCCTCCACACAAGGAGGTTGTGATATAAGGGTGCAAGGCCCCAGGCAGACACGTGACGGTTTTAATTTCTGAAATTTGAGTTATCCATAGTCAGCTTAAAATGTAAGCTAAGTATATTGGTGCATACACATAATCCCAGGACTGAAGAGGCTGAGGCCAGCCTGGGCTATGTAATGAGTGCCAGGTTAGACAAAGCACATATCTCTATTGATACTTATTTTCAAATTGAACAATCTGCAGTTTTCCTTGGCACAACATTTTACCCATAATCTATGTAATTAGATTGGATTAGCAGGACACTGGGGAGGGGGCGGAGCGAGAGGAGTTGGCGGAGCCCTGCTTTGTTTAAAAAGATGAATTAATGGGAAGTAACTGAATTTTATTGTAAGATTATACATCAGGAAGAATTATTTGTCATCTTGCTCCGGACTTCCCTTTTGGAACACTCGTGAGTACCCTTCCTTGCCCCAGACCCCATCCCTGGGCACCAGCCACTCCAGGGAAGACCTGCCCAACTCGGCCCCAGGTTCTGGCCACCGGGCAGGTTCCCTGCTAGCCCCACCGGGAAGGATCCCCTTCTCCAAGACCCCTGGCAGACCCTGCAGTCTCCACGCCCTGCCCCCAGGCCCATCCGCCTGAGCCCCAAGCCTCTTCCTGAGACTCAGAGGCCGGCCCCCAGCTCCCATCTTGCTCCGGACTTCCCTTTTGGAACACTGACTTCCCTTTTGGAACACTGGTCTGTCTGAACCAAGTGTGCGGATAAGGCCAAGAACGAACCACAAGGAGATGGGCAGACGTCAAGGCAGAAATATATACAACAAAATGAATAGCAATACAGCATCACCTGGCCCTAGCCCTCCTCCAACACCTAGACCTGAACATCAGAAATTGGAAGAAGCAGAAGAAAACAGCCTTATGAATGACATCATGAAGAAGCTAGAGGCTTGTGTAGAGGAAAAGACAAAAAAATGTGAAGAACGCTGTAAACAACTAGAGGAAAGGGCAAACAAATTAGAAGAAATCAATAAAGTCCTGGAAGAAAACAATAAAATACTGAGAGAAAATCAAGAAAAATCAATGAAACAAATGAAGGAAACAGTCCAAGACCTGAAAAGGGAAATAGAAAAAATGAAGAAGACACAAACAGAGGGAATGCTGGAAATAGAAAATCTGAGAAAACGATTGGGAATTTCAGATGCAAGTATAATCAACAGAATGCAAGAGATGGAAGAGAGGATCTCTAGCGTTGAAGATACAGTAGAAGAAATACATTCATCAGTCAAAGAAAACACTAAAGCCAACAAAGTCATGAACCAAAATGTCCAAGAAATTTGGGACACCATGAAAAGACCAAACCTAAGAATAATAGGGGTCGAAGAAGGAGAAGAATACCAACTCAAGGGCACAGAAAATATATTCAACAAGATCATAGAAGAAAACTTTCCCAACTTAAAGAAGGAAATGCCTATGAAGATACAAGAAGCTTATAGAACACCAAACAGACTAGACCCCCAAAAAAAGTCCCCTCGCCACATAATAGTTAAACAACTAAACGTACAGAATAAAGAAAGAATATTAAGAGCAGCAAAGGAAAAAGGCCAAGTGACATATAAAGGCAAACCCATCAGAATAACACCCGATTTCTCAATGGAGACTTTGAAAGCCAGAAGAACCTGGACAGATGTAATGCAGACACTAAGAGACCATGGATGTCAACCTAAACTAATATACCCAGCAAAACTTTCAATCACCATAGATGGAGTGAACAAGACATTCCATGACAAAGCCAGATTTAAACAATACTTATCCACAAACCCAGCCCTACAGAAAGCACTAGAAGGAAAATTCCAACCTAAGGAAGTCAGATACACCCTCGAAAACACAGGCAACAGATAAAGCCACAGCAGTAAACCCCAACGTATAGAAGTACCCACACATCACCACCAAAAAATAACAGGAATGAACAATCACTGGTCATTAATTTCCCTCAATATCAATGGACTTAATTCACCTATAAAAAGACATAGGCTTACAGAATGGATACGAAAGCAGGACCCATCTTTCTGCTGCATACAAGAAACACATCTCAAATTCAAAGATAGACACTACCTAAAAATAAAAGGCTGGGAAAAGACTTTCCAATCAAACGGTCTTAAGAAACAAGCGGGTGTAGCCATCCTGATATCCAGCAAAATAGACTTCAAACTAAAATCAATCAAAAGAGATCAAGAAGGGCATTACATACTCATCACAGGAAAGATCCACCAAGATGAAGTCTCAATTCTGAATATTTATGCCCCAAACACAAGGGCACCCACATATGTAAAAGAAACATTACTAAAGCTTAAATCACATATAAAACCCCACACATTAATAGTGGGAGACCTCAACACCCCACTTTCACCACTGGACAGATCTCCCAAATTGAAACTTAACAGAGAAATAAAGGACTTAACTGATGTCATGACTCAAATGGACTTAATCGATATCTACAGAACATTCCATCCTAACAAAAAAGAATATACCTTCTTCTCAGCACCCCATGGAACCTTCTCTAAAATTGACCACATACTTGGCCACAAAACAAATCTAAACAGATACAAAACAATTGGAATAACCTCCTGTGTTCTATCAGACCACCATGGTCTAAAGTTGGATTTCAACAACAACAAAAACTACAGAAAACCTGCAATCTCATGGAAACTGAATAATACCCAACTGAATCACCAATGGGTTAAGGAAGAAATAAAGAAAGAAATTAAAGACTTCCTAGAGATCAACGAAAATGAAGACACCACATATCCAAACTTATGGGACACTATGAAAGCAGTACTAAGAGGGAAATTCATAGCACTAAATGCCCACATAAATAAGTTGGAGAAATCTCACACTAGAGACTTAACAGCATACCTGAAAGCTCTAGAACAAGAAGAAGCACAGTCTCCCAGGAAAAATAGACGCCAGGAAATTATCAAAGTGAGAGCTGAAATCAATAAAATAGAAACAAAGAGAACAATACAAAAAATTAATGAAACAAAGAGTTGGTTCTTTGAGAAAATCAACAAGATAGACAAGCCCTTATCCAAACTAACCAAAAGACAGAGAGAGAGCATCCAAATCAACAAAATCAGAAATGAAAAGGGGGACATAACAACAGACATTGAGGAAATCCAGAGAATTATCAGGTCATACTTCAAAAACCTCTATTCGACAAAACTGGAAAACCTAAAAGAAATGGATAACTTTCTGGATAGGTACCACATACCTAAGTTAAATCAAGACCAGATAAACTATTTAAATAGTCCAATAACCCCTAACGAAATAGAAACAGTCATTAAAAGTCTCCCAACCAAAAAAAGCCCAGGACCAGATGGTTTCAGCGCAGAATTCTACCAGATCTTCAAAGAAGAGTTAATACCAATACTCTCTAAATTGTTCCACACAATAGAAACAGAAGGAACATTACCAAACTCCTTCTACGAGGCTACAATTACCCTAATTCCTAAACCAAACAAGGATACAACAAAGAAAGAGAACTACAGACCGATCTCCCTCATGAACATTGATGCAAAAATACTCAATAAAATACTGGCAAACAGACTCCAAGAACACATCAAAACAATTATCCACCATGATCAAGTAGGATTCATTCCAGGGATGCAAGGGTGGTTCAACATGCGAAAGTCCGTCAATGTAATACACCATATAAACAAACTCAAAGAAAAAAACCATATGATCATCTCACTGGATGCAGAAAAGGCATTTGACAAAATCCAACACCCCTTCATGATAAAGGCATTGGAGCGATCAGGAATACAGGGAACATACCTAAACATAATAAAGGCAATTTACAGCAAGCCAACAGCCAACATCAAATTAAATGGAGAGAAACTCAAAGCAATTCCACTAAAATCAGGAACGAGGCAAGGCTGTCCACTCTCCCCATACTTATTCAATATAGTACTTGAAGTTCTAGCCAGAGCAATAAGACAACATAAGGAGATTAAGGGGATACAAATTGGAAAGGAAGAAGTCAAGCTTTCCCTATTTGCAGATGACATGATAGTATACTTGAGCGACCCCAAAGATTCCACCAAGGAACTGATACAGCTTATAAACACCTTCAGCAACATAGCAGGATACAAGATCAACTCAAAAAAATCAGTAGCCCTCCTATATACAATGGACAAAGAAGCGGAGAAGGAAATCAGAGATACATCACCCTTTACTATAGCCACAAATGACATAAAATACCTTGGGGTAACACTAACCAAGCAAGTGAAGGACCTATATGACAAGAACTTTAAGTCCCTGAAAAAAGAAATTGAAGAAGATGTCAGAAAATGGAAAGATCTCCCATGCTCATGGATAGGCAGGACTAACATAGTAAAAATGGCAATCCTACCAAAAGCAATCTACAGATTCAATGCAATCCCCATCAAAATACCAACACAATTCTTCACAGACCTGGAAAAAATAATACTCAACTTCATATGGAAAAACAAAAAACCCAGGATAGCCAAAGGAATCCTGTACAATAACACAACTTCTGGAGGCATCACGATCCCTGACTTCAAGCTCTACTATAGAGCTACAGTAATAAAAACAGCTTGGTACTGGCATAAAAACCGACATGTGGACCAATGGAATCGAATTGAAGACCCTGACATTAATCCACACACCTATGAACATATAATTTTTGACAAAGAAGCCAAAAGTGCACAATGGAAAAAAGAAAGCATCTTCAACAAATGGTGCTGGCAAAACTGGATATCAACATGTAGAAGGCTGCAAATAGATCCATATCTATCACCGTGCACAAAACTTAAGTCCAAGTGGATCAAGGACCTCAACATAAATCCAGCTACTCTGAACCTGCTAGAAGAGAAAGTAGGAAGTAGTCTTGAACGCATTGGCATAGGAGACTACTTCCTAAATAGAACACCAGTAGCACAGACTCTGAGACAAACAATCAATCAATGGGACCTCTTGAAACTGAGAAGCTTTTGTAGAGCAAAGGATACAGTCAACAAGGCAAAGCGACAGCCTACAGAATGGGAAAAGATCTTCACCAACCCCACATCTGACAGAGGACTGATATCCTGAATATATAAGGAATTCAAGAAATTAGACATCAAAATGCCCAACAGTCCAATTAAGAAATGGGCTATAGAGCTAAACAGAGAATTCTCAACAGAGGAAACTCAAATGGCCGAAAGACATTTAAGGAACTGCTCAACATCCCTAATCATCAGGGAAATGCAAATCAAAACAACTCTGAGATACCACCTTACGCCTGTCAGAATGGCTAAGATCAAAACACTGAAGACACCTTATGCTGGAGAGGATGTGGAGCTAGGGGAACTCTCCTCCACTGCTGGTGGGAATGCAAGCTTGTACAACCACTTTGGAAATCAATATGGCGCTTTCTTAGAAAATTGGGAATCAATCTCCCCCAAGATCCAGCTATACCACTCTTGGGCATATACCCAAGAAATGCTCAACCACACCATAAGAGCACTTGTTCAGTTATGTTCATATCAGCATTGTTTGTAATAGCCAGAACATGGAAACAACCCAGATGCCCTTCAACTGAAGAATGGATAAACAAAATGTGGTACATATACACAATGGAATACTACTCAGCAGAGAAAAACAATGGCATCATGAGGTTTACAGACAAATGGATGGATCTAGAAAAAATCATCCTGAGTGAGGTAACCCAGACTCAGAAAGACAAACATGGTATGTACTCACTCATAGCAAGATACTAGACATGAAACAAGGATGACTTGTCTGCTACTCACATCACCAGGGAGGCTACCTGGAAAACAGGACCCCAAGAAAGACACAGGGATCGCCCAATGACAGAGAAATGGAATGAGATCTACATGAACAGCCTGGACATGAGTGGGGGTAATGAAAGGCGAGAGTTGAGGGAAAGAGAGCTTGGGGGAGCGGGAGATCCCAGCTGGATCAACAACAGAGAGGGAGAACAAGGAATAGGAGACCATGGTAAATGAAGACCACATGAGAATAGGAAGAAGCAAAGTGCTAGAGAGGCCCACAGAAATCCACAAAGATACCCACACAACAGACTGCTGGCAGTGGTCGAGAGACAGCCCGAACTGACCTACTCTGGTGATGGGATGGCCAAACACCCTAATTGTTGTGCTAGAAACCTCATCCAACTACTGAGGGATCTGGATGCAGAGATCCATGACTAGGCCCCGGGTGGATCTCTGGGAGTCCAATTAGCGAGAATGAGGAGGGTTTATATGAGCGAGAATTGTTGAGACCAAGGTTGGATAAAGCACAGGGACAAATAGCCAAATGAATGGAAACACATGAACTATGAACCAATGGCTGAGGGGTCCCCACTGGATCAGGCCCTCTGAATGGATGAGACAGTTGATTGGCTTGATCTGTTTGGGAGGCATCCAGGCAGTGGGACCAGATCTTGTGCTCATTGCATGAGTTGGCTGTTTGAAACCTGGGGCCTATGCAGGATTGTTTGGCTCGGCCTGGGAGGAGGGGACTAGACCTACCTGGACTGAGTCTACCAGGTTGACCTCAGTCTGTGGGGAAGGCTTTGCCCTGGAGGAGATGGGAATGGGGGGGTGGTGGGGGAAGGTGAGGGGGACGGGAGGGGGGAGAACAAGGGAATCCGTGGCTGATATGTAGAACTGAATTGTATTGCAAAATAAATTAATAATAATAAAAAAAAGATTGGATTAGCAGAAAGATTTGTAGGCATTTTACAAAGAGGAAAAATCATGAAATTCAGTGTTTTTGTTTGTTTTTTAAGTGTAGTTTATATCAGATTGAGGAAATGGCCCAACAATGAGGAGCACTGGCTACTTTTCCAAAGGACCCAGGTTAGGTTCCCAGTACCCACATTGTGGCATCTCAATGTCTGCTACTCCAGTTCTAGAGAACCAAATGCCCTCCTTAGGCACCATGGACACATGTGATACCCAGACTTACATTCAGACAAAACACCAATACACATTATAAAAAAAGAATAAATAATACAAAAATGTAAAGTATAGTTTGTGTAATACAGCACATACCAAGCTGATTTTGTTATTAATGAAGTTCCTATCACATTTAATGCTCTATATAGCTAAGCCTGAGCCAAGGACTTCAGTCAGCTGCTCTATTTCTCAGTGGGGTCCCAGCAAGCTGTCCTTAGCTGAGGCAGTGTTCTTCAGAAATGACCACAGGAGAGCTCAGCAGGCTGGTCCTTGGAGAAGGCACAGCTGCCTCATCTTCAGATGGCACTGTGACCCGAGTCCTTTCTGTGCCATAGTGTCCCCAGGTGTGACTCATTCTCCAGGGGTCTGTGGTTTGTCCATTAGAAGTCAAACGTGACCTGTGCACAGATATTAAGACAACAAAGCTGACTTGGGCATAAATATCTACAGCAAGAGAAATCCGGGGTCTTTCGCTCTTTGAGATGAGGTTGCTAGCCTGGTGAAAAAGGACCATAATGATAGACTCAGAACCTGGTGTTTTAGGTAACTAAACAGAAAAGCTGAGGAATCAGGATCTAAGGACTGTCAGTATCCTGAAAAACAAAAGATAGCTTATAAATATTCACTTTCATCAATTCATATTTAGTAAGCCTCATCCAAATTAAAGCCAATTTTCCCTCAGGGCTTGGAAACCCTTTTAAATCCTTTCCCATCGTGTTTTTGAATCAGATTCTCTTATGGACTGCTGCATGTATGAATTCTGACCCTCACATGCACGCACTTTAATGCCTAAAAAGATACTGCATTGAGTGTAAAGGTATGAGGCACCAAGCTTCTCCACGCAGGTCAAGGAGTCAGGGAAGACACTGTAGCTTGCCCAAATCCAGCTACCTAACCAAGATTTTTAAAGGTTTTGTTTTTAATGAGTTTAGCAAAAGTATTCTGCCAAAGTAATTTAAGTAAGCATTCATAAACATATTTGGAAGTTTCCAGCAAACATGGCTTTTAAAGAACATAATGAACCAGCCCAGGATTTAAATGAGCAGCAAGCTGTCCTGACTTATGTCCCCAAGTTCTAGGCAACATGACAACTCAGTCCCCTCTCCCAAACTTCTCTTTCTTTTGGTACGTGGAGGGAAGACAATACCATTATGACCATGAAGGAATTTAACAAGATAAGAGTAGATGCTCCCTCCCTTCTGCCTTTCACCTCTGAATACTTCAAGAGAAAGCCAAAGGCCCTTGATTTCCAGGATTACTTGCTCTTTATCCATGCCCTCATCCTGTTTCCCTGACCAGCTGTGATGCACATGCAGAGGATCACTGTTGAATCATAAACAAGCAACTGGGACAGAAGGGTTTGGGATTTGTTTCAATACAATCAACTGCCTGCTGGAACTAGACACCTAGACATGCACAGACTGAAGCTTGTGTTTTGTCCACGAGCAAGATGGAGCTGTCGCAGAATGTGGGAAGCTTGCCCTTCAAGGCTGGGGATTCTTTTTTCATGTTTCCTTGCTCTCCTTCTGTCTTCCTCCCTTCCTTCCTTCCTTCCTTCCTTCCTTCCTTCCTTCCTTCCTTCCTTCCTTCCTTCCTCCCTCCCTCCCTTCCTTCCTTCCCTCCCTCCCTTCCTCACGCCCCCTCTCTCTTTCTTTCTCCCTCTCTCTCTCTCTCTCTCTCCCTCTCTCTTTCTTCTTTTGAAACAGGGTCTTACTACATAGCCCTGGCTGGCATAGAGTCAGGATCCTCCCGCTTCAGCCCACTGAGTGCTGAGTTTGTAAGTATGTACTACCAACCCTGACCCTTGAACATGTTTCCTTTAATGCTTTACCATCAGAAAGAATTTAAATTTTCTTTGCCAGAAATCAACTATGTCTAATTTGTAACTTTAAAAATGTTCTGGGGAAAAAAAATCACTTCGGTAATGCAAAAGGCCGGCGTGTACCTACCGCTAATGACAATAACCAAACATCTTGCTGAGTCATCTCAATTTGCTTCTTCTTTTGATTGTTTCTGTACGTGCAGATGACAATGTTTCCAGTGGGTAAGGCTGCAGCACTGGGGATCAAAGGTTCCTGTGTCTTGGACCTCAACTCTCTGAAAATAGGAGTGATAATATGACCACATCTTTCCAAGTGCTATGGCCGTCGTTCAAAGAATGTACAGGAAGAAGACAGTGCAAAAGCCACAGCATGGAGATGCCCACTGCCCAGTCTGCTACTCCTACAAGCTGGTGGCCCCACACATCTGGCGGTAGGTGAAGTAAGATAGTGATGACTCATGCTGAATTTGCTGGCCCTGGGCAGAGAGCACATTGTTTATTCAGAGCTGATTCTGAAGTGAAAACAGGTGTAGATGACAGAAATCATCACTGGGGAGGGTTTTGGGAAGGTTGACTTCTCATCTCAAATTCATTATGAGGTGTATTGCCACACATAAACACACAAGACCTCTCTGCCTCAACCTATTAGACACACACACACACACACACACACACACACAAACACAATGTGTATTATATCAGGGTGTGTGTGTGTGAAAATGGGTCTTTTGTTATAGCAAAGTCTTCTCCATTATTTCATTTCCTGGATTACAGAGTCAATAAGGTACAAAACATTCCCAAATCTTGAAATTGATCAAAAGGATATTTGTCTAGAGTCTTGAAATGTCTCATCTTCTCATCACCCCTCCATACAGAACACTCAGATGCCCTGGTCTGTCTTACTTTGTGACTAAACTCATGTTGTGTAGACTGGTTGTTGTGTGGGTTTGGTCAGGTAATTGAATCTGAGTGTCAGAATTGATTTTCAGTATTCACAGCAAAGCAACTCAAAGGTGAGCTACCTAAAAGTATCTCTTTTCTTGAGCAATTAAGCCTAAACTCTGCTCTTGACACCATCTACCAGGTTCTCATGCCGACACCGGAAGCCATGCCAGAACTCAGGTGCCTATGAGTCACCCACATTTGGTATCACTGATAGAAAGAAATCTACGGTTTCAAAACAGAATCAGAAATGCAGGGAACGCCACTTTCCCCTTCGGCCACAAGACAAATACAATATTGATACTGAGACTTATCTGATCCAAGAGTGAAAAAAACAACAATGGTTTCTCAGTGGCTCCTTCAGCTTCCTCATGAGCACAGTGGGACATGCACTAACACGCTTTGCAAAGAGGCTTCGTTAATGACACCTGCTCAGACCATCTGCTGGTTAGTCACATCTTATTTGAGATCTCCATTGTTTCTGAATGGTAAATACTGGAGGAAGGATTCATGGGAAGTGTGAGAACTGGCCTCATTCACATAGCCCAGAATGTCCTTTTCCAAAGTTGAGTGTTGGCGTGTGTCACGGAAACATCAAATTCTGATAAACCCAATTTGTAAATCTTATTATGACTGTCAAGATTGCCTTGTGTTGCCTACACTGTGGGAGCCCATTTCCAGGTTCCTAGTGGCTTTACCCAGCAGGTCTGCATAGAGGATGATTAGGACCACGGGCCTGAGTGCAGGTGTCTGAGATGGTCGGCACTTGGCTGTGCTGGGGGAGGTCTGTTGCTCCACCCCTTGGTGTTTCTATAAATACCGTAGGGCAGAGACAGTCAGGACCCATTGGAATAGGTTCCAGGCCCTCTCGAGGCTATCCTGTATTTTCTGTTTATCTCCACACTCTAAATCCTTCTAATATTTCCTGCTGCTCTCACTAAAGAAAACTCTGGGGAACTGTGGAGTTGGTGGGTAGCTACCCCACGCTACATGAAAGGACTCTACACCTATTCTTCTTTGTTTTCCTATATTGTTATTATTTTGAATCTTTCATATTTTGGGAGGACTCTGTCCAGTACCTCAGACTTCAAAAGGATCTATGAGCACAGTCCAGAACCAGTAGGAAGAATGTTTCTCTAAATGTTTAGATGCCAAAGACCTTTTATTTTATTTTTTGAGGTTACAATTTGATTACAATATTTCTCCTTTCCCTTCCCTCCTCACTCTCCTTCAAATTCATGGTTTCTCTTCTCATTAATTTTATTGCCTGCATATATGTGTATACATAGAACCTATTCAGTCCATATAATCTTATTTGTACATGTGTTTTCAGGACTGCCTGTTTGGCGATGGACAACTAATTTGTATATCGTTCCCCAAGGAAGACCACTTCTCTCCTCCAGCTTTCCTCGGTTGCCTATAGTTCTTTGTGTAGGGTTGAGAACTCATGGGCTTTTCCATATGCAATTTGGTGTGTTTTGCTGGACACCAAAAAACTTTGATTAAAATATTGCTTTTCTTTCCCCTCCTTTTCTTTCCTTTCTTTTTTCCCTCCTCTTTTCTCCTCTTCTTTTTCTTCTTCCTATGTTTTCTTTTTTTTAATGAGATAAGGTCTGGCTATGCTGCCCAACCTGGCCCTGCACTCCTGGGCTCAAGCAATCCTTGGAGAGTAGCAGGGACTGCAGGTAGAGACCACTGCACCTGGCTTCTTGGAACGTTCTACAGCAGCATTGCAAGTCTCAGTAAACCAAATGCATCCAGACACTCAGACACACAGGTTTGGCCTCTATCTATATGAACATGGATGGAGATCTTGAGTTCTTTTCTTATTCTGATCACTCAATCATTCATACACACACACACACAGAGTACTTGACTTTGCCTAGGAGTTAAATGCTGATCTCAAGATAAATGTCCTTCATTTCACTGCCCACATTTCAAATTCATTAGCTTTTGCGTCTTGCTTTACCTACAAGGAAATTGGTGACCAGTGATGATCTCAGGTGACAAGGGAAAACCTTCAGTCTCTCTAACTCAAGATTTCTGAATCTTTTCATTCTGTCTGGGAAGATGATTCCCTAACAATGAATTTCTTTGTAGTATCACCTTTGTGAAACAGACTTTGTCCTGTCAAAGTATCACTGTGGAGGGATCATGTGCTTCTCCTCTTCCTCCTCTGCAGAACCTTCGAGATCTACTGTCCCACTTGGAGACTCAATGAGGAGATTAGTAAGATAGCAGGAACATGAAGCAATACACTGATTGTTTAAAACGCAATACAATTCTGTGTGTTGCACACAACAATGAGAAACTATGCGAAGTTGCAAAACAAATACTTCCTTATGGTTGTGCTATTAGTCTTTATTATCTCTGGGATGTCCTTTCCAACTTAAAGATGTGTCCTTTCTGTGGGGGACCTACTGGAGTCATGTTACAGTAGACCCTGAAGCATTTGATTTGCCTTTGTTCCCATGGGGGAAATTGAATTGGAGACCTTGTGTGAGAGTCTTGATGAACAGTGACTGGTTCAGCTGGTTCACCAGGCCAAACAAGAAGAAAAAAACTAAAGTATTTGAAATGTGGGTGGTGAAATGAAAAAACATTTATCTTGAGATCAACATTTAACTCCTAGGCAAAGTCAAGTACTCTGTGTGTGTGTGTGTGTGTGTGTGTGTGTGTGTGTGTGTGTGTGTGTGTGTGTGAATTATTGAGTGATCAGAACAAGACAAGATCTCAAGATATCAATCCTTGTTCTTATAGATAGAGGTGGAGTCTGTCTGTCTGAGTGTCTGGAATGGATTTGATTTCATGAGACTTGTAGTGCAGCTATAGAAAATTTTGAAGCTCACTCAACTGTAGTGAAATTTATAGACTCAAAGCAGACATTCTTGATAAACATGAATTTCTCATGTAAAACTTTCAAGACTTTTTAAGACTTTAAAATATTCCTTTAGTGTTTCTTTTAGTGTTTTAATAATAAAGAGTATTTTCTTCCTTCAATACAGAATAGAATGTAATCTCCTCTGCATGATTAAATAGACATGATTTCATCATCAAATACCAGAAAACAAGCGTAGAGAGGCATTCTAGTTTGTCACCATGTGTTGAAATCAGAAACAACAAGCACCAGACATCATCAGAAAAGTTGGGAGATTGAAGGTGTTTAGACTCACCTGATAGGTTGGCAGTTTCGATTCCTTAATGGTCTTGGCATAGCACCAACCCATGCTGACCTAGCTTCCCACCATCCTGTCCTGGTTCTCATGCATTTATTGCCCTCAATCTGGGAGATGCTGCAGTGTACAGCATCCTCTGTAGTGGGTAGCTGTTCCAGCTTTGACCTGGAAGTACTACTCCCATTGAGGCTTCGGTAATTGTTATGCCTATAAGGCAGAGCCGAGAGAGGATCCCTGAAGACCTGAAATCCAGAAGGGCTGGCTCTCGTGGTTCCTGGATCCTGGACGCTGGAGGTAGACTGAGCAGAGTTCTCCAGAGAACATCGGGGACTGCGCTTCACCTTTCCCAGACCCTGTAGCCTATCCCTTCAATTGTAAGTTACCTTACAAAATAAACCTCCCTTTTAACTATGTGGAGTTGCCTTAGTAATTCTACCAATAATTCTCTCTGCTTTACCTTCAAGAGCTGTCTCAAGAACCCCAGAGGACCGCAGCTGAGCTCCCTCCACTTCTGAGTTTGCTTCCCAGTGCTTCCTATAGGTGGCAGCAGCCTCGGTTCATGATATTTTTCTTTAATCCAAGAACATTTGCCTTCCCTCTTATATTTAGTTTATTTTGTCTCCACTTTGGCACATCTGAACTGTCAGCATCACCCCTTCTATCTGTCACCTTTCTCATGGCTGTCATCTGACAGATGCAACTTAGATGAGGAAGGGCTTGATTTGGCTCGCAGTTTATAGGATCGCAGTCCTTTGTAGTGGGGAAGGTATCATTGTGGGAGTGGCTTGGTCCACAGCACCAACCAGGAAGCTGAGAAAGAGAAGGGACAATGCTTAGCTGGCTTTCTCCTTTTTCTTTTACTTTATTAAGTCCAGGCTCCTAACCCATTAGGTGGTTCCATCCACATTCTGGGCAGACCCTTCTTCTTTAGTTAAATGTCTCTGGAAACACACTCAAATGCATACCCCAAATGTGCACCCATCATTAAGACTCTAAATGTCCTTTAATCTAATCAGATTAACCATTCAATTAACTATCACATTCTTCTTCCACGTTAATTCCATACTAAAGTAAAATAATAGTTACTTGAACACAGCATTGTGATACCTCTTCACCTGATCTGGTCATCGAGACAAGTACTAAGAGGCTAAGGAGCAGGTAGCAGATGTAGGATGGCTGGAGGGGCAAAGGAACGATCCGTAACCTGGATAGACCAGAGCTAGATGATGGAACATGTCAACACAATTCAGAATGCTATGTAGACTACACAAACAAAGTGCTGTGTCTAGAATTCTCTGTTTTCTGTTTTCAGACTATCATTGAAGACAGGGAAGTGAGTCTACCAACTATGCTCATTATCAGTTTCTCCCTCACACCTATTAACAGGTTGCACAGTGCCCAAATGTTTCCATGCCAACAAGGTTTATGGTCTTTTTGCCTCCCCTTTTTCATAAAAGGGGAGATTAATATATTTTTCTTGGACACATTAAATAGTGTGACTCACATTTTGCTGTTCATTTACATAACCAACGAAAAAAAAATCCACCATATCTGTATCTAAAAGGAAAACTGAAAATCAGTTACATTAAATTTTCCATCGGGGCTTTTTATGATAAGCTAATGATTTTTCCTTTGCTTTTGTTTTTACTTATTAGTATAATAATGTGTCAGAAAAAGTAGTGCATACTGGCGTGCATGAGAGATGGTGGTGATACCTACAGCAAAACCCCCACCAAGTCCAGAGCTGGGGAAATGGCTTAGTGTAAACACAGACTTCAGTCAGATCCTAAGAACCCAGATGAAAAACTGTGTATGATGGCATGAGCCTCTAATTTCAGTGCTGGGGGGTCAATACAGGTGATTTCTAAGGCTTGCTGGCAGTTAGTCTAACATAACTGGACACCCAAGGTTGACCCCCGGCCTCTACATACACATACACATGTGTATATGCACATTAGAGTACACTATGTGCACCCCCATGATCATATGTATACACACACACACACACACACACACACACACACACACACACACACACACAGAATTCACCAATTCTGGAAAGGTTAGAAAGTAGATTAGATACATTGCAGAATGAAAGGACTGAGCAGATGCCATAACAGGCTGCTCAGACTTCTCTCAGAAATCAGACTTCAATTTCAGTTTCCTGAGACTTGAGCAAGCAGTTTCTGGGAGGGCCATAAACAAAAGACAAAGTCCTTGCAGTAGCTCCCTTTCTGAATGTACTCTGATCGCTCAAGGTTCAGTCAATTGTTTACTGTTTGGGACCCCTCACCAACTTAGAGCTACATGCATGGGTCAATGTGAATGTGCAAGGCCAGCCAGCCTCCATGGCAGCTCAAGGACAAAGCCTGGGACTTGTCCAGGCTTGCCCAAAAATGATAACTGTAACCCCCAACCAGTAAATTCAAAGGTTACACACCCTCACCCAATCATATGATGCAAAGGCTTGTACCACCCTGCTTGTGGTTTTTCCCTTTAAAAACCCCTCACCCTGAGAGCTCAGGGCCGTCCTCCTCCACCCGCCGTGTTGGATGTTGGACGCCGCCCAAACCCGGGCTTGCTTGTTATCAATAAACCCCTGTGTGTTTTGCGTCGGATATCGCCTCTGTGGTGGTCTTGCTCGGGGGTCTGTGCGACAAGGCCACAACACGGAACACTTGCAGTGGCAGACTACAGAGAGGAAGTGTGCAAAGGCACGGCAAGGAGCTGCTTCTACAGAGCTGGGGAGGGAGTTACAGGGAAGGTCAGGCAGTGCTCGGTATCACAGTACCCTGGAACAAGCGCAGTTGGGTCTTTCTGTGGTCAGCAACTATCAGGTCTTGAGGCAACAACACACTTTGCCCTGAGTCAGAAATGGCTCAGAATCCTAAAATGGCATCCATGTTTCCCCCTGACTGATGAGCAATATAAATATTTGAATGAATATCTCTTCTTCGGTGGCTTCTTTAAGCTAAGTCAGGCAACCTTCTGGCCCTATGCTGTTAATATGACCAGGGTTCACGGAAGCCACACAGGTGACCTTGGGGTAAGTATAGGGTGATTCATTTTAAGGGTCTGAGGTGTCCAGGCTCAGAGGAAGTGGGTTGGAACTCATCAAGGTATCATCTGTTATTGCACGAATTCCTAAAGGTCTTATAATTAAAAACCCCAGAGCCAGATATTGGGGTTAATGCTGAAAGATCAGAGAGACAAAGGAACAAGCCACTGCCACAGCTCCCCTTGCCAACTTCATGAATCCTCTTTTTGAAAGCCTCTGAGTCCTCAGCCGAAAAAGCTCCCTAGCCAAAAGGCCTCCAGCCAAGAAGAGGGCTTAGTTCCTGTCTCCTTGCACCTTATATGTCTTTCTCTGCCCAGCCATATTACTTCCTTTTTTGTGCTGGGATTAACGGCGTGTGTGCTTTGCAAATATTGGTAGCAAAGGCATGCGATCTCAAGTGCTGGGATTAAAGGTGTGTGCCACCACTGCCTGGCTCTGTTTCTCTCCTAGACTGTATCAATCTCATATAATCCAGGGTGGCTTTGAAATTACAGAGATCCAGACAGACCTCTGCCTCCCCAGTGATAGGATTAAAGGTGTGTGCCACCACTGCCTGGCTTCTCTGTTTAATCTAGTGGCTTGTTCTGTTCTCTGTTCTTCAGGCAATTTTTTTTAAGGATATACACTATATCACCACAATCTATAGCTGGAATTGTTGGATTCTGCTGGTCCAATATTCTTATTATCTGTCTTAATGGGTAGCTTCATTGAAGGTTTGTTCAGTTAAGGATATGGAATTCTATTGGTATAAATATATATTGTTGAGTAGAAGATCCCATAGAGAATTTGTCACATTTGATCCAGGGTACAATATGATGTTTTGGAATTTGGTCAGGAGAGATTGGCCAGAGATTGAAGTCTGTTGAGTTCTGGAAAGAAAGTAACCTGGCCAGCCATTAAAAGAGGCAGAGACTGAAAACTCAGACAACATAAGGAATTCTTCTAGAGAGATAAGAGGCAACCATAGTCATGATCATCTAAGAAATAAGTAGAAAAAAATTGATACAAGAAAGGAGAGCCCTGAGGACCTGGCATGCAGAAAACATCCTACTCATCAGGAAAGAAAGTAGTAAAACAAGAGTCTGTCATGCCTCAGCAGGTGTGGGGACATGTGCGGGATAATTTTGTGTCAACTTGACACAAGCTAAAGTCAGCTGAGAAGACGGAGCCTCCACTGAGAAAATGCCTCAGTAAGATCAGGCTGCAGGCAAGCCTGTAGGGCATTTCCTTAATTAGGGATTGATGTGGGAGGGCCCAGCTCATTGTGGGTGATGTCATCCCTGGGCCGGTAGTCCTGGGTTCTATAAGAGAGCAGGCTGAGCAAGTCATGCTTAGCAAGCCGGTGAGCAGCACCCCTCTATGGCCCCTGCATCGGCTCCTGCCCCCAGGTTCCTGCTTGTTTGATTTCCTGTCCTGACTTCCTTCGATGATGAACAGTGATGTGGAAGTGTAAGCCATGTAAACACTTGCCTTCTCAAATTGCTCTGGTCATGGTGTGTCATCACAGCAGTAGTAGTAACACTAACTGGAACAGGGCAGAAGGTTTTATTTTAGTCTTTATTTTCCTGGAAGTCCCATGAGACGAGAGAGAATAAAGTTAGGAAATGAATTTACAGATTATCAATTCTTGTTCATCAGCTGCTGGGTCATGCCGGGATGAGGGGTGGAAATTTCTAACTCCTAACAGAAGTTAGACATGTCTTGAACACAGGCAGTATGGAGATTTTTCTCCATTAATAATAGAGGAGACATGGAATTTTGTTCACTCCAAGGCAGATGACTTAGTTTTGACAGGAGAATAAAATGTCTTGAAAGGAAATTTTGTGGCAGTTAAGGTTTTTAGTGTGGGATAGGCTAGGGTGAGCACGGTGTTGAGACATCTCGAAATTTGATAATTCCAAAAATCAGAGCTGTGTGTCATGATTGACTTATTTGAAGCTGGCCTTGGGTTCCCTTTTGAGGAGTATGTGTGGGTCTGTATTTGGGGCTTTAAAAAGTCCCATTGTCCTCGATTACCTTGGAGGTCACAGATCAAAATATTGGCTGCCCTTTTATGCACTTTATTCCTTTTAGCATTGGCCCCGAAACTAAAGCTGGAAAATATTAACACAACTTCTTTAAAGTAATTCCCTAATATTTGGATTCACCATATAATTTTGTTGGGCTTATAGATATTTTTGAATTATTCATTTAAACCTACACATAACAAAACATTCCAAGTTAAAGCACAAAAGGTGTTGAAAGCATATTTCATGAATGACCTTTTTTTTAATAGCATGACTTATCAGAGATCTGGGTTGTTCAGTTTCTCCAGAAGCATTCACTAAGATCTGTGTACTGAGATGATGTGTTGGAAATATATTGAGGATCCTTGGGCCGGACACTGCACAAGAGGAAGGAATTGAACTTAAGGCAGAAAACTGGAGTCCTTTTTAGAAGCTCTCAGGGTTGTCTTAACTTGAAGAGCAGGGGGACATTATCCATTTCCTTTATCTCCTCCTGTTCCCATCAGACCCTATCCACCCTACCCTGTCCAACCTCTCAACAGAAACAGGACCATGTCCCAGGCCGCTGTGCCTGAAACAGTTCAAGAGAGAGACCATGAAGGGCACCCTCAACCCCCAACCTTTTAGCAGCTAGGAAATGAGTATCTCACTTCTGGAAGATCTGGTGGAGCGTTCCAGGACTTTCATAAAAGAGGTGTGTAGTTAGAGTTTTCCTGCCTGGCCCACAGTCAGGACAAATCTCTCTCACCTGCCAGTCCCATAGCCACTCAGACCCAACCAAGTAAACACAGAGACTTATATTGCTTACAAACTGTATGGCCGTGGCCGGCTTCTTGCTAACTGTTCTTACAGCTTAAATTAATTCATTTCTATTAATCTATACCTTGCCACATGGCTCGTGGCTTACCGGCATCTTCACATGCTGTTTCTCATCGTGGCAGCTGGCAGTGTCTCTCTGACTCAGCCTTCCACTTCCCAGCTTTATTCTCCTCCTTGTCCCGCCTACACTTCCTGCCTAGCCAATGGCCAATCAGTGTTTTATTTATTGACTAATTAGCAACACATTTGCCATACAGAACATCCCACAGCAGAGGTGAGTGGAAGGGCCGTCTGCACAGTAAGCCTGGGATGCTCACCGATCTGCTGCCCACGCATCGCGGTTTTCCCTAGGTCAAAAGACCAAAACAAGACTAAACAAAATATCCTTAAAGATCTGAATGGACTTCGTTGGTGATTCTAGAAGCAAGCAGCATTTTGTTCCCTGAAGTGTAGTGTTGTTGACTGGCTTAGTGGGAGAGGTGGGTTTTTATAAACAGATTGAAAACAAAACGAAACCCCTAAAAAACCAAGCAAACGATGACAAAGCACAGATTTATCACTTGAAAGCTACTTTTCTCCTGAGGTGGCTCAGGGAGACAGAACCATAGAAAAGCAACTGACTGGTTAACACCAGGGCATCCAGGTTACTGTTGTTTTTTTTTTTTAATTAAAGATTAAACCAGAGGATGCTTTATTACCATAGTGATTGAAGCTGTTGTGTTTGGGGGGAATTTGGCTATTTTCTTTCTTCCCGTGGGTTTCTTGGAAAGTCGGATACCAACCACTTACTTTTGATTCAGCACTGTGGATTGCTACCAGAAGCGATCCCAAGTTGATTTTAGCGTGGTCTACTGGGGTCTTGTGAAGGAGTCTAGTGCAGAACATTGTTTCTGAGAATTTCAACCCATCCAGGAGCTATCCCAGTGTGTATAGTGGTCATCTAGGAGCCACTTCCTCTGACCTCTCTTCTTCCCTTAGACCCCTGAAGTAAATGACGTTACATTCATCCACCGCCATTCATCTCACGCCACCTGAGATACGTGAGAAGCCCTGGATTAGAGCGAAATGACAATTTGTTCTTCACAATGCAGTAGCCAGAGTACCATTGTTTGTGTGGGAGCCACAGTTCCCACGGGACAATGTGGAGATGACCCCTGCAGCCACAGCAGGCTATGATCAAACAGAGGAAGCTTGGATGAGAGGTCCCAGAATCTTCACTGGTCATGTTGTCCTTGGCGCCGGGCAGAGTCAGTGACTTTCATCTTTCAAGACTGTCTCCCATAAAATCATTCTTTCCAAAAAAAAAAAAAAATATATATATATATATATATATATATATATATATATATATATATATATATATATATATATATATATATATATATTGAGCCGGGCAGTGGTGATACATGCCTGTAATCTCAGCACTGGGGAGGCAGAGCCAAGCAGATCTCTGTGAGTTCGAGGCCAACCTGGTTTACACATCGAGTTCCAGGAAAAGCTCCAAAGCTACATAGAGAAAGCCTGTCTCAGAAAAAAAAAAAATAGGTATTGATTTTTATGTATATGATTATATGCATACCAGAAGAGGGAATCAGATCCCATCACAGATGGTTGTGAGCCACCATGTGGGTGCCGGGAACTGAACTCAGGACCTCTGAAAGAGCAGCCAGTGCTCTCCACCGCTGAGTCATCTTTCCAGCCCCAGCATTCTTGACCATGTAGAGCAAAGGTGGTTAGCGCCGCACCGAGCAGAATATGAACATATCGGAGTGCACTATTTCAAGCTTCTCTCCTGGTGATTCGAATGTACAAATAGCCATAGGTGCGGGGCGTCTAATTTAAATGGAACTAAAACTGCCCCATGGAAATCTTTCCCCCAGCTTTTCATTTTGCTGTTGCATTGCTTCTTTTCAAAGGCAATGGCCATGAGCCTCTTCTTTGCCTCCTACTGTAAAGTGGCCCTGCTGTACACCCAGTGTGACTTCTTTCTCTTCAGGCTACATAGACTGCCTGTGCTAAACTGATGCTAAGTCACCGGCAGACTACACTCAGCTTAAGCCTCATCAGCTGCAGCAAGGCTGGCCACCGTCCTAAATTCCACAGCTGACCCGGACTCCTTCCCTGACTTCTCTTCCATCCGAGGCTGTGGCTCCTCCTCTAGGCCGGTTCTCAGGCAACCCGAGTACAATTTGAATTACATGGAAACCAAATCCTCACCTGCTCTGTGCTGCTCTCTCAGGAAGACACTTTAAAGGGAATCCTCTTTTCTTTTAGGTCCATCACTTTCTCCAAACAGTGCAGAGTCACGCATCCAAACCGATTGTTCGTGTGATGCTGTGAAGCCTGGATTGTGTTAGAGACCCTGAGAGGTTGAGGCTGCCACAGCTGTGGGATGTCTGCCAAGGAGAACTGCAAGACAGAGAAGGTAACCAAGCTGAGGGTGGAGCCATCTAAACCCTTTGACATTGGTCGTGGGAGCTGCAGGATTTCGAGTCTGCCTTGCTGCATTTCCCTCTTGCTTTGGTCCAGTATTTCCTCACTCTGTCCCCATTCCTCCCTTTTGGAATGGTAAGGTATGTTCTGTGCCACTGCATGTGGGACATATGTAATTTTGCTCTTTTAGTTGACAGAGGATTACCCTTAAGAGACTGCCTTGAGTCTCAGAAGAGATACTGGACTTAAACCAGTATTGAGATTGTGAAAGGCTATAGGCATTTTTGAAGCTGGACTACATACATTTTGTATTATGATGTGGCCACAAGACAAGGGAGTGGAATGTGGTAGTTTGAATGAGAATGTCCCCCACAGTCTTGGACCCTAAATACTTGGTCCCCAGCTGGTGGCTGCTTGGGAAGGATTAGGAGGCATGGCCTTGCTGGAGGAAGTATGTCACTGAGGATGGATTTTGAAGGTTTCAAAAGACTCATGTCATTTTGAGTTAGCCTTTCTGTTTCTTGCTTGCAGTTCAACCTGTGAACTCTCAGCTGTTCCTGCTGCCATGACTTCACTCTGCCACTAGGGACTCGAACCCTGGACAGGAACTATAAGTCCAACCAAAATCTTTGTTTTATGAGTTTGCTTGCTGTGGGATGTTCTGTATGGCAAATGTGTTGCTCGATTGGTCAATAAATAAAACACTGATTGGCCAGTGGCTAGGCAGGAAGTATAGGCGGGACTAACAGAAAGGAGAAAAGAAAGAACAGGAAGGCAGAAGGAGACATTGCCAACCGTCATGATGACAAACAGCATGTGAAGATGCCAGTAAGCCACAAGCCATGTGGCAAGGTATAGATTAGTAGAAATGGATTAATTTAAGCTATAAGAACAGTTAGCAAGAAGCCTGCCATGGCCATACAGTTTGTAAGCAATATAAGCCTCTGTGTTTACTTGGTTGGTTCTGAGCGGCTGTGGGACTGGCGGGTGAGAGAGATTTGTCCTGACTGTGGGCCAGGCAGGAAAACTCTAGCTACATTTGCTCAGGCATGGTTTTTGCTCATAGCAGCAGGAAAGTAGCTATTATACCAACCCTTGAGTTCCCGCTGTCTGTGTAACTTGGCTGTGCAGGGCAGGAATTGACTATACCTCAGGGACCTTGACAGGCTGGTGAGGAATAAAATGTCTTACACGAGGTCTAGTTACTGCGTGTCCAAAGCCTGGTCTCTGAATTATTTTGCTGCAAACCAACTGTCTCACAACCTTCTTATAATGTCCTGAACATGTTCAGAAAGCATCTGAAGTCACTCACCACCCTGTCCTGTGGCCACTGAGCCTCAAGAGAAAGAAGAAAGAGGAACTAGAGAGGCCATGGTACTTCTCTAGTTTGAAGCAAACTGAGAAAGGGCCCTTTCAGTGGTTCTGTATGCTCCTTTTAACGCACTGCAGTGGTTAACGCACTGTTCATGCAGTGATTTTCAAGCTAGAGCTGTGTTTGATTGTTTTTTTAAAAGTCGTTTGCCAGGCCAGTGGGTTGTATCAGTGTCTGTTTCCTGGTCATAATCTTGTGCTGTAGTTATGGAAGCCCTCAGTGTACTGTTATTTTCAACATCTAACATAATCCTATATATAATATTATAGAGAAACTAATCCAATTATCTCTGAGTAAGAGTTTAAGATGTAGCCTCTGAATAATGCAACAGATCAGATATGACATAGATGATAAGTAGGTAGATGGGAGACAGACAGATAGACTGACATATAGGCAGATGGTAGAGACAGACAGACAACAGAGCTTCTCTTCACACCCTGCATCTCCAACACTATGATCTCTTCATCTCAACCCACATTTCATTTGAAAACATTTACAGTTATTCCTAGATTTTTTTTTTCACATCCCTGAGCCACAAACATGCATACATTCCTGGTGCTGGCAAGTGTCTTTGTTATAACCATGAGGATAATATGTTTATTTAATTGTTTTTTCCAACCATAGTTATAAAAGCTTTAATGTTATCTATATTCTGCCAATCAGGATAAAGTGCTTCTCCAATATGATGTGTATGAAAATAACTAATATTGCTCTCTATAATTTGGCTATCATATTACTCTCTATAATTTGGATTACTGTTTAATTCAGTATATGGAGCACAGTCTCTGACCTTGTGACATGTGCCATAACTGGTGTACCAATTAGTTTTTGTCACCTTGAGACAAACTAGAGTCACCTGGGATGAGGGAACCTCATTGGAGGAATAACCTCCTTGAGACTGGCCTATGGGCAAGTCTGGGTGCATTTTTTTATAAATTAGTGACGATATGAGAGGACCCGGCCTGCTGGTGGCTGTACCACTTCTAAGCAGGTGTGCCTGGCTTGTATAAGAGAGCAAGCTGGAGCAGCCATAGCGCTAAGCCAGTAAGCAGGGTTCATCCACGCCGTCTGTGCCATGCCTGACTCCAGGTTCCTGCCTTGCCTTCCCTTGGTGATAGACTGTCATGTGGAAGTGTAAGACGAGGCAAACCCCTAAGTTGGTTACGTCAGGGATTTATTACAGTAACAGTGAAGAAAACTAGAACTCCTGCTTTCTCTCATTTTTTTTTTTATTTGCTGTGATAACACACCAACAGTTGAGGACTCAAAAGTCATAATTCAGCACGTACTTTTTACTTTCCTAATTTAAAAAAAAAAACAATTAAGCAGCTTTACTTTGAGATAAATAAAAATTTAAATGCAATGATAGGAAAGAAAAAAAACTTTCAACATATTTTTTACTCATTTTCCTCCCATTGTTAGTATTTTATGACTGTTTTATGGTATAATACCATAACCAGGAAGTTGACATGAATAAAACCCATTGATACTCAGATTTCCGCAGCCTTGCTAGCCTGTGTGTGTGTGTGTGTGTGTGTGTGTGTGTGTGTGTGTGTGTACATGCCTCATATTTGTTGCTGTATATAAATATTCTTTTTTTCTTGTCCATTAAATTTTCAGCTGGGTGGACACGGGACTCCATTTGTGTTTCTGCTTGTGGCGACAGGAGATAGAGGTTTCGGCCACAGAAATCAGAACCCACCCAGCCCTGTGCTGTTTCCCCGTGATAGCAGGAAAATGTTCCATTTGAAACCCGCTCCACAGAGCATCATTGGCAATCGCAGCAAACCAGCAGCAGCTCCGGGCGGGTTCTGTCTGCCATGGTTTTCCATCTGAAAGCTCCGCGCATCCACGGATTGGCTCCTCCCTCGCCCTTTTCTTTCCGATTTATTTTGAACAGATGAACTGAGTAAGATGAGTCACGGCTTAAGGAAGCAAATGCACTCTCCAGAGAGTTGTAGGCATGTGACTAAATTGCAACAAGTTGTTTAAGGCAGATAGCAATGCTTCCTAATTAACAGCATTTAAAAATTAGAACGGTGAGTTAATTCTTTAGTGTCAAATGAAAAACATGAAATGCTGATGGGTCTGGGGACTGCGAATGAGGAAACCATGCCTTATAAACAGCTGCAATAATTTCCACACGGATCATGTCTTCACTGTAAACTAGCCTTCCCCCACACCTGAGTTGTGCCCACTTGTGACATCAGTCCACAGACACGCGCAAAACTGGGACAGCTGTGTTCCCGCTGAATCCCTGGATGCTGCTACAAATGGGCCGAATGATTGTTGTTGGCAAGTGTAGAGGACAGTGATTATTTTCTCAGGAAGAAAAGATATTAAATGTATTTTCCTCTGTTTTAACACAAATGACAGATCATTTAGAAAAACAAGGCTTAACCCTTGTTGGGAAAGATGACCTCACGTTAGTATAACGGCCTTATGCAGCTCTGCTCATGCCAGACTTTTTCCATCAGGCATGCATTATCACTTGACACACTTTTCCAGTCGGGCTCTGCTCTCCCCGTCTCCCCACACTTCCTGAAGGAGACACATGTGAGAGGGAAACATTGGAATCCACGCTAAGAAAAGAAGTGGCCCACAAGCCTTTTTGCCCAAACCCAAGTGTTTGAACCACACCTTCCTTTTTGAATAGTTTGAGAGCTTAGGCAGCATTGTGTATGAGGTCAGTGGTCTCCCCCTTACCCTTTGGGAGATATAGTCCAAGATCCCTAAAACACTGAGCACTGTAAACTCTACATGTGTGATGTTACTTTTGTATATAAATGCCCATGGAAAGGTTAAGTTATAACGCAGGAAGAGATTGACAACTATAATTATAAAATGGAACAATTATTATAACACACCGTGAGGAAAGTTATGTGAGTTGGATCTCTTCCTCTTGGAATAGCTTGCAGATCTTAGCAATATTACTACATGGTTTTCTTTCCTTATTGAGAAGCTTGATGTTCTAACACTCAAAGGAATCTACAGTTCTTCGCTGGCATAGCTGAATTGCCCTTGTCACTACCCCTGAAGCCATTGTAAGTAAACTAAAGGTAACTTGGGCACAGAAGGTAAGCCAGTCTACTAGCAGACCCTAACAAGTGAGTAACATACGCAGCATGGAGACACTGGAAAACACATGGGTTCATATCCTGGACAGGACAGAACCTTAAAATGCTACAGAGAAGAATGTGCAATTTAAAGCTTATGAATTATTTCTTTCTAGAATTTCCCATTTAGTAGTATTGGACCGCAGTTGATCACAGGTAACTGAAATCACAGATAGATTAACCACGAGTAAGGGAGAAAGGCTGCTACAGTGGTTGAAAATAGACCTACAGGGTCTAAATGATGGAGCCCTGTGAAGAATGTCTGCCGCGTGTCTCCTCAGCGTGCCACATCCTGGTCTTTAGTTTCATGAGTCTCTGTTGTTTTATCCTGGAACTTTCACTTGAAAGCAAAATGAGAGAAATCCGCCAACTTCCTGAACCCCAGGGATCTGTGAAGCGGGGCTGGGAACTCTACTCCTGCTGCTGCAGAAGTGCTTTCTGGCCAGGCTCAGCGTTCTGAAGCATCTTTGTTCGGACCCCAGTGTTCTGGATCCTGCAGAGAGGTTCACTGGATGCAAGCAAACGAGGTCAGTGGACTTTTTCTCGTTGCACTGAGCAGTGAGCATCCTGCCAGCAGCGAGGTTGTGAAGGCCACGTGTTGAAGTGGATCCAGGCTCTACTTACATATTGGTCAGAGACATGGCATCAGCAAAAGGCATCATATCTGAAGTTGCATTTGTCAGCAGAGCATGGCCAAAGAGATGAAACTTAAAAACCATCCAGGCCTCTTAAGAAACAAGTAACAGAGACAGCGGTCTAAGGGGGTGGGGGGTGGGGGGAGCCAACAAAATCCTTCTTCCAGTTGTGCTGATGAGCTCCTTTCCTGACCCATAGGATGCCAAGCATAAGCTAACCCTGGCCCCATAGGGTGTGGGAGACAAGCCCAGGCTTTTTGGCCTGGCCCTCAAGAGCACCAGCTGTCTGACATAGGACTGTTTGCAATTAGCCTGGTTCACCCAGTTCCAAAGAGAGGCCTGGCTCGTCCTAAGTCTGGCAGTGTAATTCATCAAAAGCATGGATTTGGATGGTGTCCCACTGAGGCACTCAGGAACAGAGAGCCCTCCAGCAGTGAAGTCTGCCTCTGGGAGAAGAGGGGTTGGGGAGGCCACCCTATGTATGCTGGGAGCCTCCTCCACGGGTGGCTCAGCCTCAGCTCTGAAAAATATGGATGAGGGATGAGGGTTCTCTTAGAAAGTGCTCCGAGTTACTCACGTTCCTTCATGCAGGGAAGCACAAGTCTGACTCAGACAAAAGCAAAAGCCCCATAGGGCCCAAGCCACTCATCCAAAAAGGATGGCTTCAGCTGATGGGAACTGTAGGGAGGGCCCTACATTAAAGACAGGATGCACCATGCCAGGATAGTCAGGAGCAAGACATGCACCCACAGCAAAGCTTATAGGCCAGCCTTGGGCATCATCTTCCTTCCAGCTTCCCCATATGTCCTCAAACAACTGTACCTGTGTCCCTGCCAGAAGCTAGCAATCTGCTTCTGAAGCTGTGACTAGCACATGTTTAAGTATGCACGTGTGAACATACACACACACACACACACACACACACACACGCACATGCACACGCACACGCACACGCACACATGTGCAGGGTCATCCAGAAAATCCTTTGCTAGCTCATGTAGACAAATGTTTCTCTCCCACCTGCCAGTTCCCAAATAACCAACACTGAGGCTTAATATTATTTATAAATGCTTGGCTAATAGCTCAGGCTTGTTACTAACTCTTACACTTAAATTAACCCATATTTCTATTTATGCTTTGCCACATGGCTCAATGGCTTGTTACCTCATTTTTTGGAATGTCCTGCTTGTTTGGTGGGTGGCATCTCTCCTTTCTTCACCCTCCCTCTTTCCATCATTCTCAGTTTGGCTTCCTGCCCAGCCACCAGCTGTCAGCTTTTTATTAACCAGCGAGAGTTATTCATATTCATAGTGTAGAAAAAGATTGCTCCATAGCAAGTCTATAGTCTTCAAAACTAATACCCATTGTGGTGAGTTAAGGAATATTTCTTATTTCTACAGGCATTATTTTTTTTAATGCTTAACTTCTTACTCATTCTCTTCTTCAACAGGATCTACAAACAAATTTCAAATTTAGAATGAAAGCTACCTATGACTCAAGGATTTTATCACTGTGAGTGACATTTGTCCTATCCATTTTGGAACAACAAAGAACTCCGTAAATTCTAAACAAGACCATTTTCCCTTGCACACTTGAAGTTTTAATTGTAGAGTGAAATGACAAAAAGAATACTTAATAACTATACATAAAATAAAGTTAATTTAAGGTTTATAATCATCAGTAAAACACTGTTTTGTCCTTTTACACATGAGTGTCTAGCACCCATGTTAAAAAGATTATAGGTACATGGAGCAAATACTAACATATGCCAATGCTTGCCATACTAGCCCACAAATTCTAATTGAGCCTCTCAGTTATAAAAACTAAAGATGGACTCCTTCAGTTTTCTGAAACAGCTCCCAGGGGCTGCAGCTTCTTCAGTCAGGTTGATAGCTTCTGTGTCAACTAGAGAAGAGATGGCAAAATGAATTTACTACCCTTTAAAAATCTCAAACAAAATTTCCCTTTGCAGGCTAGAACATGGGAAATAGGAAGCTAGATCCAGCTTCCCTACTCCCCACCTTCGCCATGAGTACGTAGTTCTCAGTTACTTCTCAAGCACCATGCCTGCCTGCCACCCCCACCATGCTTTCCACCCTGATGATCATGGACTCATCCCCTAAAACTGTAAGCCAGCCCCGATTAAATGCTTTCTTTTGTAAGTGTTGCCGTGGTCATGGTTTCTCTTCACAGCACCAGAACTGTGACTAAGACAGTAGGTAAATTTGAAGCAATGAGAGGCACGCACCAGAATCCTGAAAATGACATCTTTTTCAGTCAATAAAAGGAAAAATATGCCAGGGATTGTTCTGGCAGATGAAACAATTGAATGGCTCTTTTTTAGATCCACACTCTCACTTCCTTAAAGTCTACTGGCTTTTCCCTCAACCCCCAGCAGTGTGGTGACCAAGCAGCAGGTGGCCCCTTCCTTCCTGCTGTGAGCAAATGTTTATCTCCTCAGGATGGAAAAAACAGAGTGCTTAGAGGTGGTCACCAGACAGTCTTAAAAGGACAATACATTGTTTCAGAAACGCATGCACTGACCCTGTCATAATCAGAAACTGCTAATACACCTCCACGAGAATCAAGGGAAATTGCCTTGTTGGGAATTTACCAACAAGGAAAATAAAGACTCAGAATCAGAAATAATCTTTCAAAAAAATGAATGCGTACCTGTATAAATGCCACAAGATATGCCTAAGAGAGGAAGCAAATAAGTCACAGCACACACACACACACACACACACACACACACACACACACACACACGCACACGGATGAGCACATACACACATAACACACATTTATCTTTATCTTTGGTATATAAGTATCTAAATGTTTTGCTTAAATGTGAAACAGAAAGATAAAAGTGGACTAATAAAAATTAAGTAAAAACTATTGAGATTGTTAAATAGATAAGGACAGGGAGATATGGTGGGGAGGACAGTGGAAGAAGCTAAATTTCTCTATGCTTCGGAACTAAGACTTTTTTTTTAAATTATAGACGTTAACTTAACATCAAAACGTAAGTATGTACCTTAAAAGCTATCAACACACTTGGCTACAGATCTGGTCGCTGGTGTAGCATCCAGGGAGCTAGCTGCAGGGACTTGACTTTGGTGGTTCTAGGATGCTCGGCCACAAGTAAACCAGGAAGAGCTAATGATAGCAGTTGAGAAACGCTTTTAAACAATCATGTTGTTAGTGTGAGCGATGGTTTTATTATTATTCAGATGTTGTTGATGCAATGTGGAATAGGTATAGAATTCTCTCCTATCCCGTGCTTTGGGTATGGGAGAAAAGAGGAAAGAGGTTCGTCCCTTACTGAACTCAAAGGAGAAAGGGCAGCACGAACCCTTGGTAGGTTTTACCTTTACAAAACACTGCATAGTTCCCAATTCTGCTTGCAGGAAAGTCTGGCAATGAAGGCCAGAATAGCAATGACCACCCACACAACCCAAGCTGTGTTTTCTTAGTGCTAAGTCTCACTAAAGGAATCAGCAGGACTTAGAGCATCTCCTCAAACCAGTTGCAAGAGAGAGTTCTAGGTATTACTAAGATCCTGTCAAGAAGAATTGATACTTGTTAAATAAGCTTCCATGTCTTAAATACAGGACAATAGCAACACCAGTTAATATACCAATACACTTGGTTAAAGTATATCAATATGGTTAGTATTTAGTCATGTTTAATGACTGGAGGGAACCAACTTACTATGAAAAACAGTAATTTAAGGGAGAATCCTTAATGGACCCCAACTGAATTCCAAATATCAGTCTTATCTCAAGGAATCAAACTGGTTCTGGCAGGAATTTTCTCTCTATGGAATTGTCCCTCCTGATAAATGCGGATGGAATGATAGACAGCCTTCATTTTGCAAACACTAATGTCTTATGAAGAGTAGATATTATTTACCCCCAGATGGGAGTGAACAGGACAAGTTATGGGAGGTGAGGGAATCTACTGAGACTTCTAGATCTGACTGCCGTGTACAGGAAACAGGAGATGGAGGAACAGAACCATGGAGGGACATCAGGGGTGTAATTAGACCAACACACACATGACAGTTCAGCCCACAAGAGCAAGGGCAGACATAAGGAGGAATGTGAGAGTAAGAAATAAGAGACTCTGAAGACTCATTCCCTGGTTGCTGTGTGTAAACCTTGCTTGCGTCTTAATTCAAATAAGAGCACACACGTGCAGTTAGGATGTATGAAGACTGCCCATCTGACAAGTGTGTAGAATTACATGGAGGGCACATGCTTACTGATGTGGAGGCTGCACTGACAATGTAAAGGCCTATTTCTTTAAAAAAGATATGAATGTGCGTATAATACATAGATACTTATCTACTGTTCAGAGATGATATGGCATTTTAAGTTGCTTAAAAATAATTCAGGGAGTGGGGAAGGAGTGAGGGGCCATGCAGAGGAAAGAATATTGCCTATGAATTGGTGAAGGCCAAAGCCAGGAGATGAGCACATTGCTTTGCGGTCTCCACTTTTCATCCCCCTCAGAGTTTTCCATAATAGAAATGTATATCAGAACAAACATATTGTAAATAAAGCTCCCCCAAGGAACCCATAACTGACAGTCAGCTAAAAGATTGGAAAATACCAATGCTTTTCAGGAGAGTGCTTTTCAAAGTGATAAACCATATGGTGAACACAATTTATCCAAGACGGACAATGGAACTTTTGTTTGTGTTAGCTGTGTGTCTGCTGGCTGAGCTTTGGAAAAAGTCATTTAGAAAAATTCTCTCCAAGTAACTAGAGAGTTGAATATGCCAAAAATTATGACAAATTATGAAGCTGGAGTTTTACCAAGTTATACATGCCTGACTGTGATACATAATCTCCACTGTGGCCAAATGCATGCTGGAAAATTAACCTAGTCACTCACATGGATAAAAAATGTGACAGCCTGAGTTATATTTTTGCAGTCAGACATTTAAAAACATTTATTCATGCAGTTTCCTTTGAAATTAACAGGAAAGAACACAAAAGAACTTATACATGAACCCCTGGCACAAACGGATTCTTAAGAGTCAAGAAAAGCTATTGCATTTCTGAAGATACAAGGAAATCATTGATCTGCTCATCCTCCACCAGCCTGCAGCTCTCCTGCTAAATGGCCCTTAGGATTCCATGGAGCTTACAAAAACAGTCCTCCCTGGATCCTCTGAGATTCACCAAACTAACCCTCCCTTAAGCGTTCTTCCATATGCCAAATAATTTCCCTGTGGGTATTGACTCACCAAAAAAGAAACTACAGCAAAAAAAGAAATTACATTTATACACATAGTTATTTGTAAGCCCATTAAGTGGTACCCCATAGAATGGTAACATGTCAGAATGAAGCAGCTTAGAGGCCTTCATCCTTGCAGGAGGCCAAACTATGAAACATGCAGCAGTCGGATATTTAGATGCCTGATATACGGTCACTAACGGGCAAGCTTGGTGGTTGGTCATCCCATCTGTGGGTTAGGACTCCAGGTAGAGACAGGTTGGGTGAGAGAGTGAAGGCCTTGCAACTTTTCCTTCTTTGACGTCTACAGACTTTCCTATGGTCAGTTGGACCTGATTAATTCCACCTTTCATCAGTAGGAGGTGACACGAAATGTCTGTGCACTTTTCATAACTAGGATGCAAGACAAGCAGTCAGAAGTCCCCATCCCTCCAACCCATCAGGGCTCTTGGAGGAACCGACACAAAATACAGAGTCATCAAAATGGTACAGAAGATGTACTGTGACGATATAGATGCTTCCACAGGTGGTGGCCTTGCTTGCTGGACCCTGAGGATGAGTAACTTTTATGATGAGATAAAATGTGGGGTGGAAGAAAATCCAAGCACATTGGGCAGAGATCTCAAAATGTGAACCTTGGCTGAGGGAGCTAAGGCAGAAGAGATGGCCCAAGGACTGGACTGTCTTGCTGAGGAACTAGGCTTATCCCCATCCCCAGGAAGGTCATTGGGGACTTCACTAAGGGAAGCTCATGGTCAGTTATAGTTCCATTCACTTGACTGACAACTGATTGGTTGACATTCAGTGACCGATCATCTGCTCTCCTCAGGTGCTCACCAACAGGACTTACTTTTTATTAAGAGACATTTTTGCACAGCATTGAGGTCATGGGTTCCTTATGCTACCAATCGTGAGTAAAACAACACAGCTGAAGTTGCTTTTAACTTATGCTACTAATATTGAGATGTGTTTTTTTTTAATTTTAGCTCATATGTGCAAAACCTCAAGAGAATCCCACCTCCCAATCATGCTTAGTCTCACTCATTGTATGAGCTCTGCCTCCAGTTCCTACAAACACTTAAGTTCAATTTCCTTTTCTGAGTCATATATAATGAATGTGTTTTCTGAAAAAGTTCACGGAGCTCCCAGATGTATCTAACTCTGAAAATATCTGACCTGGCATGCCAGAATTTTTCTAATATAGAGCTAAAAGCCCCACATTTATCTAACATCTTCAAAGAGAGTACTCACTATGCAAGTTATAAGCTTCCTGGAGATTACAATGAAAGAAAAAAACCAGGAGGAAGACTGGTTTCTGTCCTGGAGGGGTGACAGTCTGGGAGAGGCTGCATAGTCATGGGGAAGTGATAAGGAACACATTGACAAGAACATAAGAAGGAGAAACCTGAGTGTGACATCCCAACGACAGTCACTCACAGACAAGACTCTTGTATCACTTTGGTGATTTTCTTTCCTGGAACATGCCATTGTGCCTTAGCGCTTTGAAGATACAGTTCACTGGGAACCTTTTAAACATCATTTTCTCCTCATTCTGAGCTCTCGGAGGCTGCTCTAATAGATGCCCCTTTCTTCATCAAGAGTTCTTGGGCTTGAGTACAGAAAATTACTTATTATTCTCCTGCTTTTTGTGAAGCTGTTTTGCCAGGTGTGAGTTCTGAAAGCAAGTTCTTGATAGTGAAAGCCATTGCATAACAGGAAAGCAGAGGGAATAGCTAACCACTCCCTCAGCTGTACATTCACACTAACGAGCACGTCATAGGTCCATGCAGAATTGCATCATATACGGACACTTGAGACCCAGGGTGTCATATCTGCAGCTCCAATCTCCCAAAGCTCTGAACATTAAGAATGTTTCTTACTCACTGGGAGGAGAAATTTGATCAGATTTTTTTTCTTATTCTATTTTACCTACTATGGAACTCTCTGGGTAAAGAAAGAGAAATGTGTTTGAGAATAGAATGCCACACACCTGTCACTGAGCACAAATAAATAATTCATGCTTCATCATTAGAAAGTTTGAAAAATCCTAAAAATTTGGGGAAATTCTATACAAGTCATTTATTAACTTGCTTCTACCTATAAGAGGCTTCTCAGAGAGCCACGCTCCGGTCACCTTGCCTTGTGAAGGAGGAAGTACTCTTGCTGCTGTGACAGTGATGGCAGGGAACCCGAGGTCCGGCACAGAAATTTCCCTGAGATCCCATAACTAACTAAAAATAGCCCCAAGTGTCGCCATCAGGCTTCTGGGGTTCCAGAATCGAGTTGGCTCACTCCGAGGTTTGCCTGCTGCTCTCTGCTCCTGTCTTCTTCAGTCTTCCCACAGAACCCTGGCCTGGATGGTGGACAATGGCGTCTATGGTCCTTCAAGGCCAAGGCCAGGATGGGTATAGAGCATCCATGAAGAATTCATCCCTCTCATTGCCTCTTTTGACTAAGTGAGCATCTCGCCAGATCTACATTTTTGTGCCAATTCACTGCCATCTAGTGGTTATGTGAATGTCTGTTTTGCATAAACTATTAGAAGGATATTTTCTAATAGGATGGAAGTTTGGTCTTTAGCTGGAAGGAAAGAAAATCCATAAAAGGAACACTCACCTAAGTAATATGCATACAGTAAGATACACTTGGATTTTTTTTTTTCTGCTCTTCAGGTGAAAGTCCAGTGAGATGGATAGGTTTGTCTTAGGCCTTGCACATCCTCTGCCCATAAAACCATTGTAAAGATCAAGCAACAACATCCTGTGAACTGTTAAGGAAAACAAAAACTTCCTCTGAAAAGCTCCCCAGCCTTGCTTTAGCAATGGACAGGGATGGTCTTTGTTCTAATTATATTTACAATGCAAATTGCTTAGTGCAGTATACGTTCTCTTTATGAAATTAAAAAACATTCATGTCCTCATTTACATAATTCTCCTCTAGGGTAGAGACATTCTCATTCATCTTTGGTATCCTTGACAATAAGGATGTAATTTATAAATCTGAAATTGGGAAAAGGAAATCATAATATTTCTAGTCAAAAGATAGGTTTTTAGGCATTGCACTTACTTTATATATTTCAGTTGAATATCCTTGGATTTCTAGAAGGCCTGAAGTAGGTAAAAACACAGACTTAGCAGGCACAATTTATTCAGAATCTAGAGAAGGGAAGTTGACGAGTATATAGTGATTGTAAAATATACAATTTTATTTAAGTCAGTCAAGCACATTTGGAGATTGAGCCTACCAAACTAAAATCCTGCAGATGCTCACTAGCTTCTTGATTTCATTTGTCAAGGCCTCCTTGAAACTCAGCCATCATTCTCTCATCTTTATAGTGGATAATATTGCCTGCTCTGCCTTCTTCCTTTGACATATTGCATTTGGACCTCTTCATTCGGAGTCCTGGTGGTGTCTTGCTTTAGTTCAAGTAAACCATGTGGGGCTCTGTTCCCTGATTTCCTTTCATGTGAATACCAGTTAAGATGTGGTAGTCATGTGCTTCTTGATTTCTGTGTCTGGATGTGTGATGGCTTAGTGATAGTTAGTCAAAAAAGGAGCAGACTTGTTGCCCAGAAACCCTTGATGATGTATGTACACAAGGAAGGTAGAAGGAGGGGGTATCAACACTACTGCCCAAAACCTTAGGTGCAGCTGTGAATAGAGGGGAAGCAGCAAGCCATGACAGCCTCGTGAGACAGGGGGTGCTTCCAATCATGCAGTTGTTCTGTGCTTAATGAAGACCCACTATACCCTTGACTTGCTTCTGAAGCCAATTCTAACACCCCTTCCAGAAACCATACACTCCTACTAGGCAAGGCCAGTGTGGGATTCACTCCTGTTTTGGAAAATTAAAACAATAAAATAACCATAATGATTTTCACATTGCCTGAGACATCTCTCATCATCTGTTCCTTTAAAAACAAGAAATTTGACAAGGTAGCCCTGTGATAGAGCACTTACCTAGGGCACAAAGGCCTGTGTTCCATCCTCAGCACTGGAAAAAAAAAGAATTTTTAAAGCAAAGCACTTCATGATACACACTGGAGGCTGTGCTTTGGAATGACAGACACATCTGGGTTTGGTTTGGGAGTTGTCTAGCTGTCTGGAGAAGGCTATCTTGAAAACAAAGGAGTGAATGTTTCACATCGTTTGGAAAACTCCCTGTAGCTTCAGTTTCTTGACATGGATTTCTTTGGGAGTAAAACAGTAATCAACTTACCACTGAATTCTTGCAAGATAGCAATAGTATTAAAGATCTGGGTCACGAATATACGAGGGATTCAGTGTAAGTTTTCAATTGTTTTTATTAAACATAGTGTAGAAATGCCAGCACTCACCAACTATGCAAGGAAAAATATCATACAACTCCCAATACCTGCTATACACAGGGAAAGGAATAAAAGAGAGAAAATTCAATGAATAGAATCCCAGTTTCATATTTGGGCTCCTGTGGCGTTCCAGTCACCATAAGTATCTGAAAATTATTTAAGCTGATGAAGTTAGCAATGTTCAAGGCAGTCCTGAGAGCTCAGTGGTTTACTGGAAACCTAGGAAAGTCCATGAACAGTGTGGTGATTGTGTGGAGAACACAATGGCATGGTTAAATTGTGAACCATTCAGGACTTGGGGGACGACAAGCAAAATAGCAGAAACCAAACCTTAGTATTCGACTTAGCTTTCCTCTTTTCTTCTCATTCATCCTCCTCAGCTGTCGAGACAAATGCTGCAGTGCAGTTTCTCACACACATGAGATCCCACATCTCTCCCTAACTCACCTGGGCCACAGCCCCTTGGCGTCATACCAGACTGACATCACTGGGACAGAGAACCCTGCCTACTATTTTTAGATAAGATCACAGGTCAGTGTGAGGTTGTAACCATTTATTTAATAAACTCACAGGTGCAGATTCACCAAATCTGTGGTTATTGCATTTATTAATGTTAATTAACATTTATTGTTGATCAATAATATTTTATTATTAATATTAATTTTGTTACTATTTTAATGGCTTATTAGTTTTTTAGTGATTAGCTAATGTCAGTGCTAGGGATGGCTCCCAGGCCTGGCTTATACTAGGCAATCCTCTACAATTGAGCTTCAAGCCAACAATTTATTTATTTAGAGACAAGGATTCACATGTATGTTCAGGTGGGTTCAAACGTGCAATCCTCCTGCCTCAGCCTTCCAACAACTAGGACTTCATGTGTGCTCCACTATACCCAGTAGCAACCTCCCATTACTACCATCTTCCTCATTATAACCAATAGCCACTGTATTCTTCAGTTGTGCAGGCATAGAGATTTCGAACCATTCTTGGTCTCTTTCCTTTTCTCAAAAGCCACCTCTGATATGTCAGCCAACGTCATCTCTGCTGGCAAAATCTTCCTGGAATCCATCCACTTCCTACCAGCTCTCCAGGTGCCTGTAAAGACCCATCACAGCAGGCCTCCAACTGCTCCCCGAGCCTCCTCACCTGCTGTGCTGCGTGAAGTTTTCTATACATCAGTTATAGCCATTCAACAGCAGCATAAGACAGATCACGTCAGGTCAAACATCCCAAACCCTCCAAGGATTTTCTTTCCCACTCAGGAAAGCTAGTCTACTCATGACTAAGGCCACCATTGCGGGTCCCGCCCTGCTTGGCTCTTACCTCATCTCTCCGTTAGACTCTGTCTGCTCTGGATATTCTGACTGGAGTGGGCTCACCCCTCCTCCACCCTCACACTCATGTGTGAGTTCCTCCTGGATCATTGCCTACCTTCTTGAGCCTACTTTTAATTTTTTAAATTGTGCCAGGTGCACCTGTGGAAGCCTGAGGACAACTTTGTACAGACAGTTCTCTCCTTCAGTCTTTAGGTGGGTACCACGCCTGGGACCCAAGACACTGAGCTTATGTGGCCAGTGCCTTTACCCATGGAGCCATCTTGCCAGCCCATTATTCCTTTTCTTCAGAGGCTATTCTCAGCACCAAGGAGGTATACATGGGGTCAACCTGGGCTACATAGAAAAACCTTGCCTCGATCCTCACCACCCTTCACACAGAAAGTTATTATCACTTAATGTATGAATGAGAAGAAAACAGTGTAAATTTAGCATATGCTAAGTAAGCACTGAGTGCTTTGAGAGTCTGTAGTGGTGTCCACACTCATTCATCTTTCTCACTGACTCCCCAGAGCAGCTTGTAGTCCTGTAACTCATTCATGCTAAGTGCTCAACACATGTGTGCTTTGTATTATATTTTTACCATACGTTTTCTATGCTAAAGTGTATTTGGATGCTCAAATACTGCCATGTTATAGTTGCCTGAAGTATTCAGTGCAGCAATAATCAGGCAGTTCTGCAGCCTCAGAGAAGTGGTCTACACCATGTAGCCCAGGTGTCTCCTCGGCTATACTACTAAAGTATGGGTTAGTACAATATGATGTTCATTCAATTGTCACTGAATGATGCATTTTTCAGAACCTATCTATCTTTTTAAGTGGCTTTTGACTGCTTATGGCTTTGTGCTAAACACACATGGGGGAGGGGTTAAATATATTTCATATAATTCCTATCACAAAACCAATATTTTATGCATTTATAGTTGTACCTGCCACATTTTAGTATATTAATAACTAAAAAGACTTTTTAATTGATTAGAAGTCATTGTGAACCAAAATGCCTTTCTGTTTTATTTGACTGGTGATTGGAGGGAGGTTCCAGTGTCTCCCTCTAGGCAGTTTCTCCTCTAATATCTGTACCCTTGTGTCATAAAACACCGTGGGAAACATTCACAGACCAGTAAGACCCAATTCTGCAATTGCAAGACAAAAAATTGGGCAGATCAATACAGCAGGCAGAAGGATCTTTGCTGGAATCCTTTCTACTCTCCTATCCCAGAATGCTTGCCCCCTCATGGAAGGTATGATGGACCACATGCAGAAACCCGAGAAGCTCACACCACATCTTTAGTAAGATTCCCATTAGCAAGAGCTCAGAAGAGCTTCCAGTTTTCCAACACCAGAAGGAGTAGGGCAAGTCTGAGTGGAGGAGACAGTGCTCTTAACTGATAATTCCAAAGTTATGAAATCATGTGACCAAATGGATACACTGATAAAGCCTTTCCAGAGGGCCTGTGCAAGTGAGGAGCCATGAGAGCTAACTCGACATTAGCCTTATAACAAATTAGCTTTTGATACTCAGTAATAATATTTGTTGAATCAAGTAAAAAAAAAAAAGTAAATAATGCCTGACTCAAACTGAGGTCTACAAAATCCAAATAACATCATGTGTCAATAAACTTGCTGAATACACACACTCTATGTGATGGAAAAGTCACACTACACACCACTAAGACATTTTTAGTATTCCTATACACCAAGGGGAGATGCTCTGGGACGTACTTGGTGATGAGGAGAATACCAAAGAAGAAACACTGAAGAAATGGTGGGAATCATCCCATTCTTGCCCAACACTGGTCTGGAACCACAAAGTCCAGGAGTAGAATGAACATGTGATTTTAGGCCCGCTAATTTACCACACAGAGTCTCCATTTTCCCATCTAAGCCTGGGTCTTAATGGATCGTCAATGAATGGAAGCCTCCACTGATACTGTTGGTGTTGAAGTGACAAGTTCTGCCTTACTACATGAGTTCATTCATTCTATGAGAAACTATTCCTAAAGAGAACCCCCCCACACACCTCTGATGAACCAATGAGTTTTTATTGGGGTTGCTAACAGTATGGGTGAGGGGTTACTACCTGGAGAAGGAATGGCTCACACAAAAAAGCATCCATGCAACCAAAAACTGCACCCCAACATCCAGGAAACACCAGGAAGGCCATAGGCCTGGAGCTTTCTGCACAGCTTTGCATGCAGCTGCATAATCTGCACGTCTCCTCTCTGCAGCTCAGCTGGTCAGTCTTCTCCACTAGCAGCTGTTTACTCTCTCTGTAAAGCTGGAACCTTCTAGAATCTTTTGAGATTCCACTTTCTTGTGATGCCTCATCTACGTACACACACACACACACACACACACACACACACACACACACACATACACACACACACACACACACACACACACACACACACACACACACACACGGTGATATATGATGTACCCTAATAAAATTTTCTTGAAGATCAGAGGACAGAACAAGCCACTAAATTAAACATAGAGGCCAGGCAGTGGTGGGCACATACCTTTAATCCTAGTACTCGGGAGGCAGAGATCCATCTATATCTCTGTGAGTTCAAAGCCACCCTGGACTACATGAGATTGACTCAGCCTAGGAGAGAAACAGAGCCAGGAAGTGGTGGCACACATCTCTAATCCCAGCACTTGGGAGTCACTCACCTTTAATCCCAGCACTTGAGATCTCATACCTTTTAATCCCAGTATTTAGGAAGCACGCATGCCATTAATTCCAGCACTAGGAAGGAAGTGATGGCTGGGCAGAGAAAGGTGTTTACGGCATGAGGAGACAGGAACTAGAAGCTTTTCAGCTGAGGAATCTTAGAGGTGAGACATGGCAGTGACTTGTTCCTTTATCTCTCTGATCTTTCAGCATTTACCCCAATATCTGGCTTTGGGTTTTTTATTAAAAGACCAAATTAGATTCCGTGTAACACACACACACACACACACACACACACACACACACACACACACACACACACACACGTCTCCTCCGGCCTCCTTCCTAGAACCTGCCATTTTGCACCATGCCCAGAAGCACACGTGATGAGGAACATGTCTGTCTAGGTCAACTTCCCGGTACGAATGAACCCTGGGTAAGTAGTGCCTCTCACAAAGCAATGTCAGTCATTACATCACAGCCTTCATTGGTTCTGCTTTTATGCTCCAAGGGTTGTTCTTGCTAGGAGTTTTTTCTGAGACTAACCAAGCTTCCAACTGTCAGCCTTTCAACTGTTGCCCTTTCTAAGACACGGCAGCGGCTGACACTGAAGGATGAAGAAAATGTCTCAGCAAAATATTTTTCATGTATACTGTATTACAGAGACTTTGCCAACTCAGGGACAAACGAAGTTTCACTGGCTATGGCCCTCTCAATGGGCCTAGCATTGACTAGTTCCTAGTGTCTTCATCCTTAGAAAGTGAATGAAATCTCAGCTGTGTGTGAATGAAATAAAACTTCTAATCATGTTTGAAGATGAACAAGAAAGATGTCCCTTATCAGAGCCAATGGTCCTCATATTCAATTCTATCTGACAGCTGAAGGTGTACTTTAAACTAGCTGCAGTGGAAGCTTTTCATTCATTTCTTTACTAGGGTGGAAAAGTCTGAAGCCTCTGCAGCTGTGGCACTTTCGCTCCTCACTGTACAGGTGTTTTTGTTTTTGTTTCTTGTGTTCCCAGTGACTCTTTGGTGTGTAGGCAATCACGGAGACATGAGAGCTGTGGCCAGCAGTGACACATGGATGATGCCACGTTGACATTTGGTTGATGCTTCTTCAAGCACATTTTTATTGGATAGATGTACACAAACTGGGGAAGAGATTTGGAGAATCCTGTCTTGATGAAATGAAGATTTAATACGAATAAAACTGTGTGGAAAGCAGCAGTGTGAAACCGTGCCTTAACTGTATGTGGACTTTGAAGCAGAGGGTTGCCTATCCTAGGCTGGGGATGCGGCGTAGTACATAGAGCTTGCCTAGCAGGCATGGCAATCTTGATTGTTTCCAGGCACAGCCAAAAAAGAAAGAATGAAAGGCCTATTCTAGCTGCTGTTAATTTTGTGCAGCAGTAATGTTTTTAAGGTTTATTTTTATTTTTACTTTTTACATGTGTGTAGGGTGTGTGGGAGGGTATGTGCTCCTGTGTGCTAGTGATGGAGGAGACCAGAGGAGTGTGTCAGGTTTCCTGGAACTGTAGTTATAGGTGGTTAGGAGGCACCCTGCATAGGCACGAAGAACTGAACTTCTCTGCAGGAACAGTGGGAACCGCTGCCTGCTGAGTCAGCTCCTCTGCAGGAGCAGTGTGCACCATCACCTGCTGAGTCAGCTCCTCTGCAGGAGCAGTGTGCACCATCACCTGCTGAGTCAGCTCCTCTGCAGGAGCAGTGTGCACTGTCACCTGCTGAGTCAGCTCCTCTGCAGGAGCAGTGTGCACCACCACCTGCTGAGTCCTCTCTCCAGCCCTGGAGATCATGCTTTCCCTTGCCTTCACATCTGCACATCAGATCTCTAATTTCTTTACCTTGCCGGATGCCTGCTTGCTAGCCAGGGGCATGCAGTGACTTGTTGGCGTTCATAGTTGCCCATGTTCAGTCTTAAGGCAAGTGGCTCTTCCTCTGGATTCTAGCCAGTTTGAAAATTAACTGTGGCTGCCTCTATGTGCTTTCTAAGACCAACAAGGAATTATCACTCCCCTTCCCTGGTGGAGCCCACATATTAATGAGACAATGGTCTTGTTTGCCTTTGCGGATGTCCTTTGTTCTGTCCATGGTATTGATTGCCCCATTTTTTTCTCACTTCACTGTGTGAATGAAGTCCGGTGGGAGAGGAAAATGGGTAGCACATTTGCCAAATGAACCTTGCAGCAGCTGGGTTTAGCAGATTCTTCATGCAGAGATTTCTCTGCCAGAGCTCAAGTTCTGCCTTAGTAAGAAAGCATCACAAATGCCAATAGTGTGTTTTAGAGAAAATAAAAACCGAAGATTGAGGATGGCAGCTCGCTGTTCTATGTGGCCCTTTATCCTGAAGGTTGGATACACGTGCCCAGTAGAAGGTTTCTGGAACCACTGCAAAACTAGAACTGATTGATGGTCTAGTCTCAGAACACTCACCACCCACACACTAGGCTCCCAGGCCAGAGACGCATGAACCAAGGTTATTGGTATAGTCGTAGGCAAACAGATTGCTTATCAGAGTACATTTTTTAAAAGGTAGGATTGAAGTCACTTGTCAAAAGACAAAACTAATGCTTAAGTAGTGTCTCTGAATTTCAAAGAGCCATCCTCCCTTTCTTAGCAAACACTCATGTTTATCGAGGTCAACACTAACGACTATGAATCTGCATTCGACAATGGACAGGGAAAGGAACATTCTCTACTCCTACTACTGGGGAGTTAGCTCCTTGGCCGAGTGCTCTTTACTGTTGCTTCCGAACTAATTTTTCACTTTGGAAAAATAACAAATGTTTACTGCTGTGGAACATTTGGCGTGATCTTCCTTCCCTTTTCTTATGTTTCTGTGTATGTAGGTGTGGCATGTATGCATATATGTCCACATGTGTGTATGGCATGCACATATGAACATAAACGTAGAGGACCAAGAAGAGTGTTGGGAGTCTTCCTTGATCACTCTTTCACCTTGGTCTCTGATGGAGGAACTCCCAACCAAACCCAGAGCTCATGCATACAGCTTGTCTCTCGCTGGTTTGCTCTGGACATCTCCTGCCTCTGCCTTCTACCAGCCTGACACTTACATGTGTTCAGAGAATTGGAACCTGATGCTTATATGCATTCAGGGTATTGGCACCTGGAGCTATGTGCATTCAGGGGATTGGAACCTGGAGCTATGTGCATTCAGGGGATTGGAATCCCGGTCTTCTTGCTTGTGTTGTGAGCACTGAGGCATCTCCCAGCCCTTTGGGACATTCTTATACTTATAAATATATTCATTATGTATCTGATATTAAAATTTAACTACATGTCATATTTTACTTGCTAATCTAGCAATCCTATTGCTATCCCTTAATTTAGATATTTAAACCATGTATCGTCAGCATTCAGAAAGGATTCTGTAGTTATGTAGCATTAGCCAAACCAAATAGTGCTGACAGAAAGGGGAACACCAAGAGACGGTGTGCCATTTGAGCTGACCCTACAAGGTCATCTGGAGCCGATACCATGTTCCTCTTCGATCACTTTCAGTGGATGCTAAGGACTGGCCACATAGAGTCACCGGAGGTTGCTTTGTTCCCCATTTTCCTCTGTTACAGAGTTGAGAAGACGGAATGCTTGGTATCCGGGACCACCAGTCACAAGTGTTGACCACATGACCGGGTTCTATGTTGGGATCACTGGACAGACCTCCTGGAGAGCATTTATGGGATGAATTTGCCTTTTTGCCCCCACTGGGCCTTTTGTCCCTTCTTTTTGGACATGGATGGTGCCGAAAAGTCCAGAAAGCATCATTGAACCATGAACTACAAAGCTAAGAAGGCCTTTGCTTCCCGGCAGAAAAGAAAGAAAGAAAGAGGCCTCCCTGCTTCTTCTTAGCCAAGACCTTTACCTATTTACTTACTGTGAGGAGAATGATGGACTCCAAGACCTATGTGCCTGTTCTGACCCCAGCACCTGTCAGTGCAATGTTCTTTGAAGAGGAAGTCTTTTGTCTGCATAGTAAGAGTCTTAACATAATTAAAAGTCTCAACATGAGGTCCTCTTGGATCCTCTAGACAGGACCTGAGTCCAGTGACACATTTCCCTGTTAGGGACAGAAAGGAAGTCGGTATTGAGACGACAGAAGGAACATCAAAGTGAAGCAGAGGATGGAGCCAGGCAGCCACAGCCACAAGGAACCAAGGCCGTCTAAGATGGATGGGGCAGACAGAGTTCTTTCAAGAGCCTCAGAGAGAGCGCGGCCATGCTCACACCCTGAGTTTGAGGTTCTGGCTTCCAGAATCATGTGTGATCTCCATTGTTTGAGAATGCCAAACTTGGGATTCATCGTCACAGCCTCACTTACACCGTCTCTGCTACCTGTCTCCAAACACACTTAATCCCCTTTGGTGGTACCCGTGTTGGGTCCATTTCCCAAGGCCCTGTTCCGGTCATGTTATACACACAGCAGTTCTGGTCCAAGGGAAACTGATCAAGATTGGCCTTTAAATACATCATTCCCTGGGAAATGAACTTCAGCTTTACTGGTGGTGGTTCAGTGGCATCAGCCCACATGGGATGAAGACCTATTTTTACATCCCATGAGCCTTTAGCACCTTTGTGTTCTCCCAGGAAGTAGAAGTTTGGGGTGCTTCTTCGTGAACCCGATTTTCTGTTCTGAAGCCAGCAAATCTTGATGCGCATCACAAAGAGCAGCAGACCTAGCATGACGGTATTCCACATCAGAAGAGCCCTGTTAACTCAGCTGCAACATCATTGCATTCCCAGATTAAACTCCATTTAATAAGAATGTTTGACCTCCTCTCTAAGATAGGAATTCATAGGCACCTCTGTGCCACTGGCCAACCTCGTGAGATGACTGGGGGCCGGGCAGAAAGGTAGCCAAGTGGCATTATCATTCTAAGAACACTTCCTTCTGTAAAGTTCACAGTAATTCTGATTATATATTCACGTCAGAGCCCACTTCAGGTGGGTAAATATTCTTCCCTTTAAATAGATTCGGAAGGTACTAAGAAGGAAGAAAACCCGAGCTGAGTAAGTCCCATCGAACTAGGCAGGTGGCAGTCACTTTTCCACATTGTTAGATCTTCACTCACTCATTTAATGATTTTTTTTTTTAAATCAATGTATGAAGTTTTAATTACGAAGCACTTTAGTTGGGAGTTTGTGTATGCAAAAAGATGAGGGCCCAGTTTAAATATGATTATGCGAATGTTAATCATTAGTGTATCTGCTGCTTTATTTTCTTCCATGTATGCAGTGTTTCATTGTTTTATCATGTGGAAAAATTAACATTCTGCACACAAGAAATCAAGACAGTTTCATCCCCCCTTGGAAAACAAGCTTCATCCACCTACTCGTTTGAAATGTCAATGTAGTGTGCTGAAATGCCAAAGACTCCTGTTAGGAGGGTGAGAACAAGCATCTTGCTCATGGAGCAAACAGTATCATCAGGAGGATGCATACCTCATTGATTCTCATTTGTTTCTTTGCTCCTTTAAATGGGGCTGGTGCCAGCGTCTTGGCTGGCTTTGAACTAATGAACACAATAGAGACGGTATTAGCATTGTCCCCCGCTCCACCTCCTGACCAGTACTGTTTGAGTGGCCCTTGGCCTCCTGAGCACAATCGGTGTGCAAAACAAAATATTGTAAACTATCCTGCTTGGAACTGTCTGAACAAAGTCCTCCTTTGTTCAGAGTGCTTCACAGAAGCAAATCGAGGCTGGAACAGCCAGCAAGGTGCAGTCCAGAGATTGCTTCAAACCTTAGACTGAATTCAATTCAACAGCATGACCAATACAGAATGGGATGAACAGAGCAGGCTAGAAAAGAAGAGGATGACCAGGATGTGTCACAGTGGCTTGTCCCCAACACACAACCCCCACTGTCATCAGGTTTTGCCTGATGTGAAATTGTTTTATCTTAAATACAAAGTGGCTCTAATTCCATTCCCTCCCCCGCCCCCAGTTCCTATCTAATTCTGTAGGTCTTGACCCACAAGACAATAAATACATAACAGGGATTTGTTTCTGGATTTATTTTTTGTTGTTCATTTTTGTATCTAGAATGGAGTTAAGCACATTGCAGGCTGAAGCAAATGTTGCTGAATTTGAATGCAGGAATGGATAAATGATTACACGATGTACATCTGAAAATTGTTCTTCAATGTAAATTGTGGCCAAAAGGTTTCTGATGCATTAAAGACAGTTTGAGCTGTGGTTCCTGACAAACTGGGGCTCAAATATGTCACCAAGTGAAACCTCCAGTATATGTCCCATGTTATGTTCCATATGTCCTGTCCATGCAGATTCCTTAGGCTAGAGAGGTATCTACTCTACTTCCCCCTCCTCCTCCTCATCTTCTTCTTCCTCCTCTTTATCCTCTCCACCCTCCTCCTCTTCTTTTTAAAAAATAGTTATATATTTATTCATTCATTTATGTGTGTGTGTGTGTGTGTGTGTTTGTGTGTGCGTGTGCATGGATATATGTGCCCTACTGTACCTGTCTATGCATGCAAGGAGGCCAGAAGAGGGTGTCAGATTCCTCAGAGATGGATTTACAGTCCTTTCAGACCACCTGACTTGTACATGGGTACTGGGATCCTCATGGTCGAGCTGCGAATGCTCTTAGCCACTAAGCTATCATCTCTCTAGTCTTCTATGCTACTTCTTCTTCTTTTTCTTCTTCTTCTTTTTTTTCTGAGACAGGGTTTCTCTGTGTAGCGTTGGTGTCCATCCTGGAACTCTCTCTGTAGACCAGGCTGGCCTCGAACTCACAGACATCCGCCTGGCTCTGCCTCCTGAGTGCCGGGATTAAAGGCATGCACCACCACCACCCAGCTCTATGCTACTTCTTAAAAGACATAATCAGCTTCTTCTTTCAAAACTCTGTTTATCAATAAAAGAAGACACATGCAATAAAAATTATGTTATAGAAGACTACTTAATGTCACAGAGTGATAACTCTTAGTAGTGCATCAACTGAAAGGGCAATTTATAGATCCATTTTGGAAAAAAAATAATGTCTACCTATTGCTCCATGATTCTTGAGGAGCAGTAAATAGCACTTAATGACTTTTCGTATGTTAAATCATGATTAGCTGTGCCCGCCAAGGTGAGGGAACATTTAATGTATGTCATCTATTCGTGGCTCCCTTTCCACTCCTGAAATGCCAGGACAGGGAACTCAAATGGTCCAGTAAAACAGCAATTACTCATCAATACTGGTTAACACTAAAGAGACCTCCTTGGTTGCCATGGATTCATAAGCACTGAGTTGGCAGTGCCCAGGCACCCTCAAGGGCAGTCCCACTTCTCACCCCATGACAGTGCCAGGCAGCATTCCTCACCAGGTGACTGTGGGTGAGGTACTCCTGACACCACAGACTCTTCTGTGTCCTGATCCAAAGCCTGGCCTAAGACTCTTCTGAGAAGTGGTCCCATCCCTGCCCTCCAATAGATTCAGATGTCCCTCCATCACCGTAATCTCATCATCCAAAGCAGAGCTCTAAGGGGCATTTCCAGGGCACCCCATACCTGAAACCCACAGCAAGTATGAAGTGATTGAATCATGGAAGAAGAGCAGGGCTATGCTAACTTTCTGTGGAGGCACAAGGAAAATTATGTATTCCGTGTTTTGTCTAGAGCAATCCATATGGTTAAATAAAACTCATTCTAATTCACACACACATTTATATGCACACATGCACACGCACACATGAACACACGCCTCTGCTCTCACCTAGCTGGTGATATGACCTCATACTTAGCTTCTTCTTCCATCTGTATGGGAATAACATGGACTTTTTAGGTAGTGTGACTGGCTGAAGGCAGGAAGAGGCGTGTTCGTGTAGGCAGCTACATGAACAGAAGAAATAGTTTGGCAAGGAGATCCTATTGCATCTTTAAAAGTTTTTTTAAAAACGTAAATTAGAAACTTCCTCACCCTCCCTCCTCAACAGCGACACATAACTACTTGAGAGCTGTGTGTGAAACCAAGAAGGATTTGTGGCATTTTTGCATAGCAGGCCTTCCCTCTTCCCCCACATTGCACAGCAGAGCCACAGGAAACTCTCACCTGGGACATACGCCAGAGTGAGTTACACCTCCAATATTCTAGATTGTCTGGCTCTCCACTCTTGGGAGTGCTCATCCACCTCCGTGACTTCAGGAACCCTTGGAAACTGGAGGACCACACTTTAGAGTTGCAATTCCCAAAATGAGCACTAGGGGGAGCGAGAACTCAGAAGCGGTTTGGTAGGCACTGGATCTTATCTCGGGCTAGTGTACATTGCATAGTCAAGATTGTTTTTATAGATCTTTAAAAAAAAATCCCTGAGTTCCAAAATCTCAATGAAAGGTCACAAGACCAGCAAAGAAGAGAACACATCCTAATGAAACACAATAAAGCCTCAGAAATTGACTGTAAAATGGGGACCTATGTGCTCTTGATATACTTGACAGAAAGAACAGACAACTGACTATAACCATGAAAACAAGTCACAGGTAAAATAAGAATACAGAAATTATTAACAATATGAGTCAGATTCTAGAACTGAAAAATGAAATAACTGAACTAAAAATTCACTGGAGTGGTTTGGCAAGAGACTTGATCCGACAGGCAATGAATGTCCATGATAAAGGAGACATAGATTAAAAAAAAAAAAGAGGGGGGCGGTCAATGAATTTGAAGCATTTGAAACCAAGTCAGAGGTTCACAAAGAGAAAAAGAAGGTCAAAGGTGGGACATCTGCGGGCTTCTACCGCGGCCCTCATGCGGCCCTCCTCGGTGTCAATGGCTTTTTTATTTCAGTTATTATGACACGAACTCCTGGCTCAGTGCACGCATTGTGAAAGTGCAAGAAGAGAGAGCAGGGAGAGAATTTATGTGAAGATCTAATGGCACCAAGCTTCTCAAACTTGAAGGAAGAAATGAACATATAGGGTTGGCGGTATGAAGCTCGATATGGAGTCTGAAGCTCAGTGGTGGTTGTGGGTGTGGAGGCTGAGATTTAGAAACAGGGGGGACAGAAAAAGACACACAGTTTAGAAGCCTAAGAACTCCAACTAGGCACACGATCAGTCTAGCCATCCAGACTTGAAGACAAGGAGAATGACAAACAAACAAACAAACAAACAAAACAACAACAACAAAAAACAAAGCCACCTACTACATACAAGAAAACTTCCCTAAGATGGTTGACAGATTTTCTGTGGAATTCTTGTAGGCTAGCAGAAGGTGGAATGATAAATTCGAAGTGCTGAAGGAAAAAATGGTCAGACAGGGATATTGTATGTGTCAAAACTGTTCTTTAGCAGCAAAGGAGAAACGAAGTCTTGCACAGATGATCACAATCTACAGAAGTTCATTCACAATAAACTTCTATACAAAATGTTAAACAGAGAGAGGGGTGTTGTCCTGTTAGGGTTTTTTGTCAACTCGACACAAACCTAGACATGGCTGAGGAGAGAGAATCTTAATTGAGAAAATGCCTCCATAACGTTGGCCTGTAGGCAAGTCCATGGTGTGTTTTCCTAATTAGTGATGGATGGGGAGGGCCCAGTCCATGAGGAGTGGAGCTGTCCCTGGGCTGGTGGTCCTAAGTTGTATAAGAAAGCAGGCTGAGTAAGTTATGAAGAGCAAGCCAACAAGCAGCATTCCCCCGTGGCCTCCGCTTCAGGTCCTGTCCTGGACTTTCTTCTATAATAGACTGTGATGTGTAAATCTGTGATGACATAAACCTCTCCAAGTTGCATTTGGGTCATGGTATTTCATGAGAGCAATGGAAACCCTAACTGAGGCAGGTATGTGTGGTGAACATTCAGGGCTTGGGATGTTTGAGACAAAGCTGGACTATATGAAAAAACCTACCTCAGAAAAAGGAGGAAGAGGAAGAGCTAACAGGAGTCCTTTGGGTTGAAACAGGAGGTATAGACAGAAGCACAGAGTCATATAAAAAGATAAACGCATGGGCAGACATGTTAACCTGTATTTTGACTTGAGTCTATAGAATGTAAGTATGAAAAAACATTAACTATAAGTCTCTTAATGGATATATAATATGTAGAGAGAGACATTAAAAACATGATATGCAAAAAGAGCAGAGAATTTGTATTAGATTGAAGTTAGGTTATTATTTTAAAAATTCTCCCTGTAACTGTAATAGTAGTGAGTAGAATGTTATAACTTTGTTTCATGTAATTGAAGTGTCACACGAAGAAACTATTTACAGATTACACACAAAGGGAAATGAAATGCTAATCAAAGCTTAGCAATCAAAGTCCCCAAACTGGAAAACAATGGAGTACAAACAGAAGTGCTAAGAGAGGAAAGGAGAGGCAGTAAGACGTGAGACACGAAAACATAGTAAAATGAATAGAATAATCACTCCTTGTCCACAATTGTTATTTTTTAATAATTGAAGATTTATTTCATAGTTATGAATGTTTTGCCTGGACCAAGGGTATGCCTGGTGCCCTTAGAGGACAGAAGAGGGCATCAGATCTCCTGGAGCTGGAGTTCCAGATGGTTGTGAGCCACTATGTAGGTTCTGGGAGTCAAAGCTGGGTCCTCGGAAAGAGTGACTCATGCTCCTAACTGCTGAGCCATCTCTCCAGCCTTCCCGGTAATTACTTAATGTAAGTAGATTAACTTGCCCAATCAAAAGGTGCAGTGTCATTGAATGGATAAAAGCATAGGTTCCAAGTATTTACTCCCTGTCCAGTTTAATTTCTGTGGCTGTGAATAAAACCCTGACCCAAATGAACTGACGGGAGTTAAATGTTTACTTCAGCTCCCACTTCCAAGTTCTAGTCCAGCACCGGGGAGACTAGAGCAGGAGCTGAAGAGGAAACCGTGGAGAAGTGTTCCTTAGGGCTTGTCCTCTAGCTCGTTCCCTGAAGCTTTCCTCTACAGCCAAGGCCCACCTGCCTAGGGCCATGCGGCCCACAGTGGCCTGGGCCCACCCGTGTCAATCAGGACAGTTCCTCACAGGCATGGCCTCAGGCCAGTTTGACTGAGGGACTTCTTCAATTGAGCGTCCCCATCCTAGGTAACTCTAGGCTGTGCCAATTTGACAATAAAAACTATCACACTGTCCAAGAGAGTTATTTTAGAACTACAGATGTCCCTGAAAGTGTAACAATGGAAAGTAATAGTCCATATGTATATCAAACAGAAGAGCAAAACGACTTTATTAGCAATAAGTAGAAAGAGTGTGTGCAGAACCTGTTTTAAGACACAAAGGACACTATGTAATCATTAAAAAGGTGAACTCATAAGGAAGGTACCGCAATCATATTCCAAATTTCAAAGTGCCCATATATGTATGTATGTATGTACACATATACTTATATAGTAGATTCAGAGAGAAACAATGGAGAGTAACACAGTGATAACAGGAGGTTCCAATAGTAAGTTTTACTAATAAGTAGAGCCATTGAAGAAGGCTCAAACAACACGGTTGGCCAGCTGGACTTCACAGACGCAGAGTAACCCATAATACTGTAAATTCCTAGAGTGTGCAGAAAGTGTTCTCAGCTTGGCCATACAAGTGAGCCTCCAACCAAGTCTTCACTAATCGAAAGATGCTGATGTCATGCAAGTCATCTTTTCTGGTCCAGTGGAATGGAATCAGAAGTCAGTAGTGAAGGGATATATGGGCATTAATTTAGATGGATCAGGGGGAAAAAAATCACAGGGGAGTTTGAGCGATACCCTAAGAAAATGAAAACAAAGACACAGAATAAACTAGCGTCATCTTTATTTTTTTAAGATCCCAAATTAACACCCTAACTACACAAAAGGAAAAAAGAGAGAGATAAACTCCAAACAAAATAAACTCTAACAAAGGAAGAAAATTAAAAAAAATTAAAAACACTTTTCTGTGTTTCCCTCTTCAGCAGAGATGATAAAACTAAAGAATGAGAAAACAATGGGGGGGGGGGGGAAGGGAAATGATACACGTCTGTCTGAGATCAGCACAATGGGCAAACCGTTAGGTGGAATGAGTCCACGGAGCAGATGAGCTAGACTGAGAAGTATCGGGGAGCACATCAATGCTCCACAAGTGGAAGGGACCAGACGGAATACTATGACCACGGTATACCGATCTATTAGACAGTTCAGAGATGTGAGCGCATTCCTAGAAATGTAACACCGGTGGAGAGTGGAGCAAAAATACAGAACCTGAACAGCCAAATAACAACCAGAAAATGAGAAACTCCCCAGGAAAGCAAAGCCCAGGACCACAGGGCTTCACTCGAGAATTCTATTACACGTTAGAGACTTCATGGTGGTTCCAAAACTGTTTCAAAACACCAAGGAGGAGGGACACTCATTAAACTCATTCTGAGACCAGCCCTCCTCTGTTGGCAAAGCCGATGGCATCACCAAAGCAGGGAAAATGGCAGACCAATATTCTGGATCAATATTGAAGCAAAAATACTGAACAGGGTTATACACATGTGAAACTGTGACTGAACAGTGTCATTCCTGGAATGCTAGATTCAAAACCAAAATGAGATGTCATTTTCCTTGCATTAGAATGACTACCATTTTAAAAAGCAAAAAGTGTTGAGGGCTTAGCAGTTAAGAGCACGCACTGCTCTTGTAGGGGACCCAAGTTCAGTTCTCAGCATCTGGATTTCAGGTGCCTCACAAATACCTGAACTCAAACTTCAGGGACACCTGATGCTTTTAGTCTCTGTAGGCAACTGCATTCACATGTAGGGACCACCCTGATCATGCACATGTAATTAAAAAGAAAACAAATCTTAAAAAGGTGTGGGTGATGTGGAGAGACAGGAGGCATTGTGATCTGACATACAACCAACTACCACAGGACATAGTATACTTCCCCCCAAACTAAAACTAGAAATGTCACATGATATGAGAATCTCATATATTAAAAGTCTGAAGTATCGCCAAGAACTACGAGAGCTCCCAATCTCACTGCTGGACTGTTCACTATAGCCAAGAGGCAGAAACAACTCATGAGTCCATTGACATACTATGAATGAACCTCCAGGACACTGCATTAGGGGAACTAAGGCAGACCCAAAGGGAAAACCAGTAATAACTCCACCCTTATGATACCCAAACCTGCAGTGGCCAAATTCCTGAGAACAGAAAGTATGATGCTGGTTTCTGGTGCAAAATGGAGGAAGAAATGGTGAGATTATCTAGAAAATATGGAGGTTCCATTCTGGAGAAGAAGCGAGTTCGGAAGACATTTCTCCACAGTAATGTGAGGGTACTTAACACTCCAGCTCTCCACATTTCCAAGAGTCAAGGTGGCAAATCTAATGTTATAAATAATCTATCAGGGTAATAAATAATCCAAAACAATTGTATCCCTGCAATAGATCAGATTTGATTTCTTGTTTCTCATTTAAAAGCTGATAGTGATGTACGGATGTTTGCAGAAGCCCCTCCGTGTTTCACTCCTTCTCACCTGTCCTGATTGACCTACCAGTGTCTCCTTAGTTCCTACATCCAGAGAATCGCTGTGGTCTGTCATCTGCTCCCCAGTCAGCTCACAGTCTTCCACCACTTCACGCTTTTATCAACGTCTAGGAGACTTTAAAAATGCATTATATGAATGCTGGATGCCTTGTGTGCATAAAGAAAACAAAAGCGGACATTACCTGGGAGGGACCAGCAAGTGGATCCAGCGCCTTCCCTTCAGGTGGCTGTCTAAGCAGGACAGGGTCTCAGGGGACCTGGGGCTGCCAGGCATCTGGAGGAACATGGTGAGTGTCTCTGGAACGATGCCCCAGCTTCTCAACAGTGGGTGTGTGGCCACCTACAGCAGTTAGCACTTTTCTCCACAGTAACCATCTCTGTAAATGTGACTGCTGCTAACAGCTGGGATCCAGAAGTGTCTTTCTTAGTCAGTGTTCTGTCGCCGTGAAGAGACACCATGATCATGGCAACTCTTAAAAAAAGAAAACATTCAATTGAGGGAGCTTGCTTATAGTTTCAGAGCATCAGTCCATTATCATCATGGAGGGGAGCATGATGGCATGTGCAGACAATCGTGCTGAAGAAGTAGCTAAGAGTTCTACATCCAGACCCGGGTAGAGAGAGACTCTGGATTTAGCATTGGCTTTTTGAAACCTCAGAGCCCACTCCCAGTGACACACTTCCTTCTACAAATCCACACCTCCTAATCCTTTTGAACAATGCCACTCCCTAATGACCAAGTACTTAAATCTATGAACCTTTGGGGGCATTTTCACTCAAACCACCACAAGAAGCCAACACAGACAGGAGACCTTAGCTGTGTACATGAATAGATGCCTTCATTTCTTCTGATTGGTGGGAAGACTTTCTCCTGGGGTGGTTGGGAGGAGCGGAGGAGTTTCATGTACCTGGTATAAACCAAGTTTAATTTACTTTTGTCTCATTCAGGGAAGGACAGTGTTGCCAAGAATGCTACATTCTGTGGCGATTAAATTCGTGTGCACTCAGGATGGTTGATTTCTGGGCAGCTTGCTTAGTCTCCAGTGTGTGCCACTTGGTTTATTTCCCCCCAGTTATGCAGGATATCTGCAGGGATTGGTTTCAATATCCTGGCCACCCAATGGGGTCATCGTCAGGCTTCTGTGCCCTTTGAAAGAAGAGGCTGGTGAGGCACATTCTGGGATGAACTAACTTTCCTGGATGGAAAGTTTCCAGGGAGGAGCAAACTCTCCTTTGTTGTGAAAATAATATAGTCTCTCGGCCCTGTTGTGCTGGGCAACAGGCTGTTTTTAGACAAGGCTCAGAGCATGTGCACATCTTGTATCTGTGCCTTGTGTATTCACTGTTTACCTTTCTCTACACCCAATGCTACTAAAATCAGACTGAAGTGAAACAAGCTTGGCCTGTGGTTACCACTTCCCATCTCCTGCCTGCAACTTCTGGCTTCGTATCTGTTAGGCAATAGATACTAAAATCCTGAAATGAAGGTGCTTTTTGCATGTGATTGGAAACAACCTGCTCAGCAGGTAGAGAACACGATGGGAGTGAGGTGTGTTTCCCAACCAATAGTAAAACAAAGACCGTTAGAGCTTTACATTTTAGCACAAGGAAGAAGGGAGAGCTTCAAGAATGAGGAGGCTGAGAGACACAACTAAATGTGGGATGTTGGGAGGAGGCTGAGGAAGCTGTGAGATTGAGAATTCTCAAATCTAGGATAATGGTGCATGTAGGCAGTTCCACAGTCCAGGATCATGGTGCAGAATGGAGGCAGTTCCACGGTCTAGGATCATGATGCATGTAGGCAGTTCCACAATCCAGGATCATGGTGCAGAATGTAGACAGTTCCACAGTCCAGGATCATGGTTCATGTAGACAGTGCCACAGTCCAGGATCATGGTGCATGTAGACAGTTCCACAGTCCAGGATCATGGTGCATATAGACAGTTCCACAGTCCAGGATCACGATGCATGTAGGCAGTTCCACATACTAGGATAAGCAGCTCTCTCTCTCTCTCTCTCTCTCTCTCTCTCTCTCTCTCTCTCTCTCTCTCTACCACCCGACCTTCACCACTCACCTACTAGTTTCTCCCAGCTTCATTTCTAGTAAAGAAAAGAGACTTAAGGAAAAATGGTGGGTGAAACAAAACACACCCCTCCATAAGCTTCTGGGAATGCAGACTGCTGGAAGCTGTAGTGGACACACCCAGTTATCTGTGTCAAGGCCAGACAAGAAACCTCCATGGACGAAGGCCAGCTCCTGTCCCACTCTAGGAGGTAGAGAACTGATCAACTCAAGTCAGCATGCCCTGCCTAATGTCACTCAATTAAAAAAAAATCTTGTGAAGAACGAACTGGACACTGCCTGTCTTTAGAACTTCCTACAGCCAGTAGAGAGTGTCACCTTGGGGACAACTCCCTTCTCCATTAGCACAAAGTACCTGGAGCACATTCTGCACATACTATGTTGTTGGTAAAAACCTACAGGAGGTCTGAAGGTGATGCCAAAGAGCATGCCTATGCCCCCAAATGCCTGACTATAACGTTTTCTGGACTTAACTCTGCACTGCTAATCTGACTTGATACAAAGACCGGAAGATCCTTGTAAAGATGATGTCCACCATCATTACAGGATAAGAAGACATGAGTCGTTCAAGGGCCTGGAGAGCTTTGAAATGTTCATCACAGCAGGAGCCGAAGTGAGTCAAAGACATATCACTGAAATAAAAATAGGAAGAACCATTGAGACAAAGGTGAGCCATCTCAGTTTTTTCTTCACTCATCCAACAACTTACTTTGAACTCGTAAGTACCAGGCATGGCCTAAGGGATGTGTGGTTGAGTGGTACATGCAACATCTTTGGGGCTTGGTGAGGGAAAGGCCTCCAGGAAGCCATCTGGTCAACAACTTCCGTTTCATGTATAATAATACAGATAGTCAAAGACATGCTTGGCTCTGAGCTCTGTCACAAGGCATTCAGGAGATACTGGGAAGATAAAATCCTGGAACCAAAGCTGGGTGGGCAGCTGGTATCTGGCAATAGGGGTACCTCTGAGGTCTGCTCTATACTGCCCCCTGGTGGCTTAGCACGTTAGGGCCTTCTCTACTGACTTCCAGTGTGCACTATACTCAAAGGAATTGGCACTCTATCTCAGTCTGTACTTCTGAGGGAATCAAAACCAAAACCAAACGGCCACAGTGCTTTAAATTTTCAAATACACCATCAGTTTTAAAATGTCTATTCTATCTTCACATGTCATATGTTCTGGTCTAGAAAATGCCTGTGTTAGGTATCTGGGTCATAGTGGTATCTATGAAAGAATGGTCTTCACTTGACGCCACCGTAAACTTACTTCTCCCAACCACTCCATCTGCAGTGGATGCCAGGAAATGTGATAAAGGTGACTATTTTAAATTATCTTTTTAATTAAGACATGTTCTTCATAATTTACTTCCTAGAAATGGAGTCTGGTTTATTTTTGCTCAGTACTTACAACTGTATGGAATTTTCTGGTAAAGATCAAGGCCTCCAGCCCTGATGAAGAGCGCCGAGCTAATGAGCCCCGTTGGGGTGGCTCCGCTCTGCCCTCGCTCCTGTCAGCCTGCCCCTTGCTCTGATGACTCTTGTCACCGATCACTGTTCTCACAGAGGACCCTTGAAGGAAAGAAAAAGAAATCAGCTTGGTTCCAGACAGCCTAGAAAAAGTACACATCTGGGATCCAATATGGAAAGAAAGATAAACAGGGAGCCTCAGAATTTGTTTAGTGTCAAGTTACTTGTCTCCCCAAAGTCTTGATTTTAGCCAGACTTCCCTCAGGCCAGTTTGAAATAAGGACATTTTGAACTGTAGAATCATAACCCAGCTGCATAAAGCGGCCGCTGATGTGCTGTTTCTGCCTTTTATCCTAGGCACAGTACAGGGAAAAACATTTAAAAAAAATAGCTTTTTGTAGCTGTAACACAAAGAAATTCCTAAACTTTATGACAATTGGCTAAATATGCCTGACAATGTATCTTATCCTTTAAGATTTGTATTAAACAGAGAAATCACAACTGCAGAGATGAACGAACACACACACACACACACACACACACACACACACACACACACACACCACCTGGCTTCACAGTTTTTCTGATGCACCTGCCAATGAGGAACATGTTGCACATTCATCTCAAAACAGATCAATTAATTATTTTGTAACAACCACAGCCATCTCTGTGACATCCTTAAATTCCTGGAGTGCCTGAACTGACTGCCCCCTTCACAGGTGATCCCAAGAGTCCGTCTGGGGGCTACACTCAAGGATGACGGAAGGGGACAATTTTCTTTTTAACTTTCCTGTTCCTCCTTTTTCATTAACAATTAATAATCATTCCTATTTAAGGGGTTGGTGTGACACCAACGTGTGCCAATCAAACGAGGCGAATTAGCATTTCCATCTCTCCGTGTCTCTCTGGGTTCAGAGACTCCGAGTTCTTTCCTCCAGCTCTTCATCAAATATGGAGCAGGTTATTGTGAACTGCAGTCATCCTGGGAGGACTCCTCCTGTCTAGCTGTGAAGGAGACCATTTGAACAGCAGTGACTCTGCAGCCTCAGTCCCCAAGGAGGAGAAAGGCAAGAAAGTGATCAGAGAGACAAGGTTTTTCTTCACATGCAGTTACCATCTGACACGGGATATATGCCTTATGCCTGCGGTGCGCGAAAGCAAAAACAGATTCTGTTACTAATTATAATGAGCCCAAACCATTAAGACATTAGAAATAGTCAATACATGGCACCAGAAGCATGTTTTATGTTGTTTTGAAACTTTTATATGTCCGCCATTAGAGAAACACTGTCAAGAACACCTTAAGTCTCAAATAAGGAAAACAGAAGGGGGAAAAAAAGCAACATCTTTCTCAGGTATGTCAGAATAAGACTACCATATGCAATCTGTGACTCAATTTCCTTATCTGAAAAACGGGGACAACCACAGCACCAAGCTTGTAAGACTGTCATACAGATCAAAGGGGTTAGTTAGTGTGTGTAATCACTCAAAGCAGTGCTTGGCACACAGTGTTAACTGTGAGCAGCCTGGGTACCACCCTCACCATTGTATCAGTGTACCAAACAGGAAAGTCGGAGTAAGCACAGTATTGCCCACTAGAGGCAAACAACTAGAACTCCAAGTCCCCCGTGGAGATTTCTGCTGGTAACATCCACAGCGCACTCAAAAACCCAGTTCAACAAGCCAAAACTATGCACCAGAGGTTGCTGGTCTGGCGTGGGAACTCTGACTCCAATAGCTAAAGATGTACCGAGTTCAGATTTGTAACATCTGCAAATGTCCTTTCAATTTGGGACTTTGTGAGAATAGAAAAGGGAGTTGTCTACAATGAATAAACCTAGACTCCCTAATGAGAACCTCATGCCCTTAGGCACAATGAATAATAAAGGCTATTCTGGTACCCCACTCTGATCAGTTTGACTAAACATGGTAGAAACTGTTAGGACTGAAATGTGAAGTGTCCTCATAGGCTCATGGGCTGACTAGCTAATCACCAGGGGCACTATTTTGGAAAATGGTGGAAACTTTGGGAGGTGCCTCGCTGGAAGAAGAGGCTCCCTTGGGCATGCCTTTGGAGAGTCTGTGTAGTCTCCAGCTCATGTCTACCATGGGGAAATCAGCTTCCGTCACAAGCATCCTGTATCACGATGCTCTGCCTCTCATGGACCCAAAATTAACAGAGCTGAGGACTATGAACCAAACCTCTGAAGCTGGGAGCTAAAACAAACCCCCCTTTAAGTCATCTCTGAGGGAGTTTGGTCACAGCTACTGAAAACTAACATAAAGACCCCTTTCTGTGGGTGCCAACAGCTGCCTCAGATCCTCTTGTGCGGATCCTCTTGGCTCTGAGCTGTCTGCCTCTTCCTCAGGTCACTTTTAACCCTGGTACGCTATCCTCTTTCTAACCATACAGGTTCGCCTGTCTTTGGCTGGCTGTCCTGCTCCACTTGTGGAGGAGCAGCCAACCCTGCGACTGTTCTCTCTGCCTTCTGTGGCCATAGAAAGTCTTTCAGCCCTATAGGAAGACCTACTTCTTACCCAGGGTTAGGATTGGGTATAAATCCCTTATTACTGCATCGCCACATGCTTCTGTGTTCATGGCCTTAAAATACTGTGCAAACAGCAGTGATTTGGACACGTCAATCACCTGGAGACTTGGTGTTATGTGGGCTGTAATGTGGAGCTGTCCTTACACTATGGAGTTTCAGAGGTAAAGAGACTATGGATGGGGGAACTGGTAAACCCAGTGGAGATCTGGACACAGGTTGGAGTAGGTGAGGAGGTGCCATGTGTGACAAGGTCTTCATGTGATGTGAAGACAGAATGAGAGACATGGGGAGGAAGAAGAAAGCATTCTAGACAGCAATGAGGAGACTGATCTCAGCTCCATGCCTGGCCTCCTGCGCAGGGGCACAACCTAAGTGCTCAATCAAATACTTAGTGAATGAATAAATGAATGAATGGACATGTCAAGGAAAAAACACATGGAATCTGAAATGCTGATGAAGGATGGATGACATGGAGTTTCCCAGCAGTAACTACTTAGTTTTGCTCTCATGTGGGGAGACAAAGAAAATGCTAGAAGGTCTGTCTGTGGTGCTTTGCAGCAGTGGACTGACACAAAACAATCCTTTCCCACTTTTACTGTTGCGAACATCTAGACAGGTTTTAAATTAACCAGAATCTCCAGTTTTTATTGTTTGTCCTTTCTAGCCCATCCCTTTCTCTTCTCTCTTCCCCACCCTTTCCATTCCATTGTGAAAATGCCTACTCCACATCACTTTGATTATCAAAGACTTAAAACGTACGACTTACTAAAATTACATACAGATGCTATGCAGCAATGCATTAATGGCTATAATACCTTCACAATGTGATGGACTATCCCAAACAGCAAGACAATGGGGGACTGCCTCCCGCACTTCGGCTGACTGTCCTAAAGTCACCCAAATGGAACACAGCTCCAGGATATATGGTCTTCAAGGTTAGAGACGCTCAACGTTCCAAATCTGCGTGCCATAAATAATCCTGAATTTGCAAACAGCCTTGGAAAAGGTCAGTGCATTCTCTACCCTTTTAAAGCTGTTCTCTCTCTCTATCACATTGGCTTCCCTCCTTCATTAATGCCTCACCTGCCTTCAAACCCGAACAGTGCTTGGAGAACAGTGATGAGGCTTATTGTACCACATATTTAAATGCAGAACATTTAAAAATGATTTTATTTATAAATTTGATTGCTGTTCTTTGCGTGGAGGAAGGGGCATTTACCCATGAAGAAGAATCAGAAAAGAGAGAGCCTAATAATGTTCAGCTAGGCGTGAAGTCTTGTCATAGGAAAATATTAGAATTTTAAACCTGTTTTAGAAAAACAGAACCCATGCTTAAGGACTCAGTGTTCTTAAATAATTTCTGAAAAAATATGATATGAATAATTGATAAGAGGAGGTAAAGTCCAAGTTCCTTCTAACCAGGGCGATTGATTAGCATATTTTTGAAGAAACTCCCTGGAAGCAGAACTTACACAGGCTCTGAGGACCCGCAGGCAGGTGTTTTCCTTTCCTGGGATGCAGGGAGCCTGTGAATCACTGGGTCCTACACCCCCTCAAAAGCAGAGAAGGTCAGCCCTGCAGAGAGCAGCCTGGAGCTTCCTCCCTGCAGGTAAGCCTGAGAGAGCTCACTGGAGAGGAAGGCTGCCTTTCACAAACACTGACTGGCAGAGCCCGCTCCCCCACAGCAGGGGCATCTACCCAGCCTTGCAGCCTCCACCAGCCCACCTTGTAGACACTCAGAGAATGTGTTTGTCCTTCCCTCCCTCCCTCCCTCCCTCCCTCCCTCCCTCCCTCTCTCCCACTTTCCTTCCTTTTTCCTCCCTCCCCTGACTCCTTCCTTCCTTCCTCCCCCTCCCTCCCTCTCTCCCTTCTTCTCTGCCCCCCTACCTTTTCCCTACTCCCTCCCTTTATCTCCTCCTTACTTTATTCAATCTCTCTACAGACTGGGGCAGTCACAGTGGTGCCCAACTTTTAATCTCAGTACTCAGGAGGCAGAGGCCGACAGATCTCTGTGACGTCAAGGTCATTCTGACCCCTGATCTTCACAGAGAGTTCCAAGCCAGTCTAGTGCATATGAGACTCTGCCCCGCAAACAAGAATTTGTCTCCAAATCTCTTTTCAAGTTCATAAAAATCGAACTATACAACCCATATACAAATAGATCCTCATTGCAGAAAATTCAAAAATAAAACCATATCCAACTTTTTCTTGACTTCTATTGCTATGGTTTGAATGTTACACCCCAAACATGTTAAAAACACATTCCCCAGTCCAACAATGAGACCTCTGAGAAACAGTTAAGCTATGAGGGCTCCATTCTCATGAATGAATCAATGCCAATTCTAAAGGAATCTGAGGTTTCTAGTCTCTCCCTCTCTCCCATGCCCTTCTCTCCCCTCCCATGGGACAATGAAAAGAAGAAGGCTCTCAACAGATGTAGTGCCCTGGTACTTGTCTCCCAGTATCCGGAATGGTGAGAAACGACTCCTTTCTTTGTAAGTCATACAGTGAATGTCATAGTTTGCTATAGCAACACAAAACAAAGACACCTATCATCATGTCACCCTCTCTCTCTACAAATATTCTCAGTGACTGTGTAACCCTCTAAACCCTTAGCCACGCAACTTCATCCTCACCGATGCATTCTGTTGCTTGTGCGTGATGGCGTAAAACTGAAAGGGTCTCCTTAAGCCCCGTGTGTTACTCTGAAAGTGAATTCTTAAATGCCTTTACATTTTACTAAAATAACAAGCAGAAATAAATCGCTCCAGTGTGTTTCAGACAGGATAGTAAGCAGCTGTGCACCCAACACACAGCTCAGAAACTTGGACGCAAAACTCCCCTAGTTCCTTGGCCCTTTCTCCTCCCTCCTCATGAGTGATTGTCATTCTTTATAGGTATTCTGTGTGTGTCACATCCCTGGAGGATGCTGAGGAGCTTTTGATACTTTCACATTGTGTAAGGAAGTTCAAATCTGAGTTACTGTGGATTCTGTAGGTATCGCTGTTGCTGTTCATTTCCACCATTCAGGGATGACCCATCGAGTGAGTAGACCACTATCATCGTATACACCCCATCACTGTCTGTTTGATTACTTCTAACTTCTAACTGCTGTTTCTCTTCTTGTACATGTCCCTTGACAAAGGCAGTGGCACTGATCTTGGGAACTAGAGTCAGGCTGGCCAATGGGCATGCAGGTGCTCAACTTAGGAGATGATGCCAGGTTGTTTCCCAGGGAAATTGTAGCCACTGGTCCTCTATTAGTAGGGTATGAGGATTCTGGTTCCACCATATCCTGACTGTCACTTGGACATTATCAGATTGCAGGGTTTTTATGCCTGTTTGTGCTTGGCATGCTGGCACGAGCCTGTAATCATAGGTCTTTGAGAGATGGAGGCAGGAGGATCTAGATCCTAGGTCCTTTATATAACCATCAAACGGCCCTTTGTCGACTATGCAAGTAGCAGATATATTTTCTCCTTCAGTTTTTCAATTTATTTTCTTTTGATATCTTATGAAAAGTATTTAATTTTAATGTATTGCATCAGTCTTTCCCTTCTATATGTTTGATACATTCTGTGTCAAGGACTCTTCCCTCTAGCGGCCATGAAGGATCGTTCTTTTGCCTCCTGTAAGTTTATGGATTTGCCTTTCACATTTAAGATGTAATCTCCTTGAGTCCTTCTTTCCATCTGACGGAAATAAGATTCAATTTGCGTTGTTTCCGTACGGATAATCACTTGACACTGCTCCACACACTGTGGAAGCCATTATTTTCCCACTGGCTTGCAAAGCCAGCTCTGCCATAACTCACCTGCTCACGTGTTTCTGGTTGTGTTCCGGGCTGGGTGTTTTATTCCATTCAGTAGTATCTACTGTGCAAACACTTGCCTGTTTTAATATTTTTAGATTTATCCCCTAATACCTAGTGGGTAAATCCCATATCTTATTTTTCTTCCTCTTAGGAGCGTGTTATTTGTTCTCTGTTTTAGAATCATTTTACCAATTTCCATAAAAAAAATTACCAAAATGAAAAACAGAAATCTGCTGTGGCTTTGTTTGGAATGCATCAAATGTATAAATGAGCCTGAAGCTTGAATTGAATTGTTCTGTGTATTATTGTCTCTCATTCAAATTTTATACTATTTTTATGACATTCTTTCACATCTTTTCTAAGATATATTTGTATATCACTGGTATTTTAATGGTTTCAAATGTTGTTTTATGTCTGCCACCAAAGTATATACATACAGTATTTTTCATATTGATTTTGACCAGTAAGTTTGTTACAGCATCTAGAAACATTCCTGTAGATCCTTTTATGTTCTTTAGGTAGACAATATTATTATTATTAAACCACAGGAAAGTTTTTCTTTTACAATCCTTGCAAATTTTATTAGCTTTATTATATTGGCTAGTATCTTGAAATACAATGTTGAAGAAAAGATGATTATAGACAACTATCTCATTTGTGATTTTATTTTATTATTATTTTTATTAAAAATAGATTTTTTTCATATGGCATATTCTGATTACAGTTTCCCCTCCCCCAACTCCTCCCAGATTCTCCCCAGTGTGCCCTCCCACTCAGTGATTTTTAAAGAAAAGACATCTATGGTCATGTTACACATATCTCAGAAATGAAAAATTAAAACTAACCATCGGGCTCACAGAGGAGATGAAATAGAATACAAACAGAAAATTGATCCTAACAGCAATACATATGGGTAACACTGTCATACCGAAAGAGATGAACAGAAACATTAGTCAAATAACTGGACAATAGTCATAGACTATATTCTGAGACTATAGTTTTTACCCAAATCTTATATTATAAATAGTATATTTTTTCACAGGGGTGTTGTTTAGGGATTCGGAAATCATTTTATATGTATAGTAGGATTGAAAAATAAGTCAATATAATATCTATTATTATGAGAGTCAGGTTTCTCCTATCAAAGAATGGAGTTCCAGATGAGAGACCTGGGAGGGGTCTGGGATGAGTGTAGGGATGCTGGGTTGGGATTAAAGTTTCAGTTTGAACTCTGGCTTTTTAATACACATAGTTTATAAATACTAATGCACCATCTCTGTTTTTAAATTATTTTATTTTTATTGCCATATAAAACATACTTCGTGTTCTATGTTAGTTTTATTAGACATCTCTATGGATTTCTTTGTGTTCATGACTTTTGTGACCTTGGGTGCCATTGGCGTGTTCATCTGTATGTGTGTGTATCTATAGTCAGATGGTGATTATTTTAGAATGGGTGTTCAGTTTTTCAGGACTTGGTCTGTAAAGCCTTTTGAAGATGGGATAGCAGTAGCCTCTTCTGGAGGTTTATATTGTATCGGCTGGTTGACCGGTTTCCTTCTCAATCATGGGACACTGGAATTTGAGTCACTGGAATTTGATTTCTGGTTTGAGGTTTGTTGAACACGCCCAGTGCTATGAATTCAGGGTGAAAACCTGTGGAATATTGTTTGTAGTTATAAAACATGGGAGTGCATTGAGATTAGAGGTAGGCACATTTCTTTTATTGGGTTGTGGACAGGTCTATTTCTGGTTGGTTTTTACTTATCATTTCAAGGTGTCAGACATAGGTAGGATGTTTATCCTCAGCTCTTTCCATTTATTTCACAGGATAAATCCTAGATTTCAACTTCTGTACTTAGGGTCATATCTGCACACACACACACACACACACACACACACACACACACACACACACACAGAGTGCAAACATACAAACACCCCCACCCTCAAAACAGAAGCTTGCATCCCTCCTCTGGGTTCCTCCTTTCATCTGGTCTTTGATTCAAGGTTCTTCTACTCTTGCCAGCCCCTTGAAACAATTTAAAATGTCTTTTCATATGGCATATGGCATATATAGTTTTTCTGGCAGGAATATTGATGTCCTGCTCCTCTAGGAACACCAATAAAACCAAATGATTGTCACAATGGCTTCACAGTATGGAATGACTGTTTCTGCTACCTTGCAAACATATTTGTAAATATACCTACTTAAGGGTTCTCACATAATAGACAGTAACAATAACACAAAGTTAGATGGTGTGATTGTTAAGACTTAGGGAAGCTGAGGCTTTCTCTGGTCAGGATTATCTTCTAAACTGATCACATCTTCACAGAGAGAGTGTAGGGTCCTAGGAAATGCTGAAGAAAGACTGCAGACTCAAATGGGACACAAGAACAAAGAGCATTTATCACACCAGCATGCATGTGGGTCGCTCACCTGTACAAAATGGCGATGGCCCAAGAGGGACATGCAGACTCCTTTTAAGCACAGCTAAGGGGAGTTTCAGGGCCAAGTACATAACTGGTTAACCAAGCAGCAGTTACATTAGTCTATTTGTAATTGGCTGAGGTTCAGTCTTTTCGTTTTGGACACATCTGCACAAGCTTGGATGTGACTCAGAAGGGGCTGCTGGGTTTGTCCTTGAGATACTGTGAGGCTGACTCAGACCCTCTGTGTTTGTTCTTCCCTTGACCCTGAATGTAAGGGCCTCGTAGATAAGTGGTCCTTTGATGGAAAAGACACCTGTTTGTCCCTCCCAGAGAACTGGAGCCTAAGTTCAGTTGTGAAAGTGGGAGAATTTAACCCTTTCAAGAGCAGTTTTCAGACAGTTAAACTCTCTGCTGAGTAGCACCCCATGACCTTCTGTCACATATTGGCCTAACACACAAGGTCACGTGACCCCATGGAAAGGGAAGGCGTTCCTGAGTGTGAGGGTTAATCTTTACTCTCAGCTGGACTGGAGTTAGAGTAGCTGTGGAATCACATCTCTGGGTGCATCCTGAGGGACTTCCTAGATCAGTTTACTTAAGGTGGGGAGACCCATCATCAATGTGGGTGAATCGTGCCACAGCTGGGGTTGCAGACCCCAGAAAATGAAGAAAGTGAGCTGTGAAGCTTCATTCTTTTCTCTTTGCTTCCTGTGGTGTCTGGGGGGGGAGGGAGATGGGGGGCGGCGATGTGACCTCTTGCATCCAGCCCCTCAGGTATTCCCTCCTGGCCTCCAGGGACCATATTCCCTTGACTCATTAACCAAAACATACCCTCCCTTAAAGGATATTGCTTGGTCACAGCAGTCAGAATAGTCATTCAGACACATAGGTAGTAACAAAATGAAAACTTCTTTCCAAGAAGGAGCTGGAGGTCCGCCGCAGGCATCAGTATTAATGGATTGTTGCAGGACCCTCAGTGAAATAAGTGGAATGTCTCCTCATATTTGTACCTGGCGAAGAGCATGAACCAGCATGAAATTGTCCTCGTCCCTCAGATTGTCCAATTAAATTTTGATAGGAAGCTCATTATAAATACGTGTGTTTCATTATATTAAGGTCACTAGATCACCCTTCATTAAAAATTAGTTTAAACATCACAGAACAAAACCTCAAACAAATATGTCCTTGTGAATTCTTTAAAATGTTTAGAGTAAGTAGTTCTTCTAGACATTGTCTGAACATCACGGGCGGCGTTCTTGTCACTGTTAGAGTTGCCCTCTGTGGAATCCTGTTCTAAACACGCACCTTTTAAGCAGCTATTTCTTTTAGATTTTTAGTCCAACTGGGATTTTTATACATTTTTGGACTCTGTATGCAAACTCCATCTCAAGTTCCACTGGGGTAAAGGTGAGGTTGCTCTAACACGCCTCAGATCGCTGCTCTTCTACCGATCAGGAAGTGGTCCCTACTGAGCAGAGGCCCCACTTGCCATTCTGTGTTCTAGGGACACAACCTGTGTGTTCTCAACACCCAGCATCAGAAGGATATGTTTTGGCTCACAGGAGAAGATAACACATTTTCCTTCCATACATTTTTTTGTTATTCGTGTCGTGACAGGCTCCCGTGTTCCTACGAAGAGTAATAATTCACCCATAGAATTTGGCAGGGAAGACAGGGGCAACCATGTTATTCACATGGATGAAGCTAAAAAGTCACTAAACCCCAAATGCCAATATCTTCAGTGGCACACCTTCCGGCATCACTGGCATTTGAGTAAAAACCGGATGATCTAGAACAACAGTTCCTAATGTGTGGCACAAAACACCTTTGGGGGTTGAATGACCCTTTCACAGCAGTCGTCTAAGACCATTGGAAAACAGGTATTTACATTACAACTCATAACGGTAGCAAAATTACAGTGATGAAGTAGCAATGAAGATAATTTCGTGGTTGGGGGGTCACCCCCACAGGAGGAGCTGTATTATAGGGTGGCAGCATTAGGAAAGGTGAGAACCACTGCTCTAGAAGAGCTGGTGACTGTACCAGTCACGCCAGTTCCCTTTGTGAAGAGGCAAGTACTAGCAACTGGGATCTTGGCTTCAAGGATAAGCCACGTGAAGCAGAGATCTGATGGTTTCTGGAACCATCTCAATGATTTGACTTCACATGTTCATATCCTGTATGTGGTATAATTTGGGCTAGTTAGTATATAATATGCTGGAATCCTTTTAGGAAAATGTCCAAGAGTATAAATACATACACACATTTAAAATGTCTACCCTATATGGGGACATCTGAAACTGGAAAGGTGGAGGCTGATGAAAGGCAACCAAACAGTATGGTTCCTAAATTTTGACAGAACAAAAGCACACACGCGCGCGCGCGCGCGCGCGCGCGCGCACACACACACACACACACACACACACACACACACACACAGACACAGACACATACACACAGACACAGACACACACACAGACACAGACACACACACAGACACACACACACACACACACACACACACACACACACACACATATATGTGCCATCTTTCCTCAAAATTTTAAAGACTTTGGTCTTTTAAAAGAAGTATACCAAATAATAATGTTTTAAAACAAAACAAGAAGAGACACTGCAAACTGATAGCATCAAGAACTCTTTGATGCCTAAGAACAAAATGGTGCTGGGCCATCAATAGAGCAATGCATTGCTTTGTCAGGTACAGGGGGTGGATCTGTTACCTTTACACCACTGCATCCAAAGTGCCCAACAGAAACAATTTAAGGGAACAAAGGTCAATTTCAGCTCGCACTGGCAGAGGATTCCAGCCCACCATGGCAGGGGAGGTGTGGTACAGGAGTGTGTGCAAGAGTTGCTTATGGCTTTGCACCAAGAAGCACAGACATCATCAGAACCAAAGGCCAGGCTATGTCACTGGGAGGACCACCTCTCATGACGTACTTCCATCTACAGCTGAGGATCGAGAACAAGGGTGTAGTAGGACAGGCCCACAGGAAATTGGCTCAGACTAGTTGCCAAGGCATGCATATAATGTACTCTTTATGAGTCAACCTGAGTCTGCCTGAGGGCCTAGCAACAGGAGTGTCAGAGTTCCTGATGGATGTCAGAGTTCCTGATCGTGCCCAGCCAATTAGGGATGACCACACAGACTGGGCACTGGGAGGAGGGTATATAAGGCCTTCCCTGTTATTGAATAAATGAATTTGTTATTTGCCTCCAAGGGACTCCCGGGGGGGGGGGGAGAGCTCGTGTGTGTGTGTGTATGTGTGTGTGTGTGTGTGTGTGTGTGTGTGTGTGTGTGTGTGTGTGTGTGTGTTTGTGCATGTGGTGATGGGGCAGTGGCAGATCAGTGGCAGATACTTCAAATTCAAACTATAATGGTGAGGGTTTGGGTCTGATTCACTTTGTTCTCCTAGTCCCAGATAGAACCAAGAAAACGAGTTGTTGGGTTTTGTTACTTTTTGTTTTTGTTGCTGTTGTTTAAATAATTATTTGAAATTGGGGACCCTGAGCTGCTGCCATATGGTTTCATATTTTTTAAAGAAATAATTCTACTTAAATTAAAAAATCTTTATTTTAGGGGCATGGAGCAATGGCTTAGCAATTGAAAGCATTGGCTGCTCTTCTACAGGACTCAGTTTGAGGCCCCAGCACCCTTCTGGGGCCTTGGCTAACAACCATCTCCAGTCCCAGAGGATCTGACATCCTCTTCTGGCCTCTGAGGGCACTGCATGCACATGGTGCATAGACATAACCATGGGTGAAACACCCATAACATAAAATAATGAAGTCAAATCTAAAATAAAATTTAAAGTTGTATCTGGATTCAAATTATATATAGTTACATATTGTTATATATCGCTCTGATCTTGAAAAGAATTGTTTTCCAGGCAGAAAATGATTCTAAAATACAGATTGCACCTTTGGTTGTAGCCCTAACATTAGCCCACTAAGAAACACATCTATCCATAATTGAGGCTTTATTTTTAAAGAGAAAAAAAGCAGTTGATCAGGAGCAGGACTACCGAGATTATAGTGACAGCTAATCACTGAAAGAAAACTTCCTTCTGTGGTAAAGTGATCTGTGTAAAGGACACCGGTACCGTTGGGCTGTGGAGGCAGAGGCTGCCAGCTGCTCACAGTGCATCCACTCCACCCCCACTCCCCCATTAATGAGTCTCCATTTCTAACTGGGCATCCTGCCATCTACCCACAGGAGTATTGCCCAGGCCTGCATTGCTGAGTAGGATGCCCGTACCAGAATGTTGTGAGGTTTGTACCTCAGTTCATGGAGATAAGGGCCTCTCCCTGGACACAGCACCAGGCCTCCAGGTGTTTCCATGTCCAGATTCCTACCTTTCAAGGCATTGGGCTGCTTGTGTGGAGAATTTTTTTTTTAACATAGGAAAGAACTTTTCTCATATTTAAATTGCTCCTCCATTTTGTAGTAAAATTAAATCTTAATAAGTAACGGCTGCTAAGCAGTCTCTTGTTTTCATATCTCTTGTTTCTTGGTAGATTGAAAGTAAACCTATGTATGATATAATAGAGGAGATATCATTTTTATTTTATAGATAGAGAACTGAGAAATAGGAAAAAAAAGAAGGCATTTTAAGATGCAGGGAAACAAAACAAAACACTGCCCCACCTAATAATACTCAGGGAACACCACAGAATAGGAGGCAGAAAGATTGAAAGAGCCAGAGGATCAGGGAGTTTGCTGTGAGATTGTGTTTCCTAGGTGTGTCAGAAGCTACCCCCTAAAGTCTTACCAATGGGACCACCTGAATGTGAGCTGAACAAGGATGACATCAGCAGACATGCCAAACTGGACAGAGAAAGCCTGTGAGGCCTCACACAAAGAACTACAGGCAACTGAGTAAAGCTGGGGTGGGAGAGGTGGCTTTCCCCAGGGAAGAACTCACCAATTCATTGTTCAGGGTTAAACTGTCCGCCCTGAAAATGTACATACAAGGTACACCATCCAGACTCAACAGGCCGGATTTAGGAATATCTATGCCTATGTAAATACACACATAAATGCAACAGCAATTAATGGAAAAGGAGGCCATGTATGTGATGGAGAGTGGAGGGGGCCGACGGGAAGGGTTGGAGGGAGGAAAGGGAAGGGAGAAATGTTGTAATTAAACTACAATCTCAAGAATAAACAATGACAAGCACTAATAAAAGACACAGGGAGTCTAGAATTTGTGGCTTCCGCCTGTCACCTGCCCTCTACCACCTTAATTCTCTCTGGTCTTCAGAAATCAGCCTCCAGGGACTGCCATAATACAAGTAACGCTGAGCATTTATTGGCCACTTGCTAAGTGTGGGGTAAGCTATGTTTTTCCTGGGTTTATTTGCTTAAGACTTAACTTCTATGGAGTAGAGATTAGGAATGATCATCACCCCCCCACCCATTTTAAAGATGAGCACACTGAAATTGGAGGGGAGATATCCTGAGGTGACCTGGCAGTAGCAAGTCTGTGCCCTGAATTTGGGTAAATTGGCTTCAGACTATGAGGGCATCACCTGAGTCCTCGGAGAAGACGATGTGCTTCGTGGTTAAACTGTGGAATTGCTCCTACACGAAGAATAAGCATGTACAATCTTATAATACCAGAATCTGGGGCATTCATCTGGGAGTGTTTCCTCATGGGTATTGGCAAGTATACTTTTTCAGCAGCAGGGACAGCCATTTGGTTGCTTGCTTGGTACAAAGGATTTCATGCCTTTAAATGTTCTTCGCGGTCTTATCTTTTTTGAGCTAATGAAACTTTTCGGTCAAGTCAGCAGTGACCTAAATATTTGAAGATTGGGAAGATGTTTCTGTCCTGAGTTACACATGCCTGGCACGTAGTGGGTACTCACGGAAGACGCTAGCAATTACTGAGTTGGTTCTCTGGATGTCACAGTGTTGGATCATCTGTGTGATGGATGCTGGGCCTCACAGTCGTCCTTTCTCCATTGGTAACAGAGCTCTGTCCTTTGAATGTCGGTCTTCCTCTCTGAACATGTAATTCCTCAAGACCTGAGTAGAATCTTTTTCCTGAGGGGAACGTGTGACCTGAGTTAGCCAACAAGAATCTCAGGGGTTGGCCATCGCTATTCCAGCTGTATTATTAGAGGTAGTTGGAGATGGAGGATAGCGGTTGTTCTCTGCAAGAGCCAAATGGGTGGGGGCGGGGTGGGGGCCAGCCTTTCATTGGCCCCCACTGTCTTTGAAGCCTCACCGTAACAGAAGTGGCCATAAAAGTTCATATGCAGAGTCAACAGTCAACTCATTTCTCCTTTATTTACACCAACAAACTGACATTTGTTTTCCTCACTGGGGGGTGGGGGTGGGGCTCTTAGTGCATCTCCAGGACACTGGACAGGAAAGGCTTTCAGAAGGGGTGACAACTTTGCCATCATTTCTTAGTTGCTTCTTTGTCAACACTTGAGAGATGGCTCAGCAGTTAAGAGCTTCCAAAGGAGGAGAGCAGGGAGAGGGGGGGGGAGGGAGGAGAGGGAGGAGAAAGGGGAGGGAGGGAGAGGAGAGAGAGGAGAGAGAGAGAGAGATCTTAATATTGAAAAATCCCCCCAACACCACCGAGCTGGAGATAAGGGAGGCTCCCAGACCTTGGATTCAATGTGAAATCACAGAGCCTAGAGCCATACATGAGCCTAGGGGCTGTTGCTAAGGCCTGGGATGTGTTGCTATGGCTTTCCCTTTTTGAAGCCATAAAGGGAGAAAGGGGGAATCTTAATACTTGAGGATTAGTGAGATGGGTACCAAATTCTGACTTAGAGCAGGGAGTCTCAGGTGACCACCCCCCCGCAGGGGTAGTGAGAAAGTCTCAGAGCCTGGAGAACCTAATAAATCCTTCAGTGATTTTCTATTGTTTTACAAATACGGTGCAAACTCTTCCTAACCGCCTCAGGGCTGTGCATGAGCCCTTTCTAATAATCTCTCTCAATTCCTCATTGCTTTCCTTTCTTGTCTCCTCTCAGAGGGAAAGACCCTCTGTTGACCCCTCCCCCGCACCCCACTGCCTAGCTCTTTCTTCCAGCCTCTGGGACTCCCTGGCTTTTCTTGTATTGCCTTACTTTCCCAGTTCCTGTCCCTGCCCCGGGGGGATTTCTCTCTCCCTAATTACCTATATTCTCATCACTCACCATTTGTTACAACCTGTAATGCTTTGGCTTTAGTCACTCATTTGTTTGACATGAAGCTTTGTTCATTTATCTGTCCTCACTGGAATGTTTATCCATCTAAGCATTTATTTATTCTAGCGATATGTGTGGATCCTACCATGTGCCTAGAACTAAAGAAAACCGACCAAGGTTCGTAGCCTCGAGACTTGGGAGAATGGAAGAGACTCACAAGTCAAACACCTGGGTGGAGCAGGCAGCTGCGCCTGTGGGAAATGGAAAGCAGAGGAGGTGAACAGAGCGCAGGGGATGGGCCGTAACTTCAGTAGGACCTTTCAGCTTCTATCAGCCTGCACAGAAGCCTCTCTGGGAGCCCTGCCAGGTGCAGTGTGCAGGTCAACAAATGTGACCGGAAGGATGGAAAGGAGAAAAAGCAAACACCTAACATGGACTCGTGCTAGAGTCCACCCCAGAAGGATGTCAGAAGTAGGGGTGGGGGGGAGGCGTGGTAAAGTAGGTTGGGGTGGGGAGTTGCACAGTTCTGCCTTTATCTTCGTCTTTTCAAAACTCACTTCATGCACCCTCCTGCCCTGTTATGACTCATGGGCTGGGTTTCTCTGCTTTAGAACAAACATGTCCTTACTTTGTGACAGAAATGACTGCCGATTCACCAGACAATGAGGCGGCTGATTTTGAGACAGTCACACGGATGTCGTACTTCTATTCAAGGAGCTATTTTAATTATCCCTTAATAGGTGAACAGGGGAGAAACCACAGTTGCCATTTGGGGTTCAGACAAGTCACCATAATTCAGGCTACAAAAAAATTGTCGTCTGCAAGCAGTGAAGTGGTGATAGGGAGTCGTGCTTCCGGGGGGGGGGGGGGCTTGGCTCCCCTAAGTGAAAACTCCCAGTGCTGAGAGCAGAGGGGTAAGAGCTCCATGGAGCTGCAGGGCGGCCGAGTGTGCTGTGCAGGGGACCCCATGATTATAACATGAAGCCTAGTCTTGTAGGGACAAATTTTAGATGATAAGCCATGAAAATGAATTTGTACAGGGAGCAATACTCATTACAAATGGATCCCAGTGTACTTTGCACATAAAATGCCCTATTTGCATTTAAAACTAGTGTGGTGATCTCTAAAACTAAGCTAAGGACTCCAACTCTCCCTGCCAAATGCCACACTGACAGCAAAGCCATTGATTGACTTTTGAATCACACCCCTTGTTTACTTGGACAAGAAACAGACAGTGATAGGTATCCTTTCCTGACAGTGTTGAAAATCTAGACATTGTTGTTCAGAGGCAAAACCTGTTATAATGAGACCTAAAAGAATGCTCCTTAGGAATTGAATATCCCACAACCTGGTGCACTGAATACGCCCCTCAAAGCCCAGTTGGTGTTGGCCTCCAAATCTTTTGTTGAACATTCAGCCTGTATTTCCTTTAGATTTCCTAATTATTCACACTGTGGAGAGAGCCATTAATTATTCAATTAATCCCCCTCTGTGGTAAAATGTTTATTATGCATTTTAGCTTTCTAGTTAGACATAATTGGGCAAATAAATGATAACTCTGTATTTTGAGACCTATTCATGTATAGCCTTACTCTCAGGCATAGTTTCTGAGTGAAATATTAATTACAACAAAACTGCTAACGTTACGATCCAACTGGGCATTGATCACAGCAAACTATGGCAGAATAGTCACCCCAAGTTGAAAGCCGGCCCACCCTCATTATTCTTGGTTTTAAGGGAGCTTCCGGATCTCCCACACACCCAGTTGATCAATAATGTAGTAATAACTCGGAAAGTAGTTATGATTTACTGGTGCCACGTGCAAATGTTAGATCTTGAGTAAATACTTGTACCAAACAGGAGTATACCTGAATGTGGGCACATCCTGCCCATCACATCACAGTCCTCTAAGGCCACCTCTTAGAGGGCTTCAACTGCTTCTCAAATGTGCAGTCTCACACCTGTGCACACCACTGCACACCCTTGTAGCCTCTTCCTCTCTCCCCAGAGGCTCTCATGCAGGCTGCCTGCAGAAGCCCATGTTGTATTTACCCTGTCCAGCACATGGGAGATGTGTGGAACTAGCCTCCTTTTCTTTGATGAAAACTCTTCTGAGAATTATCGTCGCTGCTCTTTGGAAGACCCAGGCTGTACTCATCACTTGTCACTGTAGCTGACTGGACAGTGCTTGCTTATATTAGTTTTGCCTCCTTCCTCGTGCTGTGTTCTTGCCTCACAATCCTATCCCCCGGAGCTAAGAACTCTGACACAAGCCTTTGTGTCAAGACATGATTTTGTAGGAACACAGCCAGCCAAACACTATTTGGTTTATGTCTTTTAAACCAGAACAAATATATCATGTTCCCTTCAAAGCCAAAACAGATACAATCCAGAGAGGAAATCACTAAGCTAACACACAGTCTGAAACAGAACTTAATAAACTATCTTAAGAACCAGATGATGGGCAAGGGGCAGATCTGGTCCTTTGTTCCTTCACTCTCCTGGCAAATAGGATTGGGTACCTGCCAAGGTGCGGACACAGGGAAACTTGAGGGAGCCAGTGTTTACCTTTCACCAAATCCTAGGTGTTCCCACACAGCAAATAACTATAAAATGGGTTGGATGTACGTCCTACCAAATACTACCCAAGGCAAGTGTCATAAGGCATGGGTAGCTGTGTGCCAAGCAGTGCTAATTAACCCTTTCAATTCTCTAAACCTGGAGGAAGTTTTCTGCCCCCACCTCCTGTTAGCATTTTCTGAAAAGGCTGTGTATCAGGGTTGGCTGGGTGTACATCGAACCCTGAAGCATGTAGCCATGGTCCATTCTTCCTGGGAGCTGACAGGCAGTCCTGGGGCAGCAGAGGACCAGGAACCCCAGAGGACCATGGCCTCTGCAGAGGAAGCATTGATGGTGTGAGTCAGGGAGAGACTTCTGCAACCCTCAGCATTTTGCACATAAAAATTTCAGGTAATCTGATTTGAGCTCATTTCTTAGTGATTTTTAATCACCTTAGAAGTTCAAGACAGTTTTGGGTCTTAGAAAATTCGTGAATCCAGAGTCCTCATCCTAAATGTGTCCCTTTGTCCAGTACCAGGTCTGACCCCTGGTCCAAGCTCCAATGCATCTATGTGGATGAATGACTTCCAGATGGCCAAGCCAAGGCACACAGGGTGAGGTAGCTTCCTGTCCAAAGCCAACGTGGAAGCAGCCTTTGGCAGGCTCTGCACTTGAACCCAGACTTCCCAAAGTTGAGTCTGTCACTCTACCTATCTGATCATGAATTCTAGGAAGTGCCTATTTCCTGTATTACTTTACTGTCATGCAATGTCTTTAGAAGCCCATCATCATTCTGTAACATCAAAGTATTTTAACAAAATAAATGGGATTTTGATTCTGGGTACACAGATAAATCATCTCATAGGCATATGTAATTAAAAAGAAATCTTAAGCTGGGGCATGTTTACTGGCCAGGTGCTTGCTCAGCATACACAAGGCCTGGGTTTTGATCCCCAGAACTCCTACCCTAAAAGAAAAGTTTCTTCACATCAGAGCTCAAAAGCTCCTGTCTCCTTGTGTCTCAATTTTCAGTACAGTGTCATCATACAGAGCAAGAGAATGCGTGGCCAACATTACCACTCCATTTATCCAGCACTGATGGGAATACAATAAGCTAACGAATTTGACCTTTAGAGGCCTTAAAAATCATTTTATAAAGTGGTAGCCATTTTGGTAGTACATTTTTCAAGTCAGGAACATCACGTAATAAGTGATTCATTTTGACTGACGATGGCCAGGGAAATTAAATTTTGTCCTGTGCACTGGTGTGCTTGATTCTGCCGAGGCCCTGTTGGACAGTCTCGTTTCCTGTAGGCTGACTTCCTATGTTTATTTCCTGTTTCCAGTGGTTTATATTTTGCTGACTTACTGTCGTTGTTGCGGGATGAGTCCTTCTCCCTGCTGTCTCTCTCGTGTCTGTCTCTAAGACCATTTCCACTTCGCTCACAGTTACACAGAGCCGTCCCCACACTAACCACTGCTCTCTGCAAAGGAATGGCCTGCAAAGCTAGAGTAATAGGGACCTGAAACCGAGTCCCTCGCCAGTGAGCCATAAATTCTATGATCAGTTCTTGGTCTGAGAGTTTCGCTGTGTCGAGGAGGTTCTTGATTAACAACTTCCATGTCTGTGGGGTTCTTATTTTTCTTGTTTTTTATGATTAGCGTTAAATACAATTAACTTATAATTAACATTGCAATTTACTCATCTAGTTGCTTTAAAAAGTTTAATGTTTATCTATTTCACCTGCTATTATTAAGAAAAACTTGGTAGTTTTATTTGTGTGTGTCTCTGTGTATATGTGTGTAAGCTTATGTGTGTATATGTATGTCTATGTGTATATCTATGTGTCTCTGTATGTGTGCATCTGTGTGTGCAAGTGTATGGGTGTGTAAATGTATATGCGTGTGTATCCTCTGTGTGTGTGTGTAAATGTATGTGTGTATCTGTGTGTGTCTGTATGTGGGTGTAAGTGTATGTGTGTATCTGTGTTTGTGTGTGTGTTTAAATGTATGTGTGTATTTGTGTGTGTATATGTGTATGTGTGTGTATGTGTGTGTGTGTGTGTGTGTGTGTGTGTGTGTGCATGTACATGTTTAAAAGTCAGAGGACATCTTTCAGGAGTCAGTTCTCTCCTTCCACCATGTGGGTCCCTGGGATTGAACTTAGGTCAACAGTCATGTCTGCAAGCACTTTACCTACTGAGCCATATCCCTGGCCCCCCAATTGTTATTTTTAAAATACATTCCACCGTGAATATTTGAGATTTACAACATATTATGATATTCAGATGGAGAGTAAATTGATTGACAAAATGAAACAAATTAAAATATCCATAATCACATAGCTACTTGATTATGACAAGAGCAGCTAGAATCTACTCTACAAAAAGTATTTCATACTTAATTCATTGTGTCCTTATGTTGTCTGTTGGATCTCTAGACTTAATGCACATGCTAGATAGTTGTGTGTCAACTTGACACAAGCTGGAGTCATGTGAGAGGAGGGAACCCCAATCAAGAACATGCCTTCATAAGATTGGGCTGTAGGCATGTCTGGAGGTCATTTTCTTAATTAATGATTGACAGGCAGGGCCCAGCCCATGGTGGGTGGTGCCATCCCTGGGCTGGTAGTCCTGGGGTCTATAAAAAAGCAGGCTGAACAAGCCATGTTTAGCAAGCCAGTAAGCAGCACCCTTCCATGGACTCTGTATCAGTTCCTGTCTCTAGGTTCCTGCCCTATGCGAGTTCCTGCCCTCACCGCTTTTGATGATGAACTGTTAGGTGGAACTGTGAGTGAAATAAACTCTTTCCCCCCCACATTGCTTTTGGTCATGGTGTTTCATCACAGCAGTAGTAACCCTAACTAAGACAATGCACCTGCTGCTGTACTTCATGTCTTCCCATTTTTTCCTTCCTCACCTTTGTTCCTAGTAATCGTTATTGACTCTTTATGTGTGCAAGTGGATCATGCAGTAGTTTTCCTTCATGTCTGGCTTGTTGTCTTAACATAATGTCCTTCAGATTCATTCATGTTGTGGCAAATGTCATGACTTCCTTTTTAAGGCCGACTAATATTGTCTCATATAGTGCAGTATGGCCTCAAACTTGCTATATCTACAGGCTACTTTAAATAAGTCAGCGTTTTTCACAGTGTTGACTCTGCCTATCCCTGAGCATAGGAGGCCTCCCCATCTTCCGATACCATTTTTCCTTCTTCATTGTTTGAACATTTTCATTATAAAAGTCTTCCACCTGGCTCGTTAACTTTATTCGTAGGTTCCTTTTCCTTTTTTTTCCCCCAATTTTTTGAGACAGCCTAGGTATCTTTTTAAAAAGCTACCGTGAAAGGATTTCCCCCCTTTTGATTTCTTTTTAGCAACTATATAGAAAACTGATTTTCTGTTGTTGATCTTGTATCCTGCTGCTTTGCTGAAAGTGTTTATGAGATTTTTTTCAGTGTTTTCTGGTGGAGTCTTTAAGTACTTGGTATAGAGCATGCACGCAGGTTCTAAGTACAGGGTTAGTTCATCTCCCATTTGGGATACTTTGACTTTTCCCTTTTCTATTTATACACATTTTTGTTTTGCTACTGTCTTATTGTGTTATCTAAGATGTTGAACACAATGTAGAATAAAAATGGAAAGAGTGCTCATCTTTGACTCGGTCCAGATGTTATATGAAATGCTCTCATTCCCCCCCTGCTTAATTCAGTGTTGGCTGTAGGTTTATTGTATGTAGTTTTGAGGTATTTCCTTTAATCATAATTTCTTCAGGAATAGACATTAACTTTTTTTCAGAGTTCTATTCTGTGTGTATTGAGATGATTGTGTGATTTCTCTTTGAATATACTTATGTGCTATATTACACTCACTGATTAATCTATGTTGAACCACCCTTGAATTTATGGAAATGAAACCAGCTTGGGCATTGTCTTAGTCAGTGTTCTATTGCTTTGAAGAGACATCATGATCAAGTCAGCTCTTATAAGAGTTTAGTTGGGGCTGGCTTACACTTTCAGAGGTTTAGTCTATTATCATCACGGCTGGAAGTATGGCAGTGTGTAGGCAGGTGCTGGAGCAGCAGTTTAGAGATACATTGGGATCCTGTGGCAGAGAGAGAGTCTGGGCTTGGCACAGGGTTTTGAAGCCTCAAAGCATGCCCTCAGTAACTCATTTCCTCCAACAAGACCACACCTCCTAATCCTTCTAATCCTTTCAAAGAGTTCAACTCTCTGGTGACTAAGCATTCAAATATATGAGGTTATGGGGGCCATTCTTACTCAAACCACCACAGTCTTGGTAGGTGCCTTTTGGCTTTTTTAGACAGTCTTATTCCATATCCTAGGTTAGTCTTGATCTTACTGTGTATCCCAGGCTGGTCTTGAATCCTGTAATCCTCCTACCTCAGTAATCCTCCTGCCTCAGCCTCTCAAGTGAAGGATTATAGACATGTCACCATTCCTAGCTTAGCATATGGTCTTTGCAATGTGTTGTCTAATTTGATTTTCAAGTGTCTCACTGAAAATTTTAGCATCTATGATCAGGGAAATTGGTCTATGGTTTTCTGTTGTTGTTGTTCTTATTATTATGTTGTTATCTGGTTTGGGCATAAGAACACCTGCTTTAATGAATGTTTGAGCATGATCCTTCCTTTTCTGTTGTTGGTTGTTTTTTCTCTTTTGGGAGGTCTGCCACCCAGCTCCCAAATAAATCACACACAGAGGCTTATTCTTAATTATAAATGTTCAGCCTTAGCTTGGCTTGTTGCTAGCCAGCTTTTCTTAACTTTAAATTGTCTCATCTATCTTTTGCCTCTGAGCTTTTTAAAAAAAACCTTTCTCCTACTTCTGTATATCTTACTTTTACCCTTATTCCATGGTTTGCTGTGTGGCTGGGTGACTGGCCCCTTAGTGTCCTCTTCTCTTTCTTCTCTTGCTCTTTCTTTTTTTTTTTACTCTCAGCTTTCTCCTTTTATCTATTCTTTCTGCCTGCCAGCCTCGCCTATCCTTTCTCCTATCTTTCTATTGGCCATTCAGCTCTTTATTAGACCATTAGGCATATTGGACAGGCACAGTAACACAACTTCACAGAATTAAACAAATGCAACATAAAAGAATACAACACATCTTTACATCATTAAACAAATGTGCCACAGTATAAACAAATGTAATACATCTTAAAATAATATTCAACATTTCCCCCCTTTTGTTTAAATAAAAGAAAGGTGTTAACTTTAGCATACTATACTTTTAGTAAAACTATACACAACAAAACAGTTATCAAGTAAGAATTACATTTGCAATATCCAGTCCATTTGTAGTTAGCATGTTCAGAGGACATAATGAATTATCTATTCTATCAGTGAATCCAAAGTTTTACAGCTAATTTACTTTCTATCATAACTAAGGAAAACTGCAACTATAACTGTTGAGTCTTCAACTCCATCAAAGAACCAGAAGGATATAATATTATCTAACAGCAGAGACATTTGCCTACCTGGACAGTCACCCAAAGTTCCTCTATAGCATTGGGGCATCCATCTTCAGCCTGCAGGCCCAGAATACCTGGCAGACTTTTCAGTGCAGCAGGAAATTTGAAGGACTGTCCTGCCTTGTATTGAAAAAGTTTGTCAGTTGCTTTCCTCTGTGTCCTGCAGAATATCTGGCAGACTCTTCTATGAAGCAGGAGTTTTCAAGGACTGTCCTGCCTTGTTTTGGCAAGGTTCAACAGTCTTTTTCCTGTGTGTCCTGCATGTCCAGTCTGCACAGGACATTGTCATCAGTCAACAGCAAGAGCAGTTTCTTTGCCCAGTGGCTAACCTTGTCACAATGAAAGCAAACAACACAAGGAGTTTCTTCAATGACCTGAAGTAAATTGGTGCTGCCAGGAGCAGAAGTGTCTCATTGTCATGAAAAACCTTCGGTTAACAAAACATTTTAAATGCCATATTCTATAGGTCTTTGAAGTATTTGAAGACAACCTATCTAAAATATATCTCTATATGATCCTGAAAACATACCTAACATATCTATAAATTTAATTGTTATAAATGGCTAACTACTGACCTATGTTTCTTGATTAGTCTATGAAGCTCATAATAATAGCTTTCAAAAACTAGAACTTTATCTTATATTCCAAATGAACTTTATAGGTACAATATCTTAAACAAGAGTAGAAACATATATACAATATGTTGTAACAAAAATTACCTTAAATTTGTATCAATATACTGTATTTTCCTAAATGATAATAAACATCCATAACCTATCAAACAACCAACAACCTTCCATACCCCTCTTGCGAATGAGAATATCATGTTCTCCAGACTGCTTCCTGTTGTCTGGGGGCAAAGGCATCCCCAGGGATCAATGAAAAATTTGAGATAATGGCCAAATCCTGGGAAAACCAGCTATTACCTTTGCTGATAGATATCACCTGTCAAGGTTCAGGAGATCTCCCTTGATCAAACCTGATCCATATTAACCTGGAACAAATCCACAGCCTCTTGTTTCCTATGAAAACAAAACTCCAAAGCATTTTTGATTTCCATTTCACAAATACATTTTTTGACTTCTTTTAAAGTTAAGATAGCCCTGGAGTTTAGATGGAAGTTTTCCTGTGTCCCACCCAGTTCCACAGCTGCTTGGCTCCAAAGAAACACACAGTGGCTTATATTAATTACAAACTGTATGGCCTATAGCTCAGGCTTCTTGCTAGCTAACGCTTTCATCTTAAATTAACCCATTTCTATTAATCTATGTGTTGCCATATGGCTGTTACCAGTCTGCTGGCATCTTGTTGCTCCTTTGGCAGTGGACTAGCACCTCTCCTGACTCCACTCTTCTTTGTCTCTGTCTTCAGTTTGAATGTACTGCCTAACCTTATGCTGCCTTGCCATTGGCTAAACAGCTTTATTTATCAATCAATGAGAGCAACACATATTCACAGAGTACAGAAATACATCCCACAGTACTAAAGTATCTAAGTTGGTTCAATTTTGTGGTCCTGCTTACAATCCTATGTCTCCCAGCAGCTGTCTCTTGCCCATCAGCCATCAAAAAATTCAAAGTCAATACAATACCATGCAGGATCCAGACTCCCTGTGTATTTCCTGTCTTGCCTGGCTTTTTTCTTCTACTCTCATTTTAGAGACTTTTTTTTAATTTTTAAACTATTTAGTTCTTTCTTTCTTAAGCCTATGCACATTGTAAAACACACTGAAACTTGTTTAGAGTTTTTTTTTTCCATCTGGATCTCTTTTACTGCATATCTTTTAGCCTTTTTTGACTGCATGAGCTTTTAGACTGCTAAGAGGGGTAGACCTCTACCCTTGGCTTTGGCCAGTGGCTCCTCTCACTTCTCTGGTCATGAGAGCCAAGTGTTAAGTCCTCAGCCTCATCAGAGGTGTGTTTTGGGAACTGCATACAACCTTCCTAGAGCTCTAGAATGCTGATGTTTTAACTATGGCAGGCATTTTTACTTAGTTTTTTTGTTCCTATTTAACATACTGGCTGCTCAAGTGTTCACCAGCAGGCAGAAATGCTTAAAGGAACCATATCCTCTTTTTTTCCCCTTCAGCTTTCTTAAGCCCTATCTAGAAATTTGGCCACACATTGGGTGCCAAAATGTTGTTTTTTTTTTTCTTTTGGGGGGCTTGCCACTCAGATTCCAAATAAATCACACACAAAAGCTTATTCTTAATTATAAATGTTCACCCTTAGCTTGGCTTGTTGCTAGCTGGCTTTTCTTAACTTTAAATTATCCCATCTACATTTTGCCCCTGGCTGTTACCTTTCTCCTACTTCTGTATATCTAACTTTTACTCTTACCCCATGGCTTGCTGTGTGGCTAGGTGACTGGCCCCTAGTGTCCTCCTCTTCTTCTTTTCTTTTTTTTTTATTCCCAGATTTCTTCTTCTATTTATTCTCTCTGCCTGCCAGCTCTGCCTTTCTCCAATCTTGCTATTGACTATTCAACTCTTTATTAGACCATTGGGCATTTTGGAAAGGCACAGCAACACAGCTTCACAGAGTTAAACAAATGCAAAATAAAAGAATACAACACATCTTTGCATCATTAAACAAATGTTCCACACATGAACAAATGTAACACATCTTAAAATAATATTCTAAAACACGTTTCTACCTTTTAGCCTAGTTTGAGGAACATTTGTGTTATAACTTATTAAAGGTCTGGTAGAATTTACCAATCCTAGCCTTTTCTTTCTTTGGAAGAATTCTATTACTGCTTCAATCTTGCTACTCATTAGAAATCTATTTGCATTATTTACATTTTCCTGATTGCAACTTTGTAAGTTATATGTGTCTAGGAATTTATCCATTCTTTTCAGATTTTCTAGCTTTTTGGATTGTAGGTTTTCAGGTGTCCCAGAGTGATCCTTTCTGTTTCACTGGTATGTATAATAATGTCCCCTTCTCCATCTCTAACTTTATCGATTTGGGTCTTCTCTCTTCTTGTTAGTTTGGTTAAGGGTTTACCAATCTTAGTTTTTCAAAGAACCATCTTCTCTTTCATTGATCCTTTGAATTGTTCTTTTAGTCTTCATCTCATTAACTTCTGTTTGGTATTTAGTATTGCCTAGGGCTAATTGTACTCTTATTTTTCTAAGTCCTTGAAGTATATTATTAAACTGTTTAATCTAGATTACTTTATTATTTTGATGTAAACACATAGAAATCTACAGTTTCTTCTTAGAACTTCCTTTGCTTCCTTATCCAAACAGTTCTGATAAACCATGCCTTCATTTTTATTTTAATCTAGAAAGTTTTAAATGTCTTCCCTGATTTTCTCAATGATCCATTGATCATTCAAAATATATTGTTCAATCTCTGTATATTTGTATATTTCCATAGTTTCTGTTGCTATTGATTTTAGTTTTATTCTGTTAAGTTTATAAGATACAAGAAATTTATTAAAATATAAGATTATTTAGGTTATTTTGTATTTGTTAAACTTGCATTTTAGCCCCAAGATGATCTATTTTAGGGCACATTCTATGGCTTGCTAAGAATGTGTATTTTGTATGTGATGGATGAAATATTCTGAATTTTGTATGCTAAGTTCCTTTTTATCTATGATGCAGTTAACTGAAGTCTCATTGTTGATTTTTTAATATTTAATGATTCTTATTATATCAGGATATATCTAATGATAAGAGTGACACATTAAGGTCACCCACTACTATTGGATCAGGACATGCTCAGTCTTTTATATTCATTAGTTTTTGTTTTGTAGAGTGGGAACCCCAAAGTTTGGTTCATATATATTTACAGTTATTACATTTCTTAATAATTGTATCCTCTATAAATAGTAGTGTTGTTCTGTCTCTTCTAATTTGGCTAGAAGTCACTTTAACCTATATAAGATCAGCTATGCCAGTATATTTCAGCTTCCATTCATTTGCTATATTGATTTCCATACTTTCACTTTCAACAAGTATATTTCTTGGAGACTATAGATGATTGATTCTGATTTTTATCACAATTAACAAGCCTGTATCTTTCAGTTGGCTAGGTAAGACCATTTTTATTTAGGGTTCTTATTAAAAACAGCTTGATGATTCCTATAAATCAATTGGTTGTTTTTCTATTGATTACATTCTTATTTGCTCTTTTCTTTTTCCTCTATTCATATAATAAGGCTGTAGTTTGCTGACTTGGATATGACTGATTTTTTTCACCTAATTTTCCTTTGTTCACCTGTTCCTCACTTGAAATATATTACTTCCTGTATCTTGTGATTGAGACTGCCTCTCCCCACCACTTTCCTCTATGTGGCGATTTAAATGAAAATGGTCCCCATAGGCTCATATATTTGACTATTTGGTTCCCAGTTGGTAGATAGACTATCAGGAAGGATTAGGTGGTGTCCTTGTTGAAGGAGGTGTGTGAGTCCTTGTTGGAGGAGGTGTGTTCTTGTTGGAGGAGGTGTGTCCTTTTTGGAGGAGGTGTGTCCTTGTTGGAGGAGATGTGTCCTAGTTGGAGGAGGTGTGTCCCTGGGGGTGGGCCTTGAGGTTTTAAAAGCCCATGACAGGCCCAGTGCCACTCTTCCTGCCTGCTGCCTGCAGATCAGGATGTAAAACTGCCTGTGTTCCAGCACCATGCCTGTCTGCTTCCCCCTATGATGATAATGGACTCACCCTCCAAAACTGTAAGCAATCCCCCAGTTAAATGTGTTCTTTTTATAAGTGTTGCCTTGGCTGATGCCTCTTCACAGCACCAAGACACTCTGTTTCTAGAATTGTTCAAAGATCTTCTGCAATGCTTTTGCTGTGACTATGTTCAATGTCTTTACTTCTTTATTGGTTGTAAAAGATAACTTTTCTGGTTATAGCAATCTCAGTTGATAGTTATTTACTTTGAGGGCTTGAAATATATCATTTCATAGTTTCTTGCATTTTTGGGTTCCAGTTTAGAGGTCTGATGTTATCTGTTGTTTTCAACTTTGTAAATAAGCTGACAAATTTCTTCTACAACTTTTTCCCTTTGTTTTGTTTTGTTTTCTACTTTTGGTATCTTGACTACAGTACACCATGAAGTGGTTTTTGCATGGGCATACTTCTTTGGAGTTCTAAATGCCTTTTGTGCTTGGCTGTATATTTGTTTCCTATGATTTGAGGACAACTTTTACTTTTTCCTTTGAGGCCTGAATTATTTCATTCATCTGTTTGTTTGTCTCCTCTTTGTAGTCACCAATTATTTTTACAAGTTTTGAATTCTTCATTTGGCATTTTACCCATTTCCTTATCTTTGGATATTTGTTACTGAGGGAGTCATAGTCTTTTGGAAGAATCTTCTTGTTTTGCTTTTTCATGTCCTTGTGTTTCTGTAGTGTAATTTGTACACTTGTGAGAAAGGATATATCTTAAGTTTTTATTTAGTATTTTTATTAGTAAGCAGCCCTCAGTTGAAGGCCCAGTCCCTCAGAGAGGACAAAAAGAAACTACATCAATAGCTACAGCACCAAATCAAGCCACACATAGGGCTAGATATTAAACCAATTAATGACAACAATAATAACCAACTAAGACACCAACCATGACTGTGGAAATGATGATAAAAAAATAATGTAGAGTTACAATGTTAAAAATTGCTTAGTGTAAAATTAGAGGCTATAACTTCAGGAAATAAAGGAAGAAGCAAGGAAAAGGAAAAAGAAAAGAAGAATTATAAAGGAATTTTAAAAAGAAATAGGAAGAGGAAAAAGGAGTATCAGGAAGATGGAGAGAGGAGAAGAGAAAAATCTGTACAATGAAGAAAAATACCTACACAAAATTTCAAGTCAAGAAGTAAAACAAGGGAAACCACAAAGGACCAAGTAATAAAATCCCAAACCACAAGAGCAATGTATTGGGCCAGCTCCCTCTGAGTTCTCTAATGCCAGAGTGCACTGAGTAGAAGGGGTGGCCAGCTGAAGATGGAGACTTTTCTGTTTGATCTTGTTCATCCTGGTGCTGATCCTGCAGTAACAGAACATCTTTATTCAGCTGTTTTTGAATTTCTGTGCACTTTTGCCTAAATATTTTAACTGATTTGTTTATGTTGCCACACTGGGGATCAAATCCTAGACACCCTGTATGCTGGCAAATACTCTATCATTGAGCTACATCTGAAGTGCAGAATTTTGTTTCTTTAAAGGGAAGAACACCAGCACTAAAGTCAGTTTATGCTAACACTATACTACACACATACATAAAGATCCATGATTTTTAAAATTGGAAGTTTTTTTTTTTTTTTTTTGGACCGGGTTTCTCTGTGTAGCTTTGTGCCTCTTCTGGGACTCACTCTTAGCCCAGGCTGGCCTTGAACTCAAAGAGATCCACCTGGCTCTGCCTCCTGAGTGCTGGAATTAAAGTTGTGCATCACCACCGCCCGGCAAAGTGGGAGTTTTTAATGCTGCATTCAAGGCTCCATATGGAGGCCAAGGGTCAATTTCAAGTAAGTGTCTTCCTTCCTTTTTTTTTTTTTTTTTGATTTTGGTTTTTTTTTTTTGTTTTTTTGTTTTTTTTTTTTTTGGTTTTTCGAGACAGGGTTTCTCTGTGTAGCTTTGCGCCTTTCCTGGAACTCACTTGGTAGTCCAGGCTGGCCTCGAACTCACAGAGATCCGCCTGGCTCTGCCTCCTGAGTGCTGGGATTAAAGGCGTGCGCCACCACCACCCGGATGATTTTGGTTTTTTGAGACAGGGTTTCTCTGTATAATTTTGGTGCCTGTCCTGGATCTTGCTCTGCAGACCAGGCTGACCTCGAACTCATAGAGGTCCACCTGGCTCTGCCTCTTGAGCACTGGGATTAAAGGCGTGCACCACCACCGCCCATCAAGTGTCTTCTTTTTTTTTTGAGTCAGTGTCTCTCCCTGATTCACAACTTGTCTTGCCTGACTGTCCAGCAAACATCTGGTATCTTCCTGTCTCTGCTCTTCTGGTGCTAGGATTACAGAGGTGAGCCATAACTCCTGATTTTTCACATGGTCACTAAGATCTAATCTCAGATCCTCAAGTATACACAGTGTCCGAGTGAACCATCTCCTGGTCCAAAGTCTCAATTTTAAAGAAAAGAAACCAAAACACATTTATTTAAGAACAGTCCTGGAGAATAGCCAGTATTTAAAGGTAGCTATCATAGAGACCTGTAATTTGGGGGTGGGTGGAAATCAAGGTTGCCTGCTGAGAACAGGATGTTCTAAAAGCATCTATACTTTGAGAAGGTCTAGCAATGGATGGCTGCACTCCAGACTCCTCATTCTGAGTAGGGCTTCTATTTGTCTGAAGACCCATTGGGCTGTTCTATAATTACTGGCCTTTTTGTCTCAATTTTGGAACCATGTTAGCCCTTTCTTTTATGGGACATGTCACAGCCTGGCTTAAGTGCAAAAATTTTCCACTTCAAAAAGTGGCTCTGTTATTAATATTAGTCTGGTAAACATGCTAGATTGGATATTGACCATACTGTTCTCAGCTTCAAGTTCTCTGGGATAGATAGAAGAGCTTTGAAATAATATGATTTCAATGTGATGCTCTTGACTTCTCTGGCCTTTCATTTTCTGGCCCTTCCAGCTTCTCCTTTGACATTTTATTTTGTGTCAGCATCTTGGCCCTTCTTCCTCTTTGTGAGGACATGCTCCCAGAAGTGTCGCCTCTGGCCTTCTGTGATTTCCACCCACAGTGTCTTTTGTGCCCCCAACTCTACTCAATCCAAGATCAAAACAGACAAAGACTTTCACCTGATCTAAAACTGCTAACTATTTTACTGATAATACCTTGGGGAAATGCCAGAGAAGGAGACCACTTTTGCAAGTGAAATTATTTGGGCATTTAAAAACCCAAAAGGGAACAATGCCTATAAATATGGCAGAGTTCATTGGTTTCAGCTAAGCTATGTTGCTGACCTGTGGAGGGATCCATCATGAAAGAATGTGTCATGGGCCATGACAAGAAAAACAGCAGATGGCAATTGATAGTTCAAGTGTAAACCCACCAGATGAATAATTCTCTGATGGAGGAACCCTGTTCAAACAAGGCTTATGGGACCACAGACTCTGAAAACTGATTGCTTTTGTCTGTAATTGTTCTCATATGCCACTGTATTTCTTCCCTAAAAACAGCTATGGGTATTTTCTCCACTGCCTGTGAGTTTATCTCATGTATATATTCCATCTACTGGGCATACATATATCTGTGGATGGTTAGGAAGATGATTTCTTCTTAAGCTGTATAATTTTGATGAATAGAAAGAATACTAGGATATTTTTCATTGCTCAGACTGACATAGGAAAATTACAATATTCTTAGTTACGAAGACAACTTTTTACACCATTAGCTGATTTAAGACCTCCAAACAAATTCAAAGCAGACTAGTTGTCCCTGCAAATGAATTGCACTAGGACAGATTCCCAGGTGCCTGTTGAACCAAAATCAGGCATGAAGCAACTTTAGTAGACATAATTCTCTCAGCAATTGACTAACCTCACTTTTGTGATACAAGGCTCAAAGTTCAGTCAACTAACTGTTTATTGTTTAGGTCCTGAATTTCAATGTCACTCTCTGTTGAGAAATACTGGGTGCTCAGCCTACATGCCTCCTGACTTTTCTTTACAGACTGTATGTCAGGGAACTTGGCTGACAGCCAGTCATTGCCATGGTCACGTGCTGGCTGGTCAGTGTGACATCCCTAGCCTGAGAGAATAACTGTGTGATTTCTTATGGCTCTGTTTCTTCCTGTTTACACAAGAAATATTATGTGACCTTCAAAATATAAGTCATACATTTATTCAGAGTTTTTCTGAGAGTAATCTATATAGAGAGAGATGTGTAGAAGAGATGTGTGGGGAGGAAGAGAGAGCTGTGTAGAGAGAGATATGTAGAGGAGAGATGTGTGTATAGGAGAGATATAGTTGTATACAGAGAGATGTAGCTGTGTAGAAGATTTTTCAAGATGTGTGGAGAAAGCTGTATAAAGAGATGTAACTCTGTAGAGAGAATGTCAAGAGAAGAAAGATTTTTTTTTCAAGATGAAGTAAAAGAGAAAGTTACCATCAGAAAGCATTTTTTTTAATCCCTCAGATAGAAAAGTATAACCCTCGCCACATTTGTGGAATGTTTTACATCCTGCTGGAGGCTAGCCCTCAAGGCAACAGCAAGAAGGAGCACCACTAGGAAGATAAGCATGTGAGGTTGAAGTTCTCTTTTATAGTTTTCCAAGGAGCCATTATCTTCTGCAACAGATGGGTGGACACATCTGTGCAAGAGATATGGGTCTTGATAATTAGAGTCACACCACTCTAAGACATTCATGTGCTCAGCCAGCACCTGCTTGATGAAAGGCTTGGCTGGTAGTGTTCTGAGAATTCTTTTTCCTGGCTCACAAGAACTAATTAATCATTCCTATCTCTTCAGTCTCACATTTAATGGCATCATCCTGGTACCCTGAAATCATCCACGGTAAACCACTATTTGCACCCTGGGAATCAACAAATATAATGAGTCAAGAGTTTTCTTGCCATTCTCTTTCAGAGAGCTGTTTTTTTAAACACTTGGCAGCTGACCATTAGTTAGGATGTTGGCTGGGACAGCCTGGCATCCAAACATGAGATGGGGCACAAAATGCAAATTCTAGAGGGTGCTGGCTCTGTGGACCCATGAAATCCCTCAGAACCTCTGTAAGAAGATGTGGGTTTCCTCATATTTAGGGATGCTGTAGGAGTTTCCCTGTAGAACAATATATGCCACCATCCCCTTTCCTGGCTTCCAAGCCGTTTGCCTGGAATTTTGTCTGGAGCTTATGATGGAAGAAAGAGATGTGGAAAGAGCTACAATTGTTACCTAGCAAGCTCAAACAGGAGATGAGGGTTCCCTAGTGTGGTATTTTGAGGTTATTTGATGCCAAAAAAGAAAATAAGATGAATAAATAAGAATAAAGTAAGTTGGAGGTGCTTTCTGAGGTTAGAGAATTTCACATACTGGTAAGGACTCCACGTAAGACTGAGAAATATAATAACAATACATCTTGTTTGCAGAATAATTAAGCTAAAAATAGTTGTTCATCTGAAACTCAAGTTTGGCTGGATATCCTCGTGTGTGTGTGTGTGTGTGTGTGTGTGTGTGTGTGTGTGTGTGTGTGTGTGTGTGTGTGAATTAGCACATAGTGTTAGGTTTCATTGTGGCATTTGCAAATAAAATTTGCTTTTGTTGGTTCTCCAAACTTCTTGTCCCCTCAACCCCCAAACTTTTCTCCTGCTCTTCCAACCTGCAACAGCATCCCTTCAACCTTTATGTCACATGATTCTCAGCTTCCTTTCAAAGTTTATGTCACATGATTCTCAGCATCCTTTCAAAGTTTATGTCACATGGTTCTCAGCATCCTTTCAATGTTTATGTCATGTGGTTCTCAGCATCCCTTCAATGTTTATGTCACTTGGTTCTCAGCATCCCTTCAACCTTTATGTCATGTGGTTCTCAGCATCCCTTCAATGTTTATGTCACTTGGTTCTCAGCATCCCTTCAACCTTTATGTCATGTGGTTCTCAGCATCCCTTCAATGTTTATGTCACTTGGTTCTTAGCATCCCTTCAACCTTTATGTCATGTGGTTCTCAGCATCCCTTCAATGTTTATGTCACATGGTTTCAGTATCCCTTCAATGTTTATGTCACATGTTTCTGTCACCTTTTTTCTCCTCTCCTCAACACTGCTTTTTCTTTCCTTGTGATCATTCTAATTCTGTGGCCTGTGCTTACATTAATTCCCATATATACATTTATATGAACATTAAAAACTAGAATCCACATATGAGAGAGAACACACAGTATGTGTCTTTTTGAGTCACCTTGCTTAACAATTCACCCATTTTCATATAAAATTTCGTTTTTCCTTAACAGCTGAACAAAATCCTACTGTGTATATGTAACTCATTTTCATTATCTATTATCTATTGATAGACATCTAAATTGTTCTATTCCCTTGCTACTGTGAATAATGCAGTAGTGTACATGGTTGTATAAATATCTCTGTGGTAGGATACAGAGCCATATTGATATTAACCAAAGAATGGTATCAGTTGGGTCATACAGTTTTATTTGCTAAATTTGGCAACCCTTATCCCAAGAGGTGGGCAAAGTAGCCTCTAGGTATCCTTTTGGAAGCTCAGAGAAAGTGAAGACCAATAACCAATAAGCCACAGTGGAAATGGCTGTGACATTCTGCCTGGAGGTAGAAGAAAAGACAAGGACTGAGGAAAGTGGCATGCAGAACAGTCATATTGCTTAAATCCAGAGGATAATATTTCATAGGATGGTCCCAAGTGTACTCTACCCATTAAGGCTATTACACTGCTTAGAGAGGCAGTGATGCTCCCCATCCAGCTGTCCTGCCGCTGGGATGGCAAGGGGAGAGGAAGGCCAGAGCTATGCTTATTGGCATCCATGAGAATGTGTGGTCCCGAACCAGCAAGGCCTTGTGACAGACTTAGAGCCAGTAGCTGTAGTCTCCTAATCACTAGTGAGAGCCTGTGGCAGAGACTTACAGAGGTATCCTCATCAGACAGCAAAGGAACCAGTTGTGGTCTGAGCTCAACACAGGATAATGAACCCATAGGTTTTTAACTAAATAGTGGAAAACATAAGAAGATGTAAAAGTAGTTAAATGCTTCCATCCATTCAGGCCCTTATTAGGAGACGATTGAATATGTATTCATTTTGTGTAATTCATCAAGCTGCTTTATGAATTTTGCTGTGTATGTAACCAGAAGAGTTTATAAGTGAAACTATGAATAGCATATTATTTTATAATAACAAACACACATGTAAGCAAACACCTATGTTTCCTAATTTTGCAAGCACCTGTATGTATTTGTGTGTGGTCATGTAAGAGGCTAGTAGGAGTCCATTTATTTGTATACATGTATGCACAGATACCTATGCAGGAGACACACACACAGAGAGAGCTGGATACTTCCAGATGCATATTTGAGTTGAGTTTTAGGCTAAATATGTCTATGCCTTTTCTAGTTAAAGCTGAATTTTATGAACCTGGGATGGCAGAGGATGGAGAACTGTGGTCAGCCATTGACCTTGGGAAATGAGGAGAGGTACTTCTTCTGCCTCCCAGCTTTGATAAATGGATCTCGAGAGTACAAACAGTAGCCTGTGCTTGAGAAAACTGAAGTGGCTTGCGGCCTGCAGGGGACAGATGAGTTTCAATTAAAGGAAAGTGGTAGAAGGATGGTTTAGAGCGGGTGGAAGAATTTGTTGATCTCTGAGTGGGAGTTTAGAAGGCCAGGGCAGCCCTGGGAGGTAGTGGAGGATGGAGACAAGCACTTACAGCAGGAAGGATGGATGAACAGGGTACATGGGAGGAGAGGGTTGGAGAAGGTAGATGACCTGAGGGGTTCTGCTTTGGGATCAATATCACTTCCCATAGCGGATTGGAGGAGGGCCTACAAGGGGATGTTGAGGGCATGGTCCTGCATACCTTGCCATCAACTGGAGTGCTCGGGTGGCCATGTTTGATAGCCACTATCAAACAAGCATGAAGCCCACCTTACTGTGGGGTGTGCAGCAGGATGTGGTGGATGTGGCATTGTGACTTAGATGGGTTCACTCAGTTGCTCTTTGGAGTAAATCCTGCTCTGAGTCTTTGAGTCGTAGTCTCAGGCTTTTTTGGGACTTCCATGCTTGTCTTGTTATCTAGGGTGTGGGCCTCTGAGGCAAGGCGTGGTGATAGAGAGGACTTCAAAAAAATCAGAGGAAGTCTACATTGGACAAGACACAGTAGGCCATTGGCTCTTCTGCAAGTAATGTGAAATGACAGACTTCTAAAGTATCAGTCTGTCCATTTGAAGAGCCACTTCCCACTCTCCCTCAATTTGTGACCACGTCTTCTCTTGGGGTTCTTAGGTTTGTTAACCAAAGAATTCAAGAATGAACTTAAGGAGAAGATTAGAATAATTTTATTAGAGTTTAAAAGAAAACCTTCCAGGACAAGTGAAGGTGTCCCTGAAGGTGTCATACAGGGAAGCGAAATCCCACAAAGAGGTAAGAATGAAAACCAGTGCAGACTAACTTAATCAACCTGGATCAGAATTCGGGTAGTCTAATAACAGGCAGTTTATTCCCAATGTACTTAAGCCCAGTACAATTTGAAAAGAAGTTTCCTGGTGCAATACAATCCCCACTGCACAAGGAAGTGTAATTACATCGAAACTCAACTCAGGGTACATGCCATTTCCTTCAAGACGATGAGTTCTAGAGATAGGCTACCTATATAGCTTAGGGACTAAGGGTCTGGCTAGTCTCGGTCAGGTCATACAGATAGCATGGAGGTCATTTGGACTATTAGCCACCTCTAGTCCTAGTTGTGGGAGCTTGGGAAAACCTGCCTATAAAGGTCATTTAGATTACCAGTCACCTCTGGTCCTAGTTTTAGTAGCCTGGCCCAATAGATAACACAGATCACCAGGCAGTCAATCATGTCCAATTCTCAGCTTTCTGGATGGAAGAACAGGTTTTTCATCTTCCCCCTTAGAAAGACAGTGCTGTATACTTAACATTCCCAGTTTCTCTGGAGATCTGTGGGCTCAAGGACCTTAGTGTTACAACAGACAAGCACACTGTAAATCTCAGCAGCTGCTAGGAGGGGAAATGGAAGAAGAAAAGCCATGCTATTTGAGTTTTGAGCACAGAAGTTCGCCACCTGGCAGCAGGCACCCACGTGGTAGGGAGGGGGTCTTTAGAGAAAGAATAAGAAAGCCCCAAGTGTCAGAAAAATAAAGTCCTTTTAGGTTCTGGCTAGCATCCAAATGACAGAAAATTGAAAACTGGGAAGTTGTGCCTTCCTCATTGAGTCCTCAGAGATGTGGTCAAACCCAGCTGGACCTCGTGGCAGCTCATAGGAGGTGGGCAAGGTGGGAATCATTCAGATAAAAATGATCCCACCTATCTCTCTAGCATGGTTCCCTTGGGTGGTCCCTTGATGAGGATATTAGCCTGCCCAGCTGGACCATTACGTCTCCATCAGGCCAGAGAGTTTGTTCTATTGACCAGAGGGTGATTCTCTTGTCTAGACTTTACTGCTGCTCTAGCAGCAACAACTACTGTTCTCAAACGATCAGTAATTGTTTCCTTTTCTCCTACTTTGTTTTCTGGTTTGACTTTTCTTTTTCTGTAATGTTTTTATGTTTGTTCTTTGACTTTTATACATTTATGCCATGTATCTTGATTCTGGGACTTACATTCTTGTTTTTTTTTTTTTTTTTTGAGACAGGGTTTCTCTGTGTAGCTTTGCGCCTTTCCTGGGACTCACTTGGTAGCCCAGGCTGGCCTCGAACTCACAGAGATCCGCCTGGCTCTGCCTCCCGAGTGCTGGGATTAAAGGCGTGCGCCACCACCGCCCGGCAGGGACTTACATTCTTTTTATCCCTTCTTCTGCCATGTTCTCTGAGCCTTGGCAGGGAAGGCTGATACTGCTGTATCCTCAGGCTAAGCACTCACAGTGAGTGAGTATTTGAGATACCTAAATGGAAATGATAAGTTTTGAATCCCCACTTGCTGGGTATCAGACACCACCAATGTAAGAAGCCAATCAAAAATTAATAAATCCAGCTTTAATGAACAGAGCAAAGCAATTCTGGGTGACCCTTGGAAAGGCAGGGGAAGAGTCAATGTGGCAAATACAGCTACCAGACCTTAAGTAACCTGTGGTCTTGAACAACCCCAGGGAGGGGCTGGCTTTTGGTGGACTTTGAGGGGGCAGGTTTGGGGAGAGAGATGGGGGAGAGGAGTTGAGGTATAGCTTCCACCAGAACAGAAATTTTAAAATGTTTCTCTTTCTATGACCCTCTTATTCCATTTAACATAATGGCACAAGGAAAGCTAATAATCACATGTTGCAGGAATCCCTTTATTTTTAAGGGCTGAGCAATATTTCATTATATAGTTTTACAAATATATGTACAGATTGCACATTTCTCTATCCGTTTGTAATCCAGGTTGCTTCCACATCTTGGCATTGTGAATAGTGCAGAAATGCATGTTGGGATACTGCTATGTCTTTGAGATCTTTATTTCAGTTTTCTTTGATTACTACCTAAAACTAGCATTTCTAGACAACATAATAAGTACATTTTTAATATTTTTGAGGAATGATGATACTGGGTTTTAGTTTTTTGTTGTTATTAATTTCAGACAGGGTCTTCCTATATACACCAGACTAGATTTAAACTCAATATTTAGCCCAGGGTGGCCATGAGCTTATGGTGGTCCCCCTGTCTCAGACTCCCAGGTACTGTCACTGCAAGTATCATTATATGTCTGGAAACAGCAACATCATCATGTGTTCTTACCAACAGGTTTTGCACATCTTTATAAATAGAGGTCTGCTCTATGGTGTTGTCTCTATGATGATTAATTTTCTCCTGTACACTTTAAACTTCGTTAAAAGGCAAATGTCACAGTAAGTGTTCTTAATGCAACAAAATAAGTTTTTAAAATGTCATTCTGGCTGCTTTACTGAGAAGAGAGAGAGAAGATAAACTATTTAAGATTAACTGAGGAACATGTAGGCGTGTCTTGCATAAGTGACTCCTAGCACTCAGAAGACAGAGGCAGGAGGATTTGAGTTCAAGGGCAACCTTAGCTACAGTGAGACCTGTGAAGCACACACACACACATACACACACACTCACACACAGGCACACACACGCATGCACGTGTACACACAGACACATACACACACAGGCACACACAGGTATACACAGTATACACATGCACATACACACATACACACACACACACACACACACACACACACACACACACACACACACACACACACACTGGTTTTAAGCAAGATGACAAGCATGTAGTTGATGATATTAAGATCCCGAGGACATCTTTCAGATTGTTAACAAGCGGGATTCCGGGCAGACTATGAATTGGAGATAATTCATCTTCATGAAAGGTGAGCTGCCATCCACAGGCAGAATTCTCATTAGAGGTGAGGCTGGTCTCTGGGGGTCTAGTGACAGATTAGGAGTTCCTTGAGATATGAGAAGTTTGGTAAGTCAAGTAGATGTTTCAGATATCAGGAAGGGTAGAAGAAGACTTTTAACCTGGAGTAGTATCTGTGACATCACTGGCATTGGGTCACATTAAAGCCAGGGGAGTAAATGTGACTCTCGCAAGAGGATGGAGCCAGAGAGGAGATTGCAGGAGACAAGTCCTGTATGGCAAACTTCACTGTTTTCTCACCATTAGAGGATTGGAGAGACATCAGATTTTGTTTTTCAGGAGTTGGTGGATTTGGTTTTTGGTTGGAGAAATACTATTTATTTCTTTGCTAAGAAGAACTTATCCATAAGAAAGTTGGTGATGTAGAGCAGAGAGGAGAGGGCCTAGGTAGGTGAAAGGTCATCCCCTTATCAAGATTTCTCCTTAAATGAGGTTAAAGAGAGTCAACTAAAATGGATCCTGTGAGGGAAGGGGAGGGGAACACAGATTAGTTGAGTTAACCTAACAGTGTAATAAAAGAACACTCTGAAATGTGCCAAAAAAATAGTGTTACTAGACTTAAGGGGCACAGTCTGTTCCCCAACAAGCAAGGTTCAACACCTACCCTGAGTAAGGGATTCAAATTAACAGTGAAAATGGAAAACGGGGATGGGAGGAGTCTTATTAAATGTGGCCACATTGGGAAGAGGAAGAAAGTGAGTAATTGATTCTAGGAAGTCCATCTTCAGTAGTCCTGACTTGAGGGCAGGGCTTAAAGAGAAAGCAAGAGATTAGCATAACTAACCAGGGCTGCCAGATATGGTCCACTCCCCAGTCTAGTCTCAGCTCTAAGTATCTCCTGCAGGATCAGCTGTATTTACTGACGATGGAACACTGTGTCTGGACCTCCGCCATCTGTTAGGTTTTATCATGGCTCCCAGATTCACCATCCTCTGAGGCATCTAGCTGCTACCCCCTTTCTACATTGTGTCTCTTGCCAGTTTGAAAGCAGTAAGAGAAGTCTGTGCTCCCAAACTCCTAACAGTGGTTCAGGTGACCCCTGACAAAGGTTCATCCAACTCAACTCTCTTCTTGCTACTCTGGGCATCTTTCAGGACTCAGAACTAAAGTAGCTGGATGGAGGGCCTCTTTGCTGCCCTTCCTTGTCTGATTGATGGACAACCTGCTTCTGTAGAGGTGGGTCACTCTTTATTTCCACATTGCCTCGATCGACCCCAACCTAACTTTGAAGAGTGCCCTGCCTTCTGTCTATCAAATGGTCTCTCATCATATTTCCTGTGTCTCTCGGATACTTCTTGACTATGGAAATTAAACTTTAAATTCTCATTTACAGTTTCTTGAAGTTTGCTGATTTTGACTATTCCTGGAGACTTTTATCCTATCCTAGACTCCCTGAAAAGTGTTGTCTGGAGTAGTCACACTTTGTTTTTTTTTTTTTTTTTTTTTTTTGTGTGTGTGTGTTGTACTGATAATGGATCTCAGAGCCCAATGTATGCTAGGCATTAAGCCCTCTATTGTTTTTTCAAAAGAATCTTTTGCAACATGCCATATTACATTATTAACTATAGTTACAGAGGAACAGCAGGAAATATTTATTATTATTATTCCAGGATAATTGTGATTTTGCAACTGCTAACTAACTCTTTCCACTATCTTATCCTCACTATCTTCTAGTGACCATTATTCTACTTCTTACATCTGTGAAATTTTTTTTTAACATTCTTTCTAGATTTCTCAAATGAGTAAGATCATGTGATATTTATTTCTCCATGATTGGAACATTTCACTTCATTTCATCCATGATTATTCAAATTGCTGGAAATTATACGATTTCATCCTTTTGATGGCCACATGGTATTCTATTGTGTGTATGTAGTTTATATCGTTTCTCCACAGTGTCCCACCGTGTGTGTGTGTGTGTGTGTGTGTGTGTGTGTAATATTTATCCATGCACTAATTGATGGACAATTTGGTTTCATATCATTGCGATTATAAACAGTGTTACAATAAATATCTCCTATATGCTTTAAAAAAAGAATTTTCTGTAATTTTTTATGTTTCATAATTTAAAGCTAAAATAAGACCTTACAATTTTTTTTATTTTTATTTGCTTTCATTATGTATAAAACAAAAATTGTACATGTCTATCTCTAACATTTATCACTACATTTTGGTGGAACTATTTAAAGTGTTTTCCAGGGCTGAGAGGATAGTAACGTACCTGTTATAGGAATCTAGAGCCCAGGTTTGGATCTCCATTGCCTACATAAAAAGCCAGGTAAGGTGACACTTGCATGTCACCCCAGAGGCTGGCAGATCTCTGAACCTCATTGGCCAGCCATTCTAGGGAAACTGATGAGCTTTAGGTTTGGTGAGAGATTCTGTCACACAAAAACTAATGTGGAGGGTGATCAAAGAAAGACATATGATGTCAACCTCTGGTCTTCACACCATACACAAACTCACATGTGCAAATAAATACTAATGAATACCCACATCACACACATAAATAGAACTTGAAAATGAAACCCCTTCACATTTACTGCAATCACATGAATTAGAAGTATTGGACTTTAATCAGAGGCCAGTAAGACTACTTGCAACCAAAAGAATTATTGTATATGTCACCTGTGTAGCTATGAACTAGAGTAGAGACTTGTTTTTAATCAAGGAAGGGAAAATCTTTACACACACACACACACACACACACACACACACACACACACACACTTAAAACAATAGTATGCACTTTTGACAATGTGATGTCAGGTCATAAATCTGCCTTTTTATTATAAGGAAGCTATTTCAAGGTAATATCTTGTGCTTTTAATTTTTACAAAGGTGAGCATATCGATGCAATTCTAATAGGAACATGAATTGTTTTTCTAATTAATTTTGTCATTAACATTTTCCGTTGGATGCCAACATTTTCCTTTTATCTTTATGTGGGTCAAAAAAAACCTCCATGGAATTCTCTGAGCACAGCTCTGGTTAGAGACTGGAGATCGCATGCAAGATTTAATCACAAAACTAATTGTCTTTCTAAAGATAACTGACAAATCATTATTAACATAAAAAAACAAATGAAAATGGCTCTTGCTTTTCACTGTAACTATTGTTTAGGATTCCCTAATCGTTGGTTATGTTTTGTGATCTGATGGTAGAAACAAAATATAAATACAAGAATTGAATGTTAGTACAATATTTTGAGAATATATTGTTTATAGGATTTGTGAAATTGAGAGCCAACATTCTAGTGACCCAGAGTCATCCTTATTTAACAGCAACTAGTCATTTTAAAAGCTGTAGTCTTTATTTAATTATAGGTCAAATAATGATACTTCATTCATCCATCTTTTCATAGGACAGAGAAACGAATTTCAGTTGATTCCAGAGTTTTAAACTCAAGCCCTAACCCGTGAAGTAGGAGCTGAGGTAGTCCAAGCCTGAGCTTCTATCTCTACACAGTCAAAGGTGGTGTTCCTGCATGGGCACACAGGAACTTCAGTGTTCACAGCGTCGTCTCAGAAACTTTCATCTTTTCTTTGTCATGTGTCACGTTTTCTGATGACCATTTTTAACCTTCATTTATGTTCCGTTCTCTTGTTACAACTAAAACAACCTGATAAAACCAAGCTGTGGTTTGATGTCTCATGGAAAACTGGTGGTGAAGATCTGTTGTCGTTGGAAGAGTATAATGAAGAAATGACCACGTGCCGAGCCTCCTGCCCTGGGGAATGGGTTAATGCCATTTCAGCAGTGTGACTAATTGTCCAGGAGAAGGAGTAACTCACCCTGGTGTTCTTGTCTTGACTAGAAGCTTGTCCAGCTACCATGTTATGACTCAACATGTAGGTGCTTATTGGATACTGCCACCATGTGCTTGAATTTCTCAGTCTTCACAATCATAAGCCAAGCATATGTCTTTTGTTTATAAATTTCCCAGTTGGTGATACTCATTATTACACTTTCTAAGTCTCAGTCTTTGATTTGTTTTAACTAACTGCAACATAAGTCTGACAGTAGTAACAAAGGAGAAATGTCAGTGGCTTCAACTAGAGGAGACTATCCCTTATACGACAGTGTGGGTACAGAAGACCACACCTTACAGAACATTGTGGACACAGAAGACCACACTTGATAGGACAGTGTGGACACAGAAGACCACACCTTACAGGACAGTGTGAGCACAGAAGACCACACCTTACAGGACAGTGTGGACACAGAAGACCACACCTTACAGGACAGTGTGAATACAGAAGACCACACCTTACAGGACATTGTGGACACAGAAGACTATTCCTTACATGACATTGTAGGTACAGAAGACCACACCTTACATGACATTGTGGGTACAGAAGACCACACCTTACAGAACAGCATGAGCACAGAAGCCTATTCCTTACACAACATTGTGGACACAGAAGACCACACCTTACAGGACAGTGTGGACACAGAAGACCACACCTTACAGGACAGTGTGGACACAGAAGACCACACCTTACAGGACATTGTGAGCACAGAAGACCACACCTTACAAGACACACTAACTAATAGCACAACTAAGGCACAGATACCTTGGTAGTGCTGGTTAGCTAGGTTCTTAGCCTGTTGGTTCTGCTCTCTTCACAGCATGGCTTCTAGCATACGGTCTATGACAATCCTGCTTCTCTGTTGACTCTCTAGCAAGTGAGGAAAGGAGAAGTTAAAGTGGAGTACTTCTCTCTTCCCTTAGAGACAGAGTGTCATATATCACTTTTAGTTCAGTTGCAAGTCTACATACAGTTAGAAGGGAGCTAGGGTGTTTAGCTGCTGTCTGGGTTTCTTTTTCTGTTGCTGTGATAAAACACTCTGACAAGAGCAACATAGAGGAGAAAAGATTCATTCTGCCTCATAGTTATGGGTTCAGTAAATCAAAGCTGGAAACTCAAGGCAGCAGGGGCCACTGCCAGGGATCCATCGCATCTACAGTCAAGAAAGAGTAGTGAATGCTTCCTAATGCTCAGCCCACTGTCTCCAATTTTATGCAGTCCAGGATCCCACCTGTAGTCAAGATGGGGATCGCTGGGGATTTTCTTTACCCATGTTTTCTTCTTCCATGCAACATAGGACAGGTAGACCCCAAAGGTGTGGTCCAGACATAGACTATAGTAGTGGATTTCTGTTTTAAGGCATAGTCCATTTATGCAGAGCACCTTAATGCATGCAGTGCATTTCTATCTTGGGCATTTGGTGTTACTTTGGTATCAACATGTGGTAGCTTAGCTGTTGGTAAGGCAGCCAAACAAACAGCTTTTGGCAAGCCTGTTTAGACTTCTAAGATCCAAGAGAACAGAGAAAGGAATGGGAATTTCACTAAGTGGCTGAAATAGAGCTTGTTTGGGTCACTGACTAGATGTATGAACAGTTGTCAAGGAAATGATTGCCTCAGGGGGTTTCTTCGACTTGGACTGTGCAAAGGACAGGCAGAAGGCTGCCAGTTTCATTTTTACTGGAGAGGGAACATTTGGTGCTTCTGAAAGGTGGCAGGGCTCTTTTGAGAAACCTGCGGGATTACCTACTTCCAGAAGGGCTGGGACCTCACAGTATTTTTCATAAACAATGCCTGAAATGTAGTGACAACATGCCATAGACCCACTAATAAAATGAAATGTGGTCATCGCCTGAATTTTTAGTCTCATTCTATAATCATCAGATTCTAATTATAACTTAACTAGGCTCTCCATGTATTTCTCAGGAACCACAGTGTGAATAATATTTTTTTTCCTCTTGGAGATGTCTTGATGTATACTGAAGAAAGAGAGTGTCTGGGAATAGGTCTCCATGCTCCTTTCACAGAACCAGCCCATGTTAAATGAGAAGGTACTGAAGTCGTACCCACGCAGAAAGCCTCCATGCCTCTAGGGGACATGGTTCCAAACCCTTCCCCACATGGATTGAATGAGGTGTGTCTCCACCAAGAGCAGTGAGTAACCATCCTCACCATCAAGTGACACCGAAGAGACTTCTTAAAGTAAAAAATGTAATAAACACGAATATTTTATTTTTATGTGTTATGGATATTTTACATGCACGGTTGTATGTGTCCCATGTGCGTCTTTGGTGTTCAAGGAGGTCAGAAGAGGGGCCTCAGAGCCTCTAGAACTGGAGTTAAGATGGTTGTGAGCTGCCATGTGGGTGCTGGGAACCAAACCTGGGTTCTCTGGAAGAACAACAAGTACTCTTAACCACTGAGCCATCTCTCCAGCCCAGAACATAAATATTTTAAGTGTTTTAGTTAAAATAATCCAAAAATATATGCCAACTTTCTTAAACAAATAGACCAGAAATTGTGATGAGACCAAAATAGAAAATTCATGCGCATTAGAATAATTAGAGAAGGATTCAATCTGAAAGAAAGGAAAATACATTTGAGAACGTTTATACTAAATGCAATTAATCTTACTAATTCACTTCAGTGTGAGAATAGCTGATTTGTTCAGGGATCAGAAAAGTTCGTCTGATCTAGTTGGGAAAATAAGAGCTGGTAATTAACAGGTGAAGATCAAATCTGGTCACAAGAAACAGCTATTGATTGTAGTTAAGAATATCCAACTTGTTTTCACACGGTGGAGCCACAGGGGGACAGGGAAAGAAAATGGATTGTGAGCTTGTTTGTATTGTCAATCTGCATAATGAGCCTGTCCGTTCCCAGGATTATTTTTTCATACCCAACAGACAATTAGGAAAATGAACTAGCTCAGCACGAGTATATAATTCTTTTTAAAATCTATACGTATTTCAATAAATAAAGCTAATAACCCAAGATATAAAAAACTTGGAAAAGAAAAAAAAAAGCCATTCCTGACAGAACCATAGCACGGACACCGTTTCGTTGTGGGCGGTTGACTACACTTTCAATTAATGGATGTTTCCTCACATTCCCGAGTAAGATGAATTGCAGACGTTCACTCTTGGAAGACGACAATGGCAGGAGGGGAAGGTAGGCAGTGAGTGAGTAACTTCAGTGGTGTGTGCCACGCTGATAAGGGCCACGGTGAAAATAAAGGGGAGTGAGGACCGTGCATGGCGGGGAGCTGTGCCATGTTAATAGACTGTCGGGCAGAGGCTCAGTGACACAGCAAGCAGGTGTGGAATCAATTCCCAAGATACCCAGAGAAGGATTGGCACGGAAACCCAGCAACACCAAGGCCTTGTGGAGAGGGTCTAGATACCAGAAGTTCAAGCACGTACAGGTTAGCTCCGGGAATGGTGAGTGGCCCAGTCCACTGAGGGTGGGGGCCAGTTGGTCCCCGCATCCTGACTGTGTCTGTGACAGCTGCCTCAGAGGCCTAGGGGCAGAATATGTGTCTGTATCACTCCACCCAGTCTTATCTAATACTCCATGGTTTGCCCTGAGTGTGTGTGTGTGTGTGTGTGTGTGTGTGTGTGTGTGTGTGTGTGTGCTCATGCATGTGTATGTGCTCGTGCATGCGTGTGCACATGCACATACGTAAACATTCTTATGCACACATGAATGTGTATGCACAAGGCTTGTATATGTCGCAGCATGCAAGTGTTGGTCAGAGGAAGACTTTCCGAAGTCAGTTCTCTTCCTTCTCCTTCATGGATTCCTGGGGTCAGATGCAGGCTTCTGGCCTTGGTAATAATCACCTTTACCCACCGAGTCATCTCCTCAGTCCCCCCTTTGCCTTGTTTTATTTATGCTATAATTTTTCTTAAAATTGTGTACTGAGATTGCCACTGCTGTGCCCCTCTAATATAGTCTTATGCATATACTTTTCTAAATTATACATTTTAAAATTGCACATTACTGATAAACACCATTCATTTTAATATGTTTGCCTTGCATGCAATTACTTTATTGAATTTTTAAAATTCTTCTATTTATTTAGTTGATTCTTCTATCTTTATCTTTTTCTCTACACATGTAATTGTTTTTTGCCTTTTGATTGTCCAAAACTACCTAAAATTTTAAATAATTGTCATAGTATTAGGCTATTAGATATATTTAATTCTGGACATCCAAAACAAAACTTTTTTAGTTTTGTGTCTAAAACTATCATTAATTTAATTTTCATTTCCGGCTTAAACTACACATAATATATCTCTATGAAAAAGCACCCTTACATCCCATTTTATTCATTGTTCATTGAGGAATAGGGGCTGATAGTGATCAAAATATTTTCCAACTATCTGTTTAGGTTATATTTTAAAAATTCAAGCCATGGACACTAAGATACTAATAACATGAAGTAGCCCAGCATCTCCTGTGTTTGGCAGTTTTCTGCTGTTATAATGTCATGACACACACTGAGCAATTTCAGAACAATAGGAGTTTACTTGACTCATGGTGCTAGAAACTTCAAAGTCCAGGATTAAATTGTTACATCCAGTGAGGAATTTCTTTCAGAATCATAGTATTGTGGAAGGGATGGCATGTAGAGAGGGTTCACAGTTACGTTCATTATTTATAAGGACAACATACTATGAGAACATTAACTGATTGATTGACCAACTAATTAATAAGAGCCCCCATGCCATCAAGTTTCTAATGGGAGCTTTGGGGAACACATTCAGGCCATAGCCCTGCCTTAATACTGAATAGAAGCTGAAGCTGGCTTTAGGTGATGTTGGCTCATGAAAAGATGTTCACATCTGCACTCATTCTGTAGGGTTTTTGTTTGTTTAAAAAAGCAGAAATTTGAACAGTTTATTAAGTAGAGATTTTTTTGTAGAACCCCAAAGGGGTCCACCAAGGACAGAATTGCAAAAGTGAAGGGCATATCCACTGTGCTAAGGCAAGAACCCCTTGATGTAAGTGGCTCTAAGTGACCTCAGAATCATTCAAGATGTCCCCTCTCAGCTGCCTGTCCCGGCCACACTCCACTGAAGCAGCATTAGAGGACAGCAAACCAAAGTGACAGTCTTGACCTCTTGCTCGTGAAGCTGAATTCTTGAAGCTACTCAGTGATCAGTTTCAGGTCTTTGACAAAGGATCAATGCTCAGTCTTCCGGTCTTGCTGCCTCCAGACACTGCCGGTGTAATCAGTCACGAGTGTGGCGTTAAGCTTCTTGTAAGCAGTGAGCTTGGGAGGGCTGTGTTCTCTGAGTCTACGGAAAGATAGGTCATTTACGGAAGGTGCTAGTGCCTTCACTCCTGTGGACACAAGCTTGATTGTGTGCTATCACTATTCTAGTGTTTCCCCAAATTGCTTGGGCAGTGCTGCCCCTGGGAGAGTGCAGAGAGAGCTCTGCCCAAGGAAGCCCTTCCAGGGAGACACTTGCTCAATGGTCATTTAATAAGTTCAACAAAAGGCCACTTGCTGATGAAGAGGTTGTATAGAGAGGGAGAGGGTACACTGGATCCAGTTATCCAGTGAAAAATGCCTAGCCAGGACTGGGCACCATGGTAGACTTGATAATAGAAGTCTAGAGTTAGTTAATGAAATACAAAAGAATCCTTAAGCCCCCTACACATCTTTTTATTCCTACATCTTTCTGTTTTTCTCCCCACCAGAGTCTTCTAGCAGCTTGCTATATTTAAATTTATAATTTTATATATTTGAGTATATCATGCATGATAAGTAATAGTAAGAGTGGTAACAGCAATATCATCAGAGGAAACTAGTATTTCTTGGTGAATATTTAGGCATGCCACTATCCTGATATTCCGCATGCACCAACTCACACATCCTCCCAATGACTGCTGTCATGATGATTATGACACATCATGAAGCCATTTTCTCAGGTTCACCAGGATGGGAAAGATCAGAGGGTGATTTAAACTTGGCTTCTGTCTGTCTAGTACCCACTCCATCAGCCAAGCTCCAGCAATCAATGATCTAGGCAGAAGTGGACAGGATGGTGATTTGGATGTTTTCAAGTATACCAAGGGTCCTGACTAGTGGCCAGCCACCTCTACAGAAAACACATATGAACAAAGAAACATCTTTAGGTGGAAGTGTCAGAGAAGGTAGAAGGCAGTACATGGTTCTCTGGAAGAGTTGTGTAATGGACATGTGGGATTTAGGACATCCAGAGAGAGGAGTGTAAATTCAATATGGTCAAAGTATCATTACATCAAAGACTTGAATATGGTGGTTTTTACTGTATATTGTGTGTTTCATGCAACTCTCAGAATTAAACAGTTAATTTATCCATATTCTCTCTCTCTGTCTCTGCCTCTGTCTCTGTCTCTCTGTCTCTCTGTCTCTCTGTCTCTCTCTCTCTCTCTCTCTCTACACACACACACACACACACACACACACACACACACACACACACGTGCTTGCTGACAAAAAGGTTAAATAGACAGGGAGAGGGTACATTGGATTTATTTATCCAACAAAAAAATTCTGTCTTAGTTAGGGTTTCTATTGCTGTGAAGAGACACCATGATCCCGGCAACTCTTATAAAGGAAAACATTTAGTCAAGGTGGCTTACAGTTCAGAGGTTTGGTCCATTATCATCATGATGGGGAGCATGGCAATAGACAAGCAGACATGGTGCTGGAGAAGGAGGTGCTACATGTTGATATGCAGGTAACAGGAAGCAGACTGTCTCACTGGGTGTGGATTGAAACCTTGAAGTCCAACTCCACAGTAACACATTTCTTCCAAGAACACACCTACTCTAACAAAGCCACAACTCCTGAAAGTGCCACCACCTTTGGGGACCATCTTCTTTCAAACCACCACAATCCCCTGTATATTCTATCTATCTATCTACCTATCTATCTATCTATCTATCTATCTATCTATCTATCTATCTATCTATCTATCGGAACCACCTAGTTAGAATGATAGCAGTTTAATGTGAAAATAGAGAGAAATCAAGTTATCCTCTAACATATACAAAACAAAGACAACTTCTCAACTAGAGAGCTTGAGGGTGCCTCCATTCCATCCACTCAAATGAGCAGCCAATGCCTGTAAACTCAGCAGGGGCAGGGCAGAGAACCAGAGATGGTCCCACACGGGTCTGATGGAAGCCTCAGGAGAGGAGGATTCCCTAGGTAAAAAGACTAGTGAGAATAGATAGATCAGAAACTTAGACTAGTAGAGAGAAAGATTTTATATATATATATATATATATATATATATATATATATATATATATATATATATATATATATATATATATTTTATATATATATATATGATAGATAGACAGACAGACAGATAGACAGATAGATAGATAGATAGAGTCTCAGTAGTTCTTGAAGGTCCTGTTAGAGACAAGACCTTTGAAGGCAAATGGATGCCATGTGCAGAGGGGTTTTTCTACAACATTCATTTCTAGACACAGTGGATGAAGAACAGTAAGACTACAGGGAAGGAATAGCTTAAGGCAGAGCAGTTCAGCCCTTCATCTGCTTTACAGACTGAATTTCAAATAAGGACAGGCTCTGTGGCTAAAGTTTGAAAACTGCATAGGGAATTATTTCATAGGTGTCTTATTCTAAATATGTACACTTCAACCACAGGAGAAATTAACCATAGGACCTTATATTTTCACCCCCTACATGTACATGCCCAGCAGCCTCTCTGCTCCATATGCTCATGGGTGTTCATACCTTGATCTCCCCACTCTAAGCTTTAAGCAAATGCTGTTACAGCCGCATGGTACACACATTCTCGTGAATTCTTTCCCCTGGGTCTTCTTATGCCTTCTAGCTTTACAATGCTCCTTTGCCTTTGATTTGGTTCTGCCTCTTTACCTACATTGTATTGGTAATATTATTATTTAGGTAGAATGCAATTATAAAATGTTAGTTTGTGTAATTGTCACAGAATATTTTACATGTCAAGAACTGTGCTTTTTCTGAGATAGTCATGACAGAAATAATAGCAAATATTTCCTGAATGATTTTTTTTAAAGAGAGTGTCAAGTTGAGTTGTTAATATGTGTATTAATCAGCTTCTCATCATTGTACCAAGACAACTGATATAGAAAAAGTATGAAGCAAAGTGTCTTAGTTAGGGTTTCTAATGCTGTAGAGAGACACCATGACCATGGCAACTCTTATGAAGGAAACATTTAATGGGGGCTAGCTTACAGTTTCAGAGGTTTAGTCCATTGTTGCAATGTCAGGAAATGTAATAGCATGCAGGCAGACATGGAGCTGGAGAAATAGCTGAGAGTCCTACATTTTGCAGACAACAGGAAATGGACTGAAACACTGGGCAGTATCCTGAGCATAGGAAACCTCAAAGCTCACTCTCACAGTGACACACTTCCTCCAACAAGGCCAAATCCACTCCAACAAAGCCACACCTCCTAATAGCGCCATTTTCTGTGAGATTACATTCAAACTACCATATAAAGTGCGGTTTGTTTTGCCATATGTTTCTAGAAGATTGAGTCCAAAATCAGGCAGCCTAATGATTTGGGCTTCTTGCAGGAGCAGTACATTGTGAATGATCATACATCAGAGTGAATGATCATACATCAGAGTGAATGATCATACATCAGAGTGAATGCCCACATGTCAAGGTAGGATGCAAAAGAGAGCAGGGGTGACAAGCTGGGATCCTGTCATATCCCTCTGAGTGATCGAGAGATTACTCAGGTGGTCATGCCACCTGTAACAGAACCACCATGAGGGAATCAAGCCTTTACACGTGGACCACTGAGCACTTTCTTCTTGCCCAGACCCTGGAGACCAAACACAGTTAGGCCAGCACATGCCACTGAGCTGTAATGCTAGACCACACATGGACCTTGGGGCCACACTCTGCATCACTTACTCCTTGTCACAAACTGTTCAAGCATGCAACATTTCCAGCCCCCACCAAGAGAATAAAACAAGGCAAAGAGATAGGAGGTGGTATTTCTGAGTTCAAGTGGCTAATATCCAATGTAGACAGAATTTCAACCCCAACTGTTTCATTCCACAATCTAAACACGTAATCCCTGTGCTTCTTGCCTCCAAGAATACAGACCTCATTCACCCATTCAGCTCTACTTTTCACTTCTTACGTGAGTACTGCACTGTGTCAAGCACAGCCATGTTGACATAGTGCATTTGTTATTCTCTCAGTTGGTGAGTCTTTGTAGGCCCTTGTCACCTCCAAAACGCACATATAGTGTAACAAGTGCTCAATGCACAAACCTTTGTAAAGATTTTTTTTTATATTTTTATTCGTGTGTCTGTATGTGTATGCATCTGTGTGTGTGTGTGTGTGTGTGTGTGTGTGTGTGTGTGTGTGTGTATGTGTGTGTGTGTGTGTGTGTGTGTGTGTGTGTATACCATATTAGTTCAGGTGCCCACAGAAACCAGAGGTGTCTGCTTCCTCTGAAGCTGGAGCTACAGACAGCTGTGAGCAGCCCGATGCGGGTGCTGAGAACCGAATTCAGGTCCTCTCAAGGAGCAGCACATGTCCCTAACCACTGAGACATTTCTCCGGCCCCAAGATCTATTTATTTTTATTTTATATGCTGTATATGTGTGTCCGCTTGTCTGTATCTGTGCCATTTGAATGCGGGAGCCTGTGGGGGCCAGATTTGCATGCTGTGGAGACGAGAAGAGGCTCCAGATTCCCTGGACCTGGGGTTACAGGAGGTTGTAAGCTGCCCTGTGCCCTGTGGGGTTCTGAGAACTGAACCCAGATTATTTCAAGAGCAGCAGGTGTTTGTAAGCACTGAGTAGTCTTTCCAGTCCACCATCATACATCATCTGATAGTCGGTAACAGGTTGTCCATTTGTGTAAAATTATAATAAACAGTATTATGTGATAAGCCAAAAGTATACAACGAATATGTTTTTCTTTAGCTCCAGAGTCTATATGCTCATTATTTAGCATAACAAATTATAACCAGACATAAACTGAATGAGTAACTCAGTATGTTTGTGAAGATAGTTGTTTCCTCTTCCTTTTTACTTGCCATTGAGAATCATTAAAACCATATTCTACTTTTGACATTTGTGACTAGCATTCATATGCTATAAGCTGGTTGGTCTTGTGGGCTGGTGTTATGCGTATGAATGGTTACACAGGAAAACAAAACATGTCAGGTAAGTCCAGATTTAGCCCATCAGAGTCACTCATATGTTATAATGACTTTCCCGTATGTGATGTCACCACTGAAACACATGCAGAAGGGAATGGAAAAGTGGTTCAACGTGCTATTCAGTTCAGATTCAAAACACTTATTTCATATCAAACATATATCTAGTCAGAACAAATTAACTTTTGTGCACAATACAAATAGTGGATCTTCCAGGTCACACACATAGGCAGACAGCTAGGTCAATCACTCCACTCCTCAGATTGACGGCTTCCCTCCTCTTGGAGCCACACAGAACACAGTCAGGGGAGATGCTGAAAATCTCAGACTTAATGTTAGCAAAACAATCTCACTTAGACACGGAGCCAAGGCTAAGCCATCAGCATAAAAGACACAAAGTTGACAAGAGCAGTCCCTCATCCTGACCTCCAGCAATGCTGCACTCATGACAGACAGACAGACACACCTAAACCTACTTAAAAATAAAATAACTTTTAAAAACTGTAAACAGGAAGTGACAAGAGCAGCAGTCTTGTATATTTCTTTCTTTTCATTCCAGACCTCTTTGGATATGCTCCACTCATTCATCATTTCAAATGAGTTCTTTTGTTTTGCAGATTCATTTTGTCATTGTTGTTGTTAAAATTATCCTTTCATAAGATGAACTATATGAATATATATTCTAACCATGGGATTCTTGGTATTACAGGAGACACATGCTGGGAGAGTATGGATGCTGTGGCCCTTTTAATGCCAAATTCAAATGTCCTGTGCATACGCAACAAACATTTGAGAAATTAGCCAATGTTTTAAAAAATATCCTTAAAGAAATCTGTGGACTTCTACTCCAAGAAAGATAGATGTGTTGAATTGGATATTCCCAATTTGTTGCCCACATTTCCAATTGTAGATTGAACCTCATAGTTAGGGGTTATGGATGACGTGGTCACATTATGGCACCAAAACCTTAAGGAGCCATTTGGCTTAAGTATGGTTGCTGTATTTCTTGCATCCTCTGTGACCCAGGGGATTGTATTTTACTTCTCAACATCTGGAAGGAGAGGATCTCTTTAACCAATTTGGAAATTCAATTTCCCAGTCTTCTGCAAAATTCAAATTTGGAAGATAATTTTTTCATGGCTATGGGATGTAGCTCCGTGCTAGAGATCTTGCCTGGCATGGTCTCATTCCTGGGTTTGGTCTGTGGGACAGCAATAACCAACAATAGTATTTTCATGATCTAACTCAGTTGCAGCCTGAAAATTAAGATAATAGATTCTAAAGCCAGACCATTTTAATTTTAAATCTGGGCTCTCAAAATGACTAGCTGGAACATTTTACTTAACATCAATGCCTAGATAGTCTTTGAAAATAACAGTGCTTTTCACACTCAGTTCATGGACATATTAGCTTCCAAAGCATTGTAAAAATTGACCACAAAATCGCTCACTTTAAAACCAGATAGAGAGGTGGTTCAGCAATTAAGAGCATTGACTGCTTTTCCAGAGGACCTGGTTTTGTTTCCCAGCACCCACATGGTAGCTCACTACCATATGAAACTTCAGTTACAGGGGATCCAGCAGCCTCTCCTGGCTTGTGGGGGTACTAGGCACACATACTGTGCACTTACAGACATGCAGAAAAAACACTCACACACATAAAATAAAGATAAATAAAATAAATGTTTTAAAAAGATACTTATTCTTTTGTGGTTGTGAAGCACAGGTAAGTAATTGAAAAAAAAAAAGATCCTGAAACTCAGGGAGATATAATCTACTCTTTTATGTAAAAGGAAACACAAAACAAAATTATAATATCAACAAATGTTGGGTGGGATGCAAGCCCTCTGCTCTGATCTTGAAGGAGAAATTCAGTCAAGAGACAGTTTGAGTAGAAATTTACTTAGCAAAGCTAAACCAACCAAACACTGAAGAGAGATTACAATGGTCTTTCCCAAGGCAAGAACAGAATGGTGAGTTCTCCCTTGTAGATGTTAGAAAAGTATTTATGAATATTTGGGGGGAGGAGAGAAAAGGGTTTATTCAGCCTACAATTCTACATTGTAGTCTATCACTGATGGAAGTCAGGACAGGAACTCAAATAGGGCAGGAACCTAGAGGCAAGAGCTCACTGAGGAGAAGAAATAGTTTTCTCAAGGTTATTAAAAAAAATCACAGCCTTCTGTGTGTTTAGGTCAGTCTTCTTGTTATTGTTCTATGCTGTTTCTAATACTGACTTATAACAAGAGAACACTGGTTAATGTGTGTATAAGTATCAGGATAAAGTAGCAGAAAAAGAAAATGATGGCGGTCATATCTATTATCATCCTGTCTACCCGTTGTTCACTGACAGGCTTACCTGGAAAGGCAGTTCATAACCATTTTGAGAATCTTCCCAGATTGGGTGAGTTATAAAAGGCATTATCACCATATAATACTCATTCTTCTTAACAGTAAAATAAAATTGAGTCATTTTTCTCACACATAAAAGTAAACTATGTGGTGATATATTTGTAATCTAAGAAATAAAGCTTGCTTGAAGAATAGAGGACAGAGCCAGCCACTAGATTAAACATAAAGGTCAGGCAGTGGTGGCACATACCTTTAACCCTAGTACTAGGGAAACACACACTATTTATCCCACACTAGGAAGATTGAGATAGGAAATGAAATGGATGGGCAGAGAAAGGCACATAAGGCATGAGGAGACAGGAACAAATGGCCTTTTGGCTGAGGACTCAGCAGTATTCAGTCAGAGGATTTGTGGAGTTGGCTAGGTAAGACGTGGTTGTGGCTTGTTCCCTTGTCTCTCTGATCTTCTGGCAAGCTTTATTTCTTAGATTACATATATATACCACTATTGTCTAAAATAGTAAAAGAAGGTTGTAACTAATATAAGAAAAACTATATATAATAAGTACAATAACTATATATAATACATAGTCAAGAATTACATTAATAATGTTCAGTCCATTAACAATTTAAAATTTAGAGAAAATACTCCATTATTTATCATATTCTGGTGAATACAAAGTATTGTACATAATTTACTTCCTATCCTAATTTGTATTACCAACCCCAAACTGTCTTTTGTTGTCTTTCAAACTTTAAACATTTTACACATCTTTAGTGAGTTTCTTTTCTGAATTTGTTAACAAAGAAAATTGTAACTATAATTATCTAGTCTTCAACTCCTTCAGAGACCTGAGAAGGAAATAATACTACCTAAATAATCAGGAAATGCAGGCAAGCAACTTCCAAAAATGTGAGAAATGACAGAAACAACTGGCTGCCTGGACAGTCACCTAAGTTTCCTCTACAACGTTGGGGCAACCATCTTCGGCCTACAGGCCTAGCATATCTGACAGACTTTTCTGTGAAGCAGGATTTTCTGAAGGGCCTTGCTACCTCATCTTGGCAAGGTGCAGCAGTCCTTTCTTTTGTGTCCTGCTTGTCCATCTGGACAGCATACTGTCAGCCGTCAAGGCAAGGACACTTTCTTACCCAGTGGCTAACTTTTGTCACAGAGAAAGTAAACTCAGTATGGAGTTTTCTTCAATGCCCATCATCTTCTCTGAAGTAGATTGGTGCTGCCAAGAGCAGACATGTCTCATTGTCAAAAACAAAAAAAACCAAAAAACTATGTTTTTAAAACATCTTAAATGCCATATTCTGCCTATCTCTGAAGTGTTTGAAGATGACCAGCCTATCTAAAATATAGCTGTTTGACCTTGAAAACATAACCTGACATGACTACAAGTTTGCTTGTAATAGGTAACTAACTACTAACTTGCATTTCTTTATTATCCAACAGAAACCCCTCCGTTTGGTAAAGGCAAACATTGGACTAATGAACGTACATCAACAAGGGACAAACAAGGTAATCCTTTGCCTTTGCCATTGAGAAACACCCTGAGGGTCCTGTTGTAGACCCCCATGTCCAATTCTGTTCAGTCCTTTCCTGTCATCATACAAGAAGCCCCTTCCCAGAGCAATTAAAGAACCTGATGCCTATTGTAAAAAACCATACTGCTCTGGATGATAGAATAGCTATAGAAGATAAAACAAAAATTTCAAGAGAAATCAGAACAAGAGAGACCCCTTAATTAGAAGAGGTGATAGTTCATCAACCAGCATTATCATTTAATTTAAACTAACTCATACAACTAACAAATGATTTTGATTTGATCAGATATAACTTGCCAAAAGGGAACCTCCCCAAAGTTAGGAGGGGTGTTCTGTTGGGATTATTCCTTTTAAAAACATATCTGGGGATGCCCTGTTTACAATCCTTTTTTAGGTGACCTTGTTTACCACAATTGAAACATTTGACATTATGATTTTTCTTCAAACCTCTGGAAATCACCTCTCCTATCCAAGCATTATCATGATCATGAGATTCAATATTGATTGTATCTCAGATTCATTTGTCCATGGGTGTTGAGCTTGCCTTTAATGCTGCATTAGCATTTTCAAAAGCCAGAGATTCAGTTATTATTTGGCTGGCTTCTGAATTTGGTATCATTCTATTTACTGCTGAAGACAGCCTTTGTAAGAAATCCATGAAGGTTTCTTTTGGGCCCTGTATAACTTTTGTAAATGACTCAATTTTCTTTCTTACTTCTTCAATTCTGTCCCAAGCATTCAAGGCTGCCATGTGGCATAAGGCTAGGGTTTGGTCATCATATAAAGATTGTCATTGTATAACAGCATAATCACCTTCTGTAAGATGTTGATCTTGGGAAATTTCAATACCTCTAGCCCTACTTTGTTGTTCAATGGTCTTAGCCTCATCCTTCCACCAGGTCTTCCATTGTAATTGAGAGGACTAGCCTCTAACACTGCTATAACCAAATCTCTCCAATCTTGAGGGATAATTCCATTACAAGTTGACCACAAGTTTAACATCTGCCTCACAAAAGGTGAATGCATGCCATATGAGACTGTTGCTTCTTTGATTCTCCTCAAATCTAACATTTTCACAGGAGTCTATTCAGCTTTTACACAGTCTTAGGGATATCTGATATCTATCATTTGGCAGTTCCTGTAAGGTTGGCTGTTAAAAGTTTTATAATGCAATGCTGAGATTGGTTCTCCCTTAAATTCCTCTGTCTGGGTCTGAATATCTCTACAATCTGTATTAATAAGTTTTTCTAAGACTTGTATCTTGGCACTCATATCAACCAACTTGACACTCATATAAACCAGCATTTTTAGGGATAAAATAAGAATGATCAAACCTATAATGTTGATAATGTTTATAATTGACATTACATCAATCCCATGTAAGTTAATTATCCTCTCATTTAATTCTTCCATTTTCAGATCGTCCAGTGTATTATCAAACGGAGACCAAAGTGCTTCCAATGTAAAAATGTTTCTCATTTTTTAATGTGGGGAAAAACTCTTTTCTTTTTTAAAAATTAATTCTCCCTTTTAAGAAATCTCAATCGACTCATCAAGTCTACTGACAATGATGATCCAGATGACAGTGTGGCAGCAGCTGAAGGTGGGGGCCCCGTGAAAGCCCCAACCCACTGAGAGAGGAAAGAAGCAGCATGCAAAAGTGGCTAATTCCAGTGTGTTTGGAGCCTGAGCCTGAGCCTGAGCCTGGGCCTGAGCCTGCGTCTGTGGAGTCATCTGTCTGCACAGAGAAATGTGTGAAATCAGCTAACTCCTGTGGTTTTGGGAGCCCAAAAACTTATGGAGTTTGCTGCAGAGAGACTGCAACAAAAACTTAGCTGGTTGGGTAGGAACTCTGGCCCAGGTGGGGTGGAGACTCAGGCCATGTGTAGCTCTGGCTGAGCCAGTGGCTGCAAAGCCACAGGCAAGCAGCTTTTCATTAATTCATGCCCCAAACACATTGGGCACCAGATGTTGCACAAATCCTAAATGGTCTTATAATAAAAGCCCAGATCCAGATATTGTAAGTGCTGAAAGATCATAGAGACATAGGAACAAGTCACAGACACTTTTCACCTCACCAACTCCACAAATCCTCTGAGTGAATGCCTCTGGGTCCTCAGCCAAAAGACCATTTGTTTCTGTCTCCTCAAGCCCTATATGCCTTTCTCTGCCCGGCCATATCATTTTCTGTCTCAACCTTCCTGGTGCTGGGATAAAAGGCGTGTGCTTCCCAAATACTGGGATTAACAGTATGTGCCACCATTGCCTGGCTCTGTTTTTCTCCTACTCTGGATTAATCTCATGTAGTCCAGTGTGACCTTGAACTCACAGAGATCCAGATGGATCTCTGCCTCCCAAGTGCTAGGATTAAAGGTGTGTACCATCACTGCCTGACCTCTGTGTTTGATCTAGTGTCTGGCTCTGTCCTCTGATCCTCAGGCAAGCTTTGTTTCTTAGATTACCCATATCGTCACAAACTAGATGGCGCTACTGATGCTTTCATCTACTTCCAGTGACAGCCAATGGCACAGTGCTGAACACTGGGGCGTAGACAGCGCCATTCATTCTGAAGAACTGTCACCACATCACATGCTGTTGTCTGGGGACTGCAAACTGATGAGAGAGAGAGACAAGGTGAGTGAAGGAAAGAAGGGATGGAATGGAGGAAGAAAGGCATGGGGGGCAGGCTATTAGTTTGTGTTCTTTTGAAAAACATCTATTTAGTTCTTCAACCTCCTGTCTCCCCCCACAACTTGTGCTCCCCCCATTGTGTGCACGCGTATGTGTGTGTGTGTGTGTGTGTGTGTGTGTGTGTGTATTATTCATGTGTGTGCAGGTTCTCATGTGTGCCCATGCATGTGGAGGAGGCCAGAGGACAACTTTAGATGTCCCTTCTTAGGAACCACCTATCTTTTTTTTTTTTTTTGTGGGGGAGGGGACAGCATTTGTCATCATCTTGGGGCCTGCCAATCCAGGCAGGCTGGCTAGCCATGCAGCCGTAGGGACCCACCAATTTCCACATACCCAGTGTGAGAATTCAAGCGTTTGTCATGGGTTCAACCTTTTCCAGGGGTTCTGGGATCAAGTTCATGTTTGCCTGCCCTGTACTTGGTCAGCTGAGCCATCTTCTGGGGTCTCTCTCTCTCCCCCTGAAGTCTTTAATCCCTTTGATCTTCTGAGTGGAAATCGCTTGTCCGATGAATGAATGCCATGTTCTCTCCCCTTCCTCTGGTTCTGTCTTCCCTCTGTTAATGGTTCCCTTTTCTGTGCAGAAGCCTGTCATTTGGATGTAATCACACTTGTCATTTTTTGCTTTTGTTTCCCGTGCTAGTGTCTAAGTTTCTGCCACTCAGGACATGGCAGGGGGTTTTCCCTTAAGGAAATGCCATCTCCAGCTGCTTCTCAACGTCACCTCTTGTGTCTAAGAGGATCTTCTCCTCTTCTTTGGACTTTGAGGGTTTGACCTAGTCTTGGGCTAGGTAGATTTTTAGCATGCATATAACTATTTGTACCCATTTACAGATTTAGAAGGTTGTTTTTGTTATTATTCCCTTGGGTAAGCTGTCTTCCTATATGCTATTCTTATATAGCTTTTGAATTCCAATAATCCAAAGATTTCCAGTTTTATTGCTGCTCCAAAGTTCCTGTAAGCCTTTTTTCATTGTTTTCCTTCGTGCCTCTCTGACTGTATTTTTTTCAAATCTCCTGTCTTTGAGCTTATTAATTCTCTCTCTTGTCTATTCTGTTATCCACACTTTCTGCCATGTTTCTAACTTTGTCTAGTGCATTATTCAGCTCAAAGATTTCTATTTGAAAAAAAAATAGCTTCAGTTTTGTTAAGTTCTTCTGTTAGGGAATTACTCCTCTGTGTCATCTTGCAGCTGATTGTATTGTCCCAAGACGACCATTTTAAATCCTTCATCCAAGACTTTGCCCACACCGGCCGCTATTTTGGTTTCTGGTACCTTATTTTGATTATTGGATGAGGTCATAGTTATCTGAAAGTCCATGACATTTGCTGCTGTGTGATAACACACACACACACACACACACACACACACACACACACACACACACACACACACATACATACACATATGGAGGGTTAGGTATTTATTCCAGTCTTTGTAATGTGACTCTGTTTGTGCTTATCTCTGTTTGTGCTTATCTTTCCAGAAATTCAGGTAGGTCACTTATTCTCTGGATCTATATTCACCTCCACTACTTCCACCCTGATTATAGATGACCCCTTAGTTTCAGGTCCATTGTCAGTCTACTTGCATCAGTCAGAATCTCTAGAGGCATATAACTGGTATACATAGAGAGAGGCACACAACTGGTATGAATATATATAGAGAGGCACATAACTGGTATGTATATATATAGAGAGAGGCACATTAACTGGTATGAATATATATATTAAAGGGTACTTACTTACTACAAGGTGTTTTTATAACACTTCAGCAATGTCCATCTCACCCTGGAGAATCTGAGAGAACTCAGAGCTGCTCAGTCCGTGAGGCTAGTCCCCACCTAAAGCTGTAGCCTGGTATTCCTGAAGACCCACTGGTATTCAGACCACATTGGGCATCTGAAAAAGCTCAGTTATGATGTCATTGAAGGAATGTTGTAGCAGTGGCGGTGGAGGCAGCAACACAGTAGATGAACTTATTATCAAAATACAAGGGCGGCGGCAAAAAGCAAAACTTCTTCCTCAGTCTTCCTTTTTGTCTGGGCTCTCACCGGAAGGTGCCAGCCACATTTAGGCTGTGTCTTGCCACTTTAAATAACTTTGTTGAGAAAAATCTTTCACAGGTATGTCTAGTTAGCTTATGCTTTAGTTGATTCCAGATCTAGTCAAGTAGACAATCAAGATTATCACAAGCAACAACTGTCATGGGCCTTCCCTTGCCAATCAACACTGTGTTTAATATCCAAATAAAAACAATAATAAGGTTGTAAGTTTTCCTAACATGATATAACTATCCCACGTACAACCACACACATACCCTATTTCCCCCAAAGTCCTGAGAGGAATGCTTAGTCTTTTAACACCCAAAACCTAGAGACGATGATAGAGATTTATCATTCTTAAACAATTTTCTAATTATTCTCCTTCCAAGTCCCTGCCCAATCAATTAAAGCATTGGCTATAGCTCACTATAGGACTGCAAGTCTGGCCATTTACCCTTCCAAGCAAAATACACAATCATAAATATTGGTCAAAATGTTTCCCATTGCATAGACTTCTCTCCACTTGTGTTCTGCATGGTTTCCTTAGGATGGGGATGTAATGCTGGATTGTCCACTCCTAGAAGGTCCCTTCATAGCATGCAGAATCCTCAGTAAACTGGTCCTAGAAGAGAAAGAGAGAGAGCCTGGCCTGGTGTGGGCTTTTGAAACCTACCGTTAGTGACACACTTCCTCCAACAAGGCCGTACCTCTTAATCCTTCTAAACCTTTCAAACAGTTCCACTCCCTGGTGACCAAGCATTCAAATATGTGAGTCTATGGGGGCCATTCTCATTCATACCACTACAGTAGACATTATTATGTATGTGCTACAGAAAAGGAGACTGAAGTATGATGCCAGTCATTTAAGGTCACCTACACTACAAATCGCTCTAGTGAAACACATCTATACTAAAAAGTCAACCAGTGCCCCAATAAAACATACAATTTTAATTATGCATTTATTCTGGCCCAGAAATTGATATAAATATGTGGCTATTAAAAAAATAGAGCACAATGTCAAAGATGAATAAGGCTTTTGAACAAATTCAATTGTAGAATAGAATGTAACAGAACTTGATATCTTCATAAACCATTAAAACCAAATTTTGTCTCTCATTTTCCATCCTGTGGGACACTTATTCTTCCGAATAGTCTCTGTCCTTCAACATTTGGTAACAATTGGATAAAGAACAAAAATGCAAAGAATAAAAACCAAAGAAGATAAAAATGTAGCTTCTCAAACCTGTAGAACCTTTCGATCAAACTTAAGAGCAACTGAGAGCAGAGACTAGGGATGAAGTTGGCCTTGAGCTTTCCCGCATGTCTGCAACCATGAAGCAATGGCTGAGAAATTCCATTTCTGAAGGGAAAGGGGGCTGAGAGGCTCGAGCAAGGTAGGAGCCATTTGCTGGCAATGAAGGGGCTCCCACATTTCTGGAAAGGTTTGAAAAAAGAGTTTCTGCCACCACCAGAGCCTGTAGATTTCTGCAGACTTTGGCTTAGACAGAGGAGATGACAGGTATGGCCACGAATGCAGAAACAGGTCCATACCATATAGCTTCAGCGCAGGATAGGCAGTATCCCTGATATGCCTAAGACACCATAAGAACCCAGCATTATAAAACCAGCTGTTCTCTAATTGATCTCTAAAATAAATAGTGTTTTCTCTGGAACCCAATAACTGGGTTCTAAAGTACAAAGTCATATGCTATCTCACGTCATTTTGGTTCAAGATAGACTACACATGTGACAGTGGTATGGGAAGATTACTAATAGAGCTAAAGTCCTTACTGCTTAGTGGCACAGCTGTCCTGATGAAGCTATTGCATTGTGAGCACATGTTTATAGGTAGCAAAATTATTTTCTGTCCATCATATTATAGTATCTATAACAAACAGTTATATGCAGTTGTGCTGGCTAGTTTTATGTCAACCTGACACAGGATGGAATCACCTGAAAGGAGGGAACCTCAATTGAGAAAATACCTCCATAAGATCTAGCTGTAGGGCACTTTCCTACTTAATGATTGATAGGGGAGGGCCTAGCCCTTTGTGGGTGGTGCCATTCCTGGGCTAATGATCCTGGGTTCTATAAGAAAGCAAGCTGAGCAGGCCAGTAAGCAGCTCTCCTCCATGGCCTCTGCATCAGCTCCTGCCTCCAGGTTCCTGTCCTGACTTCCTTCATTGACGATGAACAGTGATGTGGAAGTGTAATTGTATAAACCCTTTCCTCCTCGTGCTGCTTTTGGTCCTGGTGTTTCAGAGCAGCCATAGAAACCCTAAGTAAGACAATAGTATGTAATGCTTGGTAATAAAGAACTAGGTTGAGCCAAGTGTTATATCATAATCCTAGAGGCAGAAGTGGAGGGCTGTGAGTTCCAGGCCAAACTGGATACACAGTCAGAACTTTTGATTCTAACAAAACAGAAAACCAGATAAATGCCTTTTAAAAACCAAAGCAATAAGCCAGAACTACATTACTGGTTGATAGATCTACTTTACTTACAATTTTTATCCTCATTATTAGATCCTAATTATTAGAATCCTTCTACTTATTAAAAAAAAATTTGTCCTGTGAGGGGAATGTGACATGTCCCACCACTTGCCACCTCCTGCCTCTTATGCGGTGCTTACACATTTCTTGATTATATTGTGAAGGAACAGCTGACCTATAGCGTTCCTGTGCCATGAAGTTCACACACTGCATTTGCCCAGTGATGAAGTTCTCGGTGTGTGTGCCAACCCTGGGCAAGGCTTGACAGTGGAGAAGAGTAGAGAACAAGAGGTGATCTCAACAACTTTAAAGAGCGAAGATTGAACTTAAAATAAACGAAGCTAAAGTTTGGTGGAGGAGGAAATGATCATTAGAAAGAACCAAGGCACAGCTAAAGCTCTGTAGAAGTTAGACATATGACAGAAAGAAAAAAATACTAGTGGAGAAATAAAGAATTCAACCAACGCTTTGAGGACAACTGATTGTGATGGGGAAAACATGCTACTCACTAGCTCTTATGGTACAAACAAAAATCAGTCTGCAGGTAGATACAATAGTTAGGTGTTAAAACATACAAAGGTGCATTGATGACATTATTTTTTGAGGAAGGTATAAAAAGAAGCTATTTTATTTGATAATTTAAAATGCATGAGAACAGGTACAAGGAGGAATTCTTTGAATTATCATATATGGACTGACTGAAAAACCCTGAAAGCTAATAGTTTTCCATTAGAAAATGATAAAAACTTGGAATAGTATGCAGCTACTAAAATAAATATGCTAGACCTACATATTTCAAATTGAATAAAACTTAAGTACCATCATTTTTAACATAAAAATAAAATTACATAATGGAATGTATAGAAAATGTCATTTACATAGTATTTGAAATCTATGCTAAACTTGCCATATATTTTTAAATTTACATATATATTTAGACATATCATAGCAGTAGACAGTCTCAATAAACACTGTATTGTGAGTGGGAATAAGTGTTAGAACAGCAGGGAAGTAGGAGTTTCAAATCCACTAACTACATTCTGATTCTATGCTATCTACCCACTAAAAAACCAGAACAAACAAACAAACAAACAAAAAAATGAAACAGAAGCAATAAGTATGATCCAGCGCTAACCTTTGAGATCCACAACTATGTCTCTTGGATGCCTTTTTTATTTTATTTTATTTTTTTTTATTTAATTTTTTTAATTTTTATTTTGCAATACAATTCAGTTCTACATATCAGCCACGGATTCCCTTGTTCTCCCCCTTCCCGCCCCCCTCACCTTCCCCCCAGCCCACCCCCCATTCCCACCTCCTCCAGGGCAAAGCCTTCCCTGCGGACTGAGATCAACCTGGTAGACTCAGTCCAGGTAGGTCCAGTCCCCTCCTCCCAGGCCGAGCCAAGCAACCCTGCATAGGCCCCAGGTTTCAAACAGCCAACTCATGCAATGAGCACAGGACCCGGTCCCACTGCCTGGATGCCTCCCAAACAGATCAAGCCAATCAACTGTCTCACCCATTCAGAGGGCCTGATCCAGTGGGGACCCCTCAGCCATTGGTTCATAGTTCATGTATTTCCATTCATTTGGCTATTTGTCCCTGTGCTTTATCCAACCTTGGTCTCAACAATTCTCGCTCATATAAACCCTCCTCATTCTCACTAATTGGACTCCCAGAGATCCACCCAGGGCCTAGCCGTGGATCTCTGCATCCAGATCCCTCAGTAGTTGGATGAGGTTTCTAGCAGGACAATTAGGGTGTTTGGCCATCCCATCACCAGAGTAGGTCAGTTCGGGCTGTCTCTCGACCATTGCCAGCAGTCTGTTGTGGGGGTATCTTTGTGGATTTCTGTGGGCCTCTCTAGCACTTTGCTTCTTCCTATTCTCATGTGGTCTTCATTTACCATGGTCTCCTATTCCTTGTTCTCCCTCTCTGTTGTTGATCCAGCTGGGATCTCCCGCTCCCCCAAGCTCTCTTTCCCTTGACCCTCGCCCTCTACTACCCCCACTCATATCCAGGCTGTTCATGTAGATCTCATTCCATTTCTCTGTCATTGGGCGATCCCTGTGTCTTTCTTGGGGTCCTATTTTCCAGGTAGTCTCCCCAGTGATGTGAGTAGCAGTCCAGTCATCCTTGTTCCACATCTAGTATCCTTCTATGAGTGAGTACATACCATGTTTGTCTTTCTGAGTCTGGGTTACCTCATTCAGGATGATTTTTTCTAGATCCATCCATTTGTCTGCAAACCTCATGATGTCATTGTTTTTCTCTGCTGAGTATCACATTTTGTTTATCCATTCTTCAGCTGAAGGGCATCTAGGTTGTTTCCATGTTCTGGCTATTACAAACAATGCTGATATGAACATAGCTGCACAAGTGCTCTTGTGGTGTGGTTGAGCATTCCTTGGGTATATGCCCAAGCTGGATCTTGGGGGAGATGGATTCCCAATTTTCTAAGTAAGTGCCATATTGATTTCCAAAGTGGTTGTACAAGCTTGCATTCCCACCAGCAGTGGAGGAGAGTTCCCCTAGCTCCACATCCTCTCCAGCATAAGGTGTCTTCAGTGTTTTTGATCTTAGCCATTCTGACAGGCGTAAGGTGGTATCTCAGAGTTGTTTTGATTTGCATTTCCCTGATGATTAGGGATGTTGAGCAATTCTTTAAATGTCTTTCAGCCATTTGAGTTTCCTCTGTTGAGAATTCTCTGTTTAGCTCTATAGCCCATTTCTTAATTGGACTGTTGGGCATTTTGATGTCTAATTTCTTGAGTTCCTTATATATTCTGGATATGCCTTTTTTATTGTTGTCAATACTTTCCTGTCCATGTTTCCTATATGCTTCTGATAATTCTTGTTTTCTGAAATATGCAAATAAATGATAGAAAATTACAGAAGCCAACCCTCAAGTTTCATTAGATAATTCATTAAATGGAGCATTGGATAATTGGGAAGTATAAATGGAAGTCATCGCGCAGATTGATTTATAATCCCAATAGTTTATTTAATGAGTCTAAAATTGTTTTTTCAAGACAGGGTTTCTCTATGTAGCTTTGGAGCCTTTCCTGGAAATCACTCTGTAGCCCTGCCTGGCCTTGAACTCACAGAGATCCACCTGGCTCTGCCTCCTGAGTGCTGGGATTAAAGACGGGCACCACCACCGCCCAACTAATGAGTCTAAATTATATCAACATTCAGATGTCACTATATTCATAGAGTAAGTATGAATTATAAAACGCTGTTGGATCCAAGAATGACAAAAATATATCTGCTCATATTATCAATTGTTTTAGCTTTACTTGGAAATATATGTGACAAACCATGAAAAATACTGGTTATGATTTAGCACAGTAATTCTCTTTGGAACATTCTAGAAGGAAATAAGCAGTTTCGAAAATTATTTACTTAAAAATATTTATAGTAATGCTATTTGTGATGTTAAAAACAAAAACACAGCAGGGAAAACCCACATGTCTGAGACTAGGAGACGGCTGAGCAAAATATGGCCTTCCACAAGTTTACTGCAGAGCGATAAAAATGTCATCCACAGCGTTCATGCTGCTGCATGAAAATGCCCAGGAAAACTAATTTCACAAAATAGATCTATAAAGTGGCAGCTTTGAAAACCATGCAGACACATACGGAATCATAAATTAAAATTAATTTTGGAAAAGCAGAATACAGCGCTTCCTGATTTCCACTATGTGAAAATAATAACCATTGGGAAAATCAGGAGAGTGTCTGAAAGGAAATAAGTAAATCAGATTAGTTGTGTTAGCATCACATTCTCTCTCTTAAGGTTGTCTAAACTGATATATGCTTTTCAATAACGCAAGATGAGCATGATTAGATCGGCAGGGTGATGATTTTATGGGTAAATAGACACATCTGAGCCCATGTAGTATGATTAGCAAGCACTTGCCTTCTCTCCCCTAATGCTGTTCATCCTGCAAGCAGCTGAACACTTGATGACCTGGGGAAGAACATTTTCCCTCAAAATATGTGCCAGGTGTGACCCACGTTAAATTTTGTATGATGGTAATGATGGTCTGGGTTGAGAAAGAATATAGCTACTGTAGACTAAAGTATCACATCAATACATATAATATCAGCTTGGATAATTGAAAACAGGCAGATTGCCATTATCTAGAAATCAGGATTTCGTGAACAAACAACTCCATAGGTCATTCTATACCATAACAGATGTCAATTTTCCACCTGGATCACAACACATGAGTCAAAGGAACAAATAAGCCGTGAACAATCTGGCTTGTTCTGTCAGCCACAAAGCTTTTGTTGGATATGAATAAAATTGTAAAGGGGGTAGAAGTCTAACAAAAGACAACATTAGAAAAACCAAATAGGTCTTTTAGGCATAGAGGAGATGTAAATTTTTTTTAAAGAATGAAAAAATTTTAGAGCCTCCTGCTTTATCTTAAAACCCAAGCAAATTGTGCCTGTTTTTCAAACTTATCCGCATCTATTTTAATATGAAGTATTCTCAACCATCGGTTAAATAGTGATTTCTCCCACATGCCAAAACCTGGAGAGAGTAGGAGACAGAGACAGATGGAAAATGAAAGGCCAATCAGGGGGTAATAAGTCAAAGCAGAGAGAGAGAGAGAGAGAGAGAGAGAGAGAGAGAGAGAGAGAGAGAGAGAGAGATTCTGGAGAACTGTTTTGTAGTAGTGTGACTTCAAAGAAAGAAGGTGAATACATGCCACTAAAAAAATTAATTTAACCTCTAAAGAAAACAAGTACTTCAAGGGATAGAGACCTGTTTACTCCGAGTTGATTACTACACTTGTTCATGTACTGAAACGTCACACAAGACTACCTAGTATAACTTCTGTGTTAAAGCCAATCATAAAGAATCAAGAGAAAAACAGATGTTCTAGGACAGTGCCCACGAACTCCTGTTGTTGTAGTTCACAGACACCCACTCCGGGGAGGACAGGACTCCATCTTCTTTGGGGAGCATGGCGCAATAGTACCCTGAGAGTAAGAACTCGAATGGCACCTCTGAGGTCAGGACAGATGGAGAGAATGCTGAGAGCTGCTTTGTGTCAAAGATTGTTTTCGAACTTTGGTTTTTACAAAAGAAAGTGAAATGAGTACACTTTTTCAAAGGTGACAGAGGTTTATTTATATTAATTATCAGAAATTTGTTTATAAAATGTTTTTCAGATACTGAGTTAGGCTTCCATGTGATGAAAACTGAGAGATGGTATGAACCTATGAGAAAATAAGATCCTGCCGCTGCTGTCCTTTGAATTTGAAACATACTACCTCCCCTAGTTTCATTTCTATCACAGGGGAAACACTCTCAACAGAAAGAGTTTATTAGCTTATAATTCCAGGTCACAGTCCATCATGTGTGGGAAGTCACAGTCGCAAGAGCTGGTCACATCACAACCACAGTTCAGAGAAGAGAGAACCAAAACAAACAACATACTTCCTATTTAGCTCACCCTTTCCACTCTTACACCATTCAGGACCTGGCCCATGAAACGGCACCACTCATATTCAGGATGCGTCTTCCCACATCAATCAAGGGAATCATCCTCAAACATGCCTGCAGGTCAACCTGATCTCAATAACCACCAACACTCTCTTCCCATGTGATTTTAGGTTGTATCCAGTTGACAGTTGAAATTAATCATCGTACACTTCAAAACACACATATGGACTTGAGGCCATTGAATGATTAGAAATTTGTGGAAATGCTGAAGAATGAACTGAGTAGTAGGTTTTAGGCCACTGGGATTTGTCTGCAAAGGAGATTATGGGACATCAATCTTATCTTTATCTTTTCTCTCTTTTGTTTTCCAACCAAGAAGTAAGCAGCCTTGTTCAAACATGTACCCTACAATAACACGCTCATGATACATCCGAAACAATGGCAACATTTGGACTGAAAGTGACTTTTCTCTCTTTTTAAAAATGTATTCATTTATTGTGAGTGTCTATGTATGTATGTGCATATGTCTGTATGGTATGTGTACGTGCATTTGTGTGTATGCACATCTGTGAGTCCAGAGATTGATGTTAGGTGCCTTTCTCTATTGCTCTCTACCTTAGCCATTATTCATTTTTCTTTTTTTACTGAAAAAAAAGGGGGGGTTTGCCTTGGAGTGTGGTTGATAGACCTAGTGAGACTTCATTGCAGAAAACTGATTTTCTCTTTGCCACTGGTTATCAGTTGCAGATAGCTTCTTGGTGGGACCCTGTTCTATGTACCCTCTCAGCTCTGGAACTGCATCTTGCTTGAACTTATGAAGTCCTTGTGTATGAGGCCACAATCTCTATGAATTCACATGTATATCAGTTCTGTTATGTCTGGAAGACACCATCATTTCTTGGAGTCATCCATCACCTCTAGCTCTTACAATCTTTCTGCCTCCTCTTCCACATGGATCTCTGAGCTTTGAGACAAGGGCTTTGATAAAAGCATCCCGTTTAAGACTGAGGGCTCCAAAATCTCTGTCTCTCTGCACATTGTCCAGTTATGGGTCATTGTGTTAAGCCCCATCTACAGAATTTTTCTGATGGTGGCTGAACAAGGCACTGATCTATGAGTATAACACTATGTCATCAGAAGTCATTTTATTGCTGTTTCTTTCCCAGAGTCACAGTAGTAAGTTTTCCACTAGGCCCCATGATCTATCTAGTCTCAGGTTCTTGACCACTTTATCAGTGATGGGCATTGGTTCTATCTCTTGGAGTGGGCCTTAAATCCAACCTGAAAGTGGATGGTTATCCCATAACATCTGTACCACTGTTACACCAGAATATCTTGCAGGAAGCTCACTGTTGTAGATCCCAGTCTTTGTAACTGGGTGATATTGATGATTACCTTTCTCTCCCTGTACAGCACAAAGTAATTTAAATACTAGTCAGTAGGGGCGAAGCTTCTATTTAGGGATCAGCTTGACCTCTCTGTGCTCAATGACGTAAGTGTTATCTCCAGTCTTACCATCAGGTTGTTGCCGTCTTATTTTTAAAGACAGCGCCTCTCACTAAAGCTGATGATCCCCAGTTGGCTAGGAGCCTCCAGGATCCTCTGGTCTCTACCTCCCAAGTGCTGAGATTGTAGGCGTGCACTGCCGTGCCCAGATTTTTATGTAGGTACGAGGGACTCAAACTCAAATCCTTGTGCTTGCACAACAAACATTTACCTCTCCACGCTACCCTCCCAGGCTTTTTTCTCTTTTTAAACTGAGGTAATCTCATGGAATTTCTTATAGAAACAAAAAGCTATCTACCTTAAATAATCAGATATTTGATGCCACTAAGTGTTTTAGCCTTAGGTATATGGTTATTTAAAATAATATGTTCTAAACATTGTCCTAACTTAGTGAAGCATTATCAACAATAGAAAATCTTTTTCTGTTTAGAAACTAAGAAAAATGATGCCATAGTGTGGTATGAGTTGGTATGAGATATGAAAAGTAAAACATAACTAAAGCCCCAGATAGTATGATTGTGGATTGTGTTGTGTTGGTTAAACTGTCTCTCAGAGCTTGAGGTGGAAGATAGATATAAGGAAGAGGTAACTGATGTGGCATTGATGGAAGCTCCGGGCAGATGATTACTGTAGAAAATAATTTCAAAAAGTCTTGTTCAAACGCAGTCTAAGCCAAGCAAAATACAATTAGAATGTGAGTCTTTATCTATGTGCTGAAGTCAATAGAACAGTTCAAGACAGATCAGTGCACAGTAATCCAGTTTTTTTTAAATAACAAGTACACATAATTTATTTAGATTATGAAGAGTGTCAGTGACAAAGGAGGAGTTCCGCCTGTGGATTCCTCTCCACTTACGTTGGTAGTGGCTCATGTTCAGCTTTAAATCAGAGGCTGTGGAAGAAACGTGAGCTCTGATGACTGTCGGTGAACAGGGACTCTATGATAAAACAGTGATGTCAGAGTCAGGATTTAAGTGTTGAACGTGATGTGGTGTGATTGAAGCCCGGGTGTTAAGCCCCATTGTGGACTTGACTGGATTTGGAGTGACCTAGGAGACAGACACACCTCTGGGTGTGACTTTGAAGGCATTCCTAGGGAAGTTTAGCTGAGGAAGGAAGACACACTGTAAATGTGAGAGGTGCGCCCCCCCGCCCGTGCTCTCCCCTCTCCCCCCCCACCACCGTGGGGTGAGGTCCTAGACAGAATAACAAAAGGAGAAGCTCTAGCAATTGGCAATCACCTCTCTGTGTTTCCTGAGGTGCCCACGTGCCTGTGAGCAAACCCACTGCCACAGTGACTGGTGGCTCCTGCCACTGAGCATCCCCTAAGCTGATGCTATGAGCTTTGAGACAAAAATAAACAAGCAAACAAACACACAAAAAAAACCCCACACATTTTCTTCTTTAATTTGTTTCTTGTTGAACATTTGGTTACAGAAACAGGAAATGTAATAAATACAGAACCTTGATACCAAGAAGTAAACATGTTGCTCTGATAACCCTGACCATTTGTGGGAGGAGTGCGGAACAGCTTGTAGCCATAAAAGCCCTCCAAGGCTATAAGCAGAGCCTAATTGGCCATTCTGGTGGCAGTGAATGAGAGCAGAATGCTGAGATAAAGGTAGACAGTAAGGCTGCTCACCAAGTTTCAGAAGGCATAAGAATGCCACAGGGACCTGGACTAAAGGGCATTTACGTTATAATATGGGGAAAAAAAACACTCTGGCTGCTGTCTGCCTGAGTCCTAAGAACTTGAGTGATACTGAATTAAAAAAAAATGGCCTCAGGGTCAGCTGTTTGACAGAGGTAGTACCAAGAAAGCCTAACATTTCAGGGTGAGCAGTGTGGCTGTATTGCTCACCATATTTACTGAGATGTATAATGAGATCTAAAAGGGAGATGATAAAACTGTCTAAGTTGGTAAGAGAAAGAAGACGAATGTGGTTAACGGTTGAGACACAATAGACAGAGCAAACAGGGTAGCTTCGGTTGTGAAACAGATTGGTGCCATTAAACAGAACCTTCAAAGTTTCTATGGTGACAAGAAAGACACCCTGTACCCAAAGGGAGATCCCCAACCATTTAAGGCTGCAGCTTGAAGAAATTCCAAGGGGTCGACTTGTGACGCTTGCCTGAATTTGGGAACGTTTCCAGGCAGTTTTAACTGAATGCACCCAGTGCCATCCCAGGGGCTGTGGACTGAGACTGTTTGTAAGGGGAAAAGAGAAAAACAGACTAGCATCAGCATGCATCATCCCTCACTGCTTCCTGAACCACTCAGATGTGAACAAGCCCCCACTGCTACCCCTGCACTGCTGTGTCTCCCTCACCATGATGGATCCTATCCCCTTAACCATGAGCCAAAACAGACCTCTCCTCCATCAAGCTGCTCCTTGCTAGGTGTGTGGTCACAGAGAGAAAAATGTAACTGGTACAGTAAGACTATTTAAGATTCTAAAAGATCAATCGTATTGTGAACATGGAAGTTATTAAGTTGCATGACCAGAACTCTATTTAGTTGCTTCTGGGACACTTGCCAGCCAGAGACCGAAGAACTGGTATTTAGCACCGAAAAAATCTAAAAGAGGGGGAAATAAAAGGTAGGAAGGGCTGTGAAGTTAATTTGCCAGGCAGAGATACATGAGTTCTGGCTCGGGCAGGACTGTTGGAAAAGGAAATTATGTATAATCCAGGGTGAAAGTATTAGTCATTTGCATACATTTCACCATCATGATGACTAGAAAGAGTAGATGGAAAAGAGAAACATTCAGGCTATAACAGTGAAAACACATAGAAGGAATATTAAACAGATTCCTTAGGGTTGAAGTGTAGAACATCCTTGTTATCACCAATTAATTCTTGAGCACCTGGTCACTGTTCTGGGAACCATTTGAATGTGTCACTTTTCTTCAGGAACACCGTGTGCTCTTGGACAGGAAAGAAGTCTTGGGATCCCCTGTAAAGGAAGAATACAGTTCACCCAAGCATCAGATCAGGCCTATACGAACTGATGTTCTTCACAGAATATGTGTGTATAATATTATTATATAAAATATGATATTGTAACAATATATTAGACATTATATGTAACAGTAGCATATGTTATAGATTATAGTAATTATAATATACAATATATTATATTGTGTATTATATATCATATATAATGTAATATATTATACATTATATCTTATAGGTCTATATTTGTATATGTGTTATATATAGTATTATATGTGATACACACACACACACATATATACATATATATGTATATAATGTTTTAAGTACTAGGAGTCAAACCCATGGCTTACCCTATGCTAGGCAAATACTTTACCACTGAGTCATATCCCAACCCCTTCTCTACATTATACTTCTGGTAAAGCCCCACTCAGTTTCTGCTAGAAGATAATGAAATTGTTCTGACTCCAGAAACTTCTTGGAATACTGTGACACGCACAAAGAGCCACACAAAGTGCTGAGAGAACACAAAAGTCAAATAAAAAGCCAGACCTTAGAAAAGTTGCAGCATGTAAACTGCGATTAGAACACACAAAAATGAAAAGCCAATCTTTATATTTCAGAAACAAACACAAGCACATGGTGGAATTCAGGGGCTGTAACTGATGCTCCTAGGAGTTTCAGGGCCCTGAATGTCAGAGTTGAGTGGTGGTTCCAGCCCTGCCAAAGTGCTCTGGGTGTCCTGTAAAGTCTGCAAATAGCCAATTGTTGCCAAGGGCTACAGCATCTACAAAGCTCTGTTCTTATAGAATAGTCTTAAAAGGAAGGCTTAAGACCACATCTAGTTGGCCGGGCAGTGGCGGCGCACTCCTTTAATCCCAGCACTCGGGAGGCAGAGGCAGGTGGATCTCTGTGAGTTCGAGGCCAGTCAGGTCTACAGAGCGAGATCCAGGAAAGGTGCAAAGCTACACAGAGAAACCTTGTCTCGAAAAACAAAACAAAAGACCACATCTAGAGCTTTCCGGCCTGGTGACTGTGCCTCCATGGCCTTCGATATCATCAGGATGGAAGGCCAGGGTACCAGGAGGAGGCCTGAATCTGACTGTGGGTTAGGAAAGCTGGGGGAAGCAGGTAGGAGAGAGGGGAAGCAGATTCCCACTCAAAAGCTCCCCCACCCTGAGTAATTAGCAATGAAGAAAAACAGTCAACAAATCAAAATTAGGAGGAGACTTTCCTGGCAGTAAAACCAAAGACTTGAAAGAGAGTGTGTTTACAGATCTAGAAATTAAGGAATGAAGTCTATGAAGCAAATCATTATGAAAAGAAAAAAAAAACCAAGCAAACAAAACTGCTATTTTAATAAAAGTTGAAAGAGCAACAGATATGATCCATATTTGTTTATGTATATAACAGAAACACAAGGGATTATGAAATTCCTTTAACCTGAGAAAGGCCATCTCCAAGAGCCCACAGTAAGCATGGTGACTGCAGAAAAATCCACACTAAAGTCATGAGCAAATTGAAATGGCCCAGAACCCTCTCCTATTCTGTATGTGCAAAATGTGCCACATAACAGTAAGACTAAATGACATTTAAAAACTGTCATGATCTATCTGTGTAATCTTGAGTCAAGGAAAGACTTCCCTAAGAGACCATAAGGACAAAAGATTAAAGTAAAACACTGCACACCAGATTCCCATTAGTGGCTGCCTCTGGAAAGGAGGCAATCAGTGAGTGAATGGTTGGGAAAGTTCAGCACCATAGCGTTCTGATTCATTGAGCATGGCCTCATTTGAAGAAGTGTTCATGAGTTAGTTCTCCTGCTGACTGGGGTAGGTCTTTCTGTTAATTATGTCACTTCCTGCATTTTACGAGGATAGTTTAGAAGGGACAAAACTACAGGCGAACGCCACAGATTATTTAACCTTTAAATAACTTGAAAGATATTGATCCTCTTAAGAAAAATCATAGAGTCCTGAGCGATTCATGTCACCAAATACGCTATAATAAAATTAAAGCAATACAAATGCAGTCATCAATCAGAGTGTAAATGTCATGGGATGGAGAAGGACAAAAACAAAGGCAAAGAGAGGGCAGCGTCCCCGAAGATTTCAGTAGCTGTGACTGCTCAAAGCTTGGCCACATTTTAATATTCAGAAAAGACCTTGAGGGAGGAGTGCTCCCTGATAAGGCTGCTTGGGAAAATGGATCCAACTTGCAACTGTGTTGAGCCCAAGAACTATCTTGTCAAATAGTAACGCAGAGGGAGGTGGAGGTGGTGTGGCCTTGAAGGGTTAGTAACCAGCAATGTGGCTAGGGAGAGATAGGCTAGCTTTTTGGGAATAATAGTGGGTCTGAGAGTTAAAAAGATCCACTCGGTGGATAGAGCTGAGAACTGGGGCAGTGAGACACTGGCAGAAGTTGGAGATGTGGCTACTAGGGTGCCATCCTGACCCAGGACTCTGTTAGTAGAGAAGCTCCTCAAAGCTCGTGGGTCATTCAATAGTTGTTCTGTTCTTAGTCTCGGGTCCTGTCACCTTTTCCTCCTGTATAGGGTAAGGAAAGAGAGTTCCCACCATCTGACCTTTGGGCTCCTATGATGAGCAGCTCCGTTCTGATCCCACCAACATGCTCTACCCTGAGCCACTTCCATAGCATAATTTCGGAGGTGATACGAAGTGACTCATGATGAATAATAAAATACATTTCTATTGCTCAGAAAATTCTGGCTTGACAAAAACCTGTGTCAGGAGTCAAAGACTGAAAGCATTTATTATAAACAAACAAACAAACAATCAAACAAATGAATAACTCTTATTTTCAGGGTAATATCAATGGCTTGATAATGAACAGTCCTCATTCCAGAATTAGGGAGCTATTGAACATTTCAATATTTAAGTTCAAGGCATTCTTTGCATACCTTGTAATCTAAAAGTCTAAAGAAAGGTACAAGTTTTGTCCCTGTGACAAGAGGCCTTTATACTTTTTTGTGGAAATGCTGCTTTGAACAGCTTTAGACCAACACATATTCTAAAATTAGAAATGAATTTTGTGAAGATTTTCATTTTTAGCATCAAAATGGAAAAGAACAAATGCATATTCAGTGCAGAAAAATTGAACTCTATTTTTAATGGAATAATAGATACTTACTAAAGTAAAATTATATTCTTTTTACTTTGGTTAATGTTTTAATAAGGAGAGAAAATTAAATCTAAAATAGAAATGATTCAAACAAGTTTAGGTTCAGACTGATAACATAAGGGGTGCCAGTAGATAATTTTTGGACATTTGGGAAGTTAAGAAAACATTCACCAAAAAGTAAATAAATAAATAAATAAATAAATAAATAAATAAATAAATATTTTGTGATGTAGCCTCTCCAAGAGATTATTTTAAATGTGTAGCTGGTGTACTTTTCTAAAATACCCAGATACCATCAAGGTGATCAAGGAGTGTCCCAAGGATTAGAAAGCAAGAGAAAAGTAGAATTCATTCATAGCTCCTATAGCTAAAACAGCCTGGGTCTCCTCAGGATAGATTTTCCTCCATGAGGATCTGGGTCCCTCTATGAGGATGCTGGGTCCCCCTGTGAGGACACTGAGTCTCCTCAGGATAGACTTCTTTCCATAAAGATCTGGGTCCCCTTGTTAGGATGCTGTATTTCTCTCCTCACTATTGACTTTCCTCTGTGAAGGTCTGGGTCCCTCTGTGAGGATCTGGGTCTCTCTATAAGGATATTGTGTCTCTCTATAAGGATCTGGGTCCCTTTGTGAGGATCTGGGTCCCTCTGTGAGGATACTGGGTCTCCTCAGGACAGACGTCCCTCCATGAGGACTCTGTGTCAGGCAGTAGACACTTGTTAGCACTGTCCATCACGAGCAGTCAGCTTGTTCTGCATGTTCCGATTTCATGGTCACCAGGCAATCTTTGAACAGCATTTACCTTACTATGTAGAAGGCAGTGGTGGGAATGCGTTGACTGAGAAACATTGATCTTTGGTGCATTTACATCAGTCACACTAATTGTCAGTCTTGTTTCAGCTGCTTCTTTTAGCCTTATCACCATTTCGAGTACTAACAGAATTGGCCTCTTGATGTAAATGTTTCTGCTGTGAACTAGACCTTGTCTTTGAACTTGGTGATCCCTAAGGTAAATTCAGTGTGCTGACACACATCCACTAGAGCCAGCTGATTTCTACCATGGCGGTCACGAGCAGAGACAGGAACAGAAACCACTCTCCCAGCTCCTGAGCAGGTGGTCTATATAGTTCAGGGTGGCAAGGGTCTAGCTATAGCTTTGGGGATGCATATGGCTATTACAGAAAATGTGACCTACTTATGATTTAATCTCCCTTTCTTTTTTTCTCAGTCCCTTACTTAGGATTGAGCATGGTTAAGTCAACAATACCTGTCAAAACCAGATGAAAGGGCTGATAGTTTTTCTTCTGGAATTTTTCTCCCTTTTCCCAAAAACCCTGTATTAGTTTCTTCAGCACTGCATGCAATGGGAAGTGAAGTTTGTAAGCTGATGTGAGCATCCTTGTCCTGTTCACCTGGCACAGATGAACTCTTATTAGGAATGTAAGTTGGAGATAGAGTTTTTTTTTTTTTTTAAGAAATTCCAGAATTTAAGGATGTGAGATACGCCCCCCCCCCCCACACATGCACATTAAGTATTGACCCTAAAGCTTTATATATGTCAAATAAGCATTTCACAGAAGAGTTACAGTACCAGGCCCTTTTTACATTCTGTGCTGACCTTGAACTCCCTCTGTAACCCAGGCTAGCCTTGAACTTGGGGTCCTTCTGTTTTAGTTTCTTGAGAAGCAGGATTATAGGTTTGCACCATGAAGCCACCAACAAAACTTCATTATAGTTTTGTTCTACTTAAAAAGATTTTAAGTGTAAATATAAAGCCAAACAGTTTTTATGTAGGTTTTAAATAATTTATTCAAAATGCATAATACGTATATTACCTTGGTTATGAAGCCTTGTGTTGCCATTTTAAAAAGTAGTTTAAATTGTTCAATATAATTGACACTTCTTTCTGAACCAATATTTACATTTAAATAGAACTCTAAATTACTTATATTACAGCCCATTAAAGAAAATTTAGTAATAGGTAATCTGCTTAGAAACACATGCTCTAAGGGGAAGCCGTAATAGAGAAATGATTAACAATGGAGCTAATATGGAAATAAACTTGATGGTGACAATTGAAGACAAATATTGGCTGAGGAAACAGTGTGCTGCTGTGCACAGCTTGGGTTTGTAGTCAATCAGGCCAGGCCAGGTGGAGGTATTCACTTCATGCTCGGTTTCAAAACAAAAGCGAGGAACAGCTGCGAATTTTTCAAAGGCCTCTATCACTCCTCATCCCCACTATTGATTCAATAGTAAAGGAATGCAACTCAATCCTATTCAGAAAAGAGATATAACCACCCAGACAGAAAAAAAGCTGACAAACTCAGTAGATTTTAAAAAAATTGAAGAGTGCCTTGAGTTAATGTGGTTACTATCTTAGCAAGCAGGAAGGGCTGGTCTTCACCAACTGCACAGAAAACAGACAAGTATAGAGGCTGTGATGTGGTTTCATTTGGAGGAGTTCTGGCTTAGGGCTTCTCCATGTTTTCCATGCCATCAGAGAGTTTCTCAACAGGAAACCTTCTCCATCTATCTCATCAGTAACAATGCTGTATTCAGAGTACTTTAGAATGAACTAAACAGAAGAAGGAAAATATCCAACAACCCCACAGTTCTTAAACATTTGTTTGCTCCTAGGGTCTGTTGGTTAAGTTCTAATAATCAACAGTGAGGCATCTGATTTTAGCCTGCAGCTGTTCAAATAAAAGGGCTGTACTACAACAGCCTAAAGGTTCTGTAAGGAGTGTGCTAATTTCTTCCTGCTTGGATTTCCATAAAATTTGAGTAACAGTGCTATTGGAGAGCAGATGCCAGCATCTTTGAGTATACTCTCTGGTCCTCAATTCTCTTTAGGAATGTGTTTACCTGGAAGTAGCCCTGAATGGGGTTTTCTGTGTTGTTCACTGTCTTAGTGGAGTGTCCTTTGGTGGGGGAAAATCTAGTCCATGAAAATGGAGTATTTGGGAATTTCATAGTTTTCATCCAAATACCATTCATAAACATGTTGTCATATTTCTGTTTCAAAATTAGTGAAGGTGGGTTATAAAGGTGATGTAAATTCTGCCTACATGGGTTCAACGCAGTTTTCCTTGTGTAGAACACTGATCGTTTTTCTAAGGGGCAGGTAGAGCACTCTTGACTGTGTGCTAGAATGACGTTGATGTTTATATCTCCGAGATTTAGACGCTTTAAGGGTGAACACTACTGGGACGAACCGGGACTCTACTGCAGGGATTGAAGAGCTCAGCCTCCATCAGGCAGCAGCTGTTGCTGCCTTCTCAGACCTGTGCTCCTGTAAGTAGCAGGGCAGAGGAACTCTGGGTACCCCTTCCTCCACTGGCTCCCCTCTGATTCGATGTGGTCAGGTACATAAGGATCCAACCAACCTTTCCTCCTTGCTAAGACAGTAACCACGTTAACTTGAGGCACCCTTCGACTTTCGAAATTTTGCTGGATTTCTTTGCTTTTTCTTCTGTCTGGATGGTTGATTACTGTTGTTAAGGAAATGAATGGACCACCAGCTCTGTAAGGCTCACCTCAAACACGTTTAAGCAGGATACAAATGAACACACCACTTCACTAGGATTTATTTTACTGCTGTTTGCCTCTCTATCGTTTTGCCTCAAATCTTTGTCTTAACTGATTGGAGTATGAGGAATGGGTTGTGTGTATCCTGGAACTTACAACTTCCTATGATCATTGTTCCTAATTTTTTTTAAAAGGGTATCATATTTTTCTTCTCAGCCCCTGCACATTATGTTTTAGCAAATGACCAATGTTGCCTAAAAGTTTCCAATCCTCAGTTTATGGTAATCAACAACTAACCAAAAAGAGGACTCTGGGTGTTGATCATGTTAAATTACCAGCTTTCTGTATCAAAGCAAAAGCCTAATACTTTGTATCCACAAGATAACTCTTGTTTGTCTGTTAGCATTTACACACCTCCATAAAAGAAAAATTCATTTAAAAGTCACAGAGCACAGCTTTCAATGATCAGCCATCAAACACAAAAATGACTTACACAAGATATTCCTCAAATCAGTGACTGTGGCAGGCGAAAGGCCAAAGTTAGTGAGTAGGAGGACTCTAAGTTCCCACAGAGGAAGAGCTTGGTCAACTCGGGGTTCTCAGCGCACACAGCAAGCTCGGTAGCCTGCCCTCCACTCACCCACCCCTATTCCGTGTGAAAAGCATCCTTTTATCTCAATCCCTTAGGTATCCCAGTACGTGTGTGTGTGTGTGTGTGTGTGTGTGTGTGTGTGTGTGTGTGTGTGTGTGTGTGTGTGTAAGTAAAAATCCGGTGGTGGCTGGTGAGAGGTTTCAAGTATCCACCAGGGTGCAGGAGGTGAAACCCGGTGAGCGCCTGGGACCTGGCTGCGGTAAACGGGTGGCAGGGGAGTGGTTGGGATGCGCTGGCCTGGCTCGGGCGAGCCAGTGCGGAGACAGCGTTGGGGGTGGAGGGGGTCCAGGGGGTGGTGATGGGGGACGGCTGCTCGCCCGCCCGCTCGCTCGCCCGCCCGCCGGGAAGCCCAGCCCGCGTGCGGGGCTGCAGGGCAGGGAGCCAGGCAGGTGCGGCGGGAGCATGCGCGTGCGCGGCGGGGGCGTTTCCCGCGCCCCGGGCCGGTGCACCTCGCGGGCGGCTGCTGCGGGGCGCTAGAGGTAAGCGGGGTGCGAGCCAGGGGTGCGGGGCAGGGGTGACGCGGCGGGGCAAGGGGCGGCGGCGTGGACTCCTCCCTCCTCTTCGCTGAGAGGCTGAGGTGCACCCCACTTGTCGCCCACTTCGCTAGCTCCGGAGCTGGCGGGGCAGGGCGGGGCTGGGCTGGGAGTGGCCCCTGGGCTGGGGGACGTTTGGCTTTTGTGTTCCTCTCGGGGACTGAAGCCCGGGTCTGTCTCCAAGCTGCCCGCCCACACCGGTTCTGTGTCCTCTTCGCCTCATTGCCCTGGGCGCTTGCTCAGATCTGGGGAAAGGACGCAGGGCAGACGCCCCGCAGGGTCAGACTCTCTGTAACTACCCTGAGTGGGGCCTGGGAAGACCATGCTAGCCTCTGGCGCTCTGTCTTCTTCTCTCTGTTCCCCAGGCCTTGCTGGGTGAGCTTGAGGGAGTGGGCGCGGGAGACACGCGTGGGCTAGCGCAGTTGAGTCCGGTATTGGTGTAAGAGTTTCTCTGGAGGTGGGGAGGAGGCTACCAGAGTATTTTCGACCGCAGCCTTTCATCTGTCAATGGTTAACATCGTCAAACTGTTCTTCTTTGTTGTACTTCTGTTCACTTACAGGAACATACTTTGACTCACATTCATTTATTCACTCATTCATTTACTCTTTTGAGATAGTGTCTCATGAAACCCAAATATCCTCAAACTTGCTAGTAGCTAAGTTATGCTAACCTTGAATTTCTGACAGTCACGCCTCCACTTGCCAAGTGCTGGGACAGGGACACCCTAATGCACCAATGCCCTGAGACGCTTCAGATGGCCCGTGTGACTACTGAGACTACTGTGTGTCGTGGCTAAATGAAGTCAGCCTGGTTCGGAACACCCTGCTCTATTTCAGGCGTGTTTGGTTTCCACTCAGGCTTGCCAGCTGCTTCTCCTACGGTCCTATGTTCAACTGTTCTTTCTAGAAGATGCTTGTAGCAGGTCTGGGCTTCAGTTCTTGGCTAAAAGCAGTAGTGGGGTATCCTGATGTTTTCTCATCCTCTTGATTCTGAAAGGAGGTTGAAGTGGTACACAGGTGGTGGGCGGGGGGGGGGGGAGGTGGATGCACAGTTTGCTCTTGGTGCTTAATCATGTAAGATGCCATAACTTCCAACTTCACTGATTATTCCTCGCGGCAACTCTAAGATTTCGAGAAAAGGCTGAAAGAGGAGAGATAATTTTGAACCTCCAGATGAGTTTAATTCAATTACACTGATTAATGTGTGCTATGAGGCCAGGGGGAGTTTTCATTGTATGGAGCGCTGGATCATGGGAATCATTGAATCATACGTTGCTGGATGATAGTAAACTCAATCTGATGCTTAAAATAAACTCTCAGCCCATTTCCTCCAAGTGTTGGCGGGGAGGTGGTCCAAAGACAGAACTAAAGTTGACCAAGCTTTCACCAAAAAGAAATGGGTTGTGGTGGTTACAGTGAACCACAAGATGCTCAGGAGAGAGGCCACCCTCTGCTTTATCGAAGCACCTGCGTGATGTGTACCTTGACCATCTGACTCGTCTTTAGTAGTAAGGAAAGAACCTGCAGTGCCTGGTCCTGGTGGGGTGCTGCATATGGTTAAGTGCATATTCATAAGAATTGAATCGGCATGCAGTCGGGCAAACCCTGAGCTGAGACGTGGGCATCTGAAGCAGGGATCTGGAAAGTCCACTGATTCTGAAGGGAGCTTTGCAGGTAGGATGTTCTTACTAGGATGAACTGCTGTGAGCAAGGCGGGTTAGGACTGCGCCAGTGGCTCACTCTCTGGTCCAAAGGAGCCCCAGCTCTCTGCTTTCCATTCTTTCATTTATTGTGCCTCAGTTTCCCTCTCTAGATCTGAAGGAGAGGTGGAACGCACATTGATACCACTGTCCACTCTGTTGTTTTAATTAGGAAAGAATGCTGCTGTTGAGGAATTGGGAGAGTTAGGAGAGCCAGATTCGGCGGGCTTGGGACTAGGGTGACTTCAGATCAGTTTGGTTTATAATACATTAGAAGAGATACCGCAATCATCTTCAGCAGAAGAGGAGTTGGCATCAGAGAGGAGAGCTGGGAAATAGTCATTATATGTCAGGGTGGCCTAACTTACATTAAAACAACAAAAGAAAACAAAAATCAAGCAGCAGCAGAGTGAGGAGAGTGGCAGTGAAGAGCAGGTGCAGGGGACTGCCCCTGAGGATGGAGTCAGTGAGAGGAACCACGATTTGGCTAGACACAGAGGCCAAGCAGGTGTCCCCAGACCAGGAAAGCCCAGGGGCCCACCAGCAGAGGGAACAACCTTCCCACTCAGTTGCTAATGAGAGACCCAAATGGAAATGTTGGCCTTGGATGGGAAGAGATGGTCTCCACGTTACATAGTGCTTCAGTGGGAAATTGTTAAACCTGAAAATTGTGAGAACAAGACCAAATCCATGACTGTCTAATTTTAAAAAAAGCTTTATTAAATACTGGCCAGGTCCATACCCTGGATTCCCAGAGAACAGCACTGATTTAGGTTAATCAGATGCTTATATAGGCAAAACCCACAAGGCTATGTATTTCCTGCCTTCGTCTAGTGAGGGTGAGCATACGTCCTGACATACTTCCTACCTACATACCGCCCACCTACTTGTGATCAAGTACATCCTGCGCAGTTGGGACAACCAACTTGGTTTACTGAAGAGAAAACACATGGCTTGTTACAATAATGAACCACAGCCCCCAGCATTCCAGGTAGTTATTTGTCCTTGGGCAAGTGGGCCTTACAGGCTAGAGGCAAATTTTTTGTTTGTTTGTGCTATAGATTGCTGAAGCACAGTAATTCAGACTTAAAAACATAACTTGGAGCCCTCATATTTGGAATTATTTTGCTTCCTGCTTTAGGAAGATGGATGTTCCTCTTTGACTTCAGCAGTGTTATGTAGTTGACAAAGCACAATGTCCATCTTTGTGGCACTGGCAGCAATATTTTGAGTATAATGTACTGTAGGGACATACCTCCAAGTAAAGAAAACCGTTTAGGCCCAGTATTAATCACACAGTATTAATCACACTCAAAAAACTCACAAAAGTGAGTTGTTCATGCACAAGATAGTGAACTAAGAGATTTGGGGGAGAAGAGAAAATCTTCAGTTCCATCACCCACAAAAAACAATCTTTTTTTTTTTTTTCATGCATTTGCATTGTAACATTTTCCCTAGAGTGGTGTCTGAGGAGAATGTATCCCTGCTTTATTTTGTAAGTAAGAATGATTTGTGTGTGTGTGTGTGTGTGTGTGTGTGTGTGTGTGTGTGTGTGTGTGTGTTAGGGGGTGAGCAGTGGAAAAAGCAAAACCTTGACTTCAAAAGCCCCAGGGCTGTCACTGCTTTGCTTTCTTGGCATTGGAGGCATCTTGGGAAGCCTGTCATCACCATTGGGGGTCGCTGCTCATTGTCACCTGCACAACCTTTTTTTTTTCTCATTTATGTTGATTTGAGTTCACACGTGAATGGCTCACTCAGTGAAGCCAGACATGTTGGAGGATGCTACTTGTCCCTCTGGAAGACAGATGTTAAGAATGTTCAAACTGACTGGCCACTGAGCTCCAGGAATCTGCCTCTCCTCCCTCCTCCCCCTCCCTCCTCTCTGTCTCCTTTTAACTTCACTGATAGGATGATGATGTTGCTTTGTGCTCAGCCTCCACATGGGTCCTGGAGATCCAGACTCTGGTCCTCATGGTTGCAGGGCGAGCACTTGACCTACTGAACAATCTCTCCAAGTCTATACTCCCCATTTCCTTGAGGGGGAATGATGTGAGACATTTTGTCAGGTACCCGCAATGTGTCCATTGTTTGCTATGTGTTCAGTAGTCCTGGACAGGAGTCTGGCTTCTATGGTGTTTGTAATGTAGTGCAGGGACAGATAACAACTGGTCACACAAATAAATGAACCGTGCAAGTCAGACTCTACTCTCCATTGTGAGTGAGAAAGTCCAGCAGGTGGACCTAATTTGCTTTGGGGAGTAGTAAAGGACTCTGAGGATGGGTGGCCTCAAGCCAGGTGGGGACTAGAGCAAGCAGAACAGACAAGAGGCTTTGCAGAGTCAGCAGGAACGTGACATGGTCTGTTTTCTGTCCATAAAGGCCACCTCTGGCCACCATCTGCAGTATCTATGAAGGTGTAAGTAGGACTCCGTGGTGTGTGTCCAGTCAGCGTTGCTTGGAGCAGGGAAAGAGGTGGGAGTGGAAATGGATAGAAATGGAGCGATTCCAGGGGCATTCCTGAGGTAGGAATAGCCAGAATTGCTGATGCATTAGAGAGGCAGGAAAGGGAAAGAACCCAGGGCTTCTCACCCCAGATCTCCCCCTGAGAAGCTGAGAGGGGGTTAGAAGAGACTGGGAAAAGTTTCCTAGCTTTGACCTTTTCCTACCAAGAGGGATGTTTGTTGTGACGCGTGTCAAGTGTGAAGGATCGCTCTGTGTGCATGGTTTTTGAGTTTGTCAAGGGAAGACTTCCTCTTCTGTTTCAGCACCTGTGGGGTTTTGGTGTTCTGCTTGGTTCACACCACAAGTTGAGGACTCCTGGGATAAACTGCCAGCCTGGTGTAGTTGCTCTTGTATACACGGATGCATGCATCTTAGCCCTGCCTGTGAGCAGGCTCTGAGCTTTTATTACCAACGAGGACCTTCTAAAATTTGGGGATACACCAAAGGGTCATTTGTTACTCAGTTTCCCCTATGTGGTGTCCTGTATAGATCATGGCTCTGGAACTTTCTGAGTCCTGGAAGGGTTTCTGGCCCAGCAGTTATATATATAATTTCTTATTTATGGCTATCATTTTTCAGAATATTTTCAGACTTAAAAATGGGACTTTCTTACATGACAGCATTTTAAAAACCACTCTTAGTTATTGTGATTTCTTTTTGAATAAGTAACAAGACACAGACAATAGCCATGACTTCAGGTCTGTGTGGATGACAGCTCAAAGATTCTGCCCTCGGCTTTAGTTTTTTATTTGGCCATGCATCATACATTGTCTTGGGTGCCATTGCTGTTCAACAAATGAGATTAAGACCTTAATCAAGATCAATTTGAATGTCTATAGGAAGATAACTGAGTGAAGCCAGCATAGAAAAGAAAACCCAGAGTCCTCTTGATGTCCTGTTGATTCTCATTACCCATAAAAGGAAGCATTTGTTTACTGCAAGAATTCTTTAAGTAGAAAGTCAGTGAGATATTACCCTCAGTGCTGTGGAGACATTAGGGGGTGTTGGAGGCATGGGTAAAACGGATTTTACAAGATCAAAAAGATAGTCACTAATATAAAAAAACAGATAGGTAGGAATCTGCGTTTTAGGAAAATGTGAAATCTCTGTACTTAAAATATCGGTTGCATTTTTAGGACATTGCTAACATAAACAGTGGATTTCTGCTGACCGGATACCTTCTGTTGTTTATGGTCTGCTGTTTATAGCTTCTCACTGGTAGGTTCCGCTGAATGCTGAATAATTAGCTGGATGTATGTTTTCTTCCTTTTAGTTTTTTGTTTATTTTATTTACTTTTTTCTTGGATCAGAGTGTCTCTTTGTAGCTCAGGCTGGCGCCTTGAACTAAATAACAGCCCAGATGGGCCTTGTGCTTAAAATTGTCCTGCCTCATCTTTCAAGTATTGGTATTTATAGGTCTGCACCCTCATGCCAGGATTTACTTACTTTATTTACTTATTTATGGTATATGTGTACATGTGTGTGCATGTGTGTGTGTGTGGGGGTACATGTATACATCTGTGCTCACCGGTGTAGAGGCCAGAGGTCCACACTGGATGTTTTCTTCAGCTGTTCTCACCCTCATTTTTAGAGGTAGGGTCTCTCATTGAACCTGTAGCTTCTACAATTAGCTAGACTGGCTGGGCAGCAAGCCCCTGGGATCGCTTCCTGGAAAGGATTACAGGCACACACCCCCTGTATCTGGCATTTAGGTAGGGGCCGGGCATGACATGCAAGTTCCCATGTTTGCAAGAGGCAAGCACTTTCTGAAGGAAGCACCTTCTAGCTCTCAACTTTTGATCAAGTTTTTTTTTCTTATTTACCATAATGTTCTTCTTGTCCATAGTGTTATATGTATTAAAACAAAACAAAACAAAGAACTACCACCACCACCACCAAAACCTGCCAAAACAAAACTCAAACCCTTGCTGGTTTCTTGTCTCCTCGATTCCTGCCCTTTGAAGTGGCCATATTAAATGTAAGAGCTGCAAATTGGAAACGGAGACCGCTCCATCCACTCTTTAGGCACGTTTATATGGCCGTGGTGTTCAGGCAGCGTTTTGAGGTGATTGTAGGGGCACAATACCCTTTCTGTCTTGTGGGCTTTTGCATATTTGGACCTTTCTTTCTTGTGACTCTTCCTTGAGGAGTTTCTGTAGTCCCTAAAGCAGAGCTGTGACTTCTAGGCAAACATCCCTACCTTGACTGGTGTCACACTGTGTCACTGTGAGACACAGAACTCCGCTGGGCTGTGTTCTCCAGGATATTTTTGGGGTAAGCAAGGGTTTGTTACTCCATATTTCCAAAGCTTAACAACTGCCTGACACGTTAGACACCCTGTGAATAAAATCAGAATGACTTCGAGTCCGTTTAGTGATAGCTACACAGGAATTCAAGTCTACAAAGTTCCTTACATTTGGTGATCTTACGAGTAACTAAGAGTCAGGTTGACTGAAAATGTAAGAACTGACCTTTAGCCCTACGTTTTATTATTATTATATCAGATATCAAAGAGAAACTCAAGGTTCTTTTTTTTTTTCTTTTGCTCTTGCTTTATGGCAGAGAATATTCTTTAATTCCTATGCCATTACACCCTATTGACCTGGTGGTCCTTAGCGCCATAAAGCTGAATTATTAGGGATGCTACACAGTGCCCAAAGTCTATGGCTTCTTCACTCCATTTCTGTGGATGGATAGAGAGAACAAAGTGTTTTTTCTTTTCTCACCCACAACAGTGGATTTGTTGGGATTTACTCCCAGAAGTTTGAGTGTTTTCAGGGCATCTTTATACAGTGTTTTAGCTTAGAAAAGATTAAAGTTAATAGACTATGAATTTGATGCCCCATATTCACTTCTAGAGGTTGTTGAGGTCGTGTTTGTGTGAATGGCAATGCCCACTCACTTTATCCTGATAGGTCATCAGGAATAATTAGGGCATTTTACTTTGTAAGGCAATTATCATTGTCCGTCTTTCCAGAACTGGGTTACATCTGTGTCCAAGACAGAGCCCATTGCTATGAGTGAGTGGTGAAAGACCAAAGGAACTATTTATAGTTAGAGATTATTCACCAACATGCTGCACAAAGTGAAGGCTAAATATGATTATACGTTGCGTTCATATCTAAAGGTTTTCTTTCATGTTTCTAGAATTTTCAACTGAGTAGCTGTCTCACATACTGTTAGCTTACGGAGATACTTCTGCTGTCCAGCACTGGCAGACACTATGGAGGAACAAAGCTTGTTGACTCACTCACAGGCTGGTACAGCCTAGGGCCAACTGGGATGGTGCCAACAGTGGGCTGAACCCTTCCATATCAATTAGCAACCAAGACAATGATCAGGATAACCCTCCACTGACATGCTCCAGGCCACTGCCATAGTTTTTTCCACAAACGCAGCTTCTCTCAGGTAACCCTAGGCTGGTTCACACTGACAGTTAAGGGGAACCAGGACAGTGTCTCAGTTGTGACTTATGAAGTAGTCTGGTTTAGTGTGGTGGGATGGGATGTGGTTTGGTGTGGTTGAGACAGGGTCTTGCTACATATGCCTGGCTGGCTTGTTATTTACTTTGCATTCCAAGCTAGACAGAAGTTAGAATGTCAACGGAGCCCCAGAAAATCAGCTACTTAAATGAAAAGAAATTCTTAATATGCCCAAACTCATGTTCTCTTGTAAAAATAGTCTCTATGATAGTAGATGTGACTGTTGATGAGGAGTTAGACAGGAAGTGCTGTTATTCTTAATCCCGGTGTGGGAAGGACCTGAATTATTAATAGCAGCTTGAAGAACTTGTCCAAATTTATCCAACCGAGTAATGGCTGATTTGGAACTCTGATTTAGCCTTTCCAGAGTCTCAGTTCATGGAATTTTCTCTATGTAAGATGCCTATGTGTATGTATGTACACAGATATGTGTCCATCTGTCCTCGGTCTTTTGGTGCTGGGGGTCAGATTCACGAGGCATTTCTTCCTTCCTTCATTTTTTTTTTGCATCATATTGACATTTGTTTTCATAACCGAGTTTTCTAGCAAAGTTATATCTAATAGCTTGGTGGGCTTTACTATAGAGTGGTATTTCTTTATGTGTTTGCTCAGTTGAATCGTGACCCTTCTGCTGTATTTGCTAAGTGAGAGTATGTTCATTCGTTCTGTAAACGTTTATTATCAACTTTGACCAAGGCTGTGCTACGCCTTGGGCTGTAGAGATTTCAGGAGCCAAACACATACCTAGATTTTAGTCTTTCTCCAGGCAACTTACACTAACACAGGCCGGTTCCTCTGAGTCTCCTCCATGTTGTCACGTGATACTCTTCCCAACTGATTCATGCATTTCCTGTGACAGAAGTGTTTCTGAGTACAGGTGATGTGCTTGGTCTCCACATGAGGCATGAGGCACTATGTCTTTTCTGCTCAGGAAATACTGTTGGTGTTTGTAGCTCTTTCAGGAGGGCCGGCTGCTGTGTCTGAGGCCCACAGGCTCTAGGAGAGGGGTTGGAATGGAAAAGGTACTTATGCAAGGGAGGGGGCAGGGGGTGCACATGAGATTTAGGACATCCTTGTCAGGGCCATTGTTCTGCTCCACAGATGGCGCTTAGGGGAACCTGTGGAAGGCGATGTAGCGACAGGGCTTAGTTACCTTCATGTCAGCTCTGCTGTTTTGTCAGCTGGATTCTGAGGTGCTGCCTCCAGAGACGGTCCATTGTAGATGGAAGGAGGAGGGCAGGGTTTAATCAACCCTGTGCAGAGATGAGGGACACCTTTCTGGCTTGTATCATGTCTGCATTGTTCATGTGGCCCCTGTTGGCATATGGCACACAAGAAGTAAGATCTGTCTCACTCTATGAAAATTGCAAACCCCATCCTTTCAAAGGTTCTCACTGAGTGTTGGGTCACACATGAAGATAAGAAATTCAGCAGTAGTAATGCCTTTGTGTGTGACCTACAAATTTCTTCAGATTTTCTTTGGCCTTAGTATCTAAAGATGTCACTTGAATCCAGAAGTAAAAAGAAACAGCTTAAGTTATTTGTAGAGAGATGAATTTATGCACCAACTCTCTCTCTCTCTCTCTCTCTCTCTCTCTCTCTCTCTCTCTCTCTCTCTCTGTCTCTGTCTCTCTCTGTCTGTCTCCCCCTGCCACTGCCTCTCTCTAATCCATGCCACTTGAAATTTCTGTCATGGAGGCCATCATAGTTAAATAGATGTTCAGATGCCATGCATCTTTCTATCATGGAGGCCGTCATAGTTAAATAGATGTCCAGATGCCATGCATCTTTCTTACTTCTGGAACTGAAAAAGTAAAAGTGTTTTACATAAGTTCCAGGAAGTAGAGCCTCACGCCCCTGTGTTCCTGGAACTCATCGTACCCAGCAGCCCTGTCAGGCACCCAGTGGTGATGGCTTGAGGTGCAGACTCCCTCTCTTTCTTTTTCACTTGGAACACTGGATTATCTTTTTGTTCTTCAAGACAGTGTCTCAAAATGAAGCTCAGGCTGGCCTTGAACTTTCCAGCCTCCCGCAGCAGTCCCCCTAAATGCTGGGGTTTCAGTGACCACTTGAAAGGTTTAGCCTAATGTGGAAAATTATTCCTGAATGTTCCTTGATAGGGGATTTCAACTCTATCAGACCTTGACAAAAGACTTGTGAAATGTTCCTTAGGATCCTGAAGTGTAATTAGTAGGAAAATAACTTCCCTGGTGCTGGTAAATTCTTGAAACAGTCAATATATATACATATGTAGTGAAATGGAGAAATTAACAGGCTGTGAACTTTTGTTTGTTTTTGAGTTTTGAGACAAGGACTCACTATTTGGCCCAGGCTGGACTGGAAATTGAGAGCCCTTTTTCCTCAGCCCCTAACTGCTAGAGTTATAGGTGTGTGCTGTTGTGCCTGGTCGGGTTGATTAGCCTAGAGAATAAAAGTCTGTACTTGTGTCTATATCTAGCTTCACACTGAAAGGGGCCCATGAAAATGCTGGGGCAGGTGGGTCACATCTGGGAAGGAGAAGCTTTGAGTAGGTTTTCACTCAGTGACCTCATTTCCCAAAGTTACAAGCAATGCTTGGAAAGATTTGATTCACAAAGTACGTGTTTCTCTGTTTATCTAGAGCTGTATTCGTGTGAGAAAGCGGGAAACACTAGAGCAATGCTAAACTATTTTTTGTCTCATGGGAAATGGAGTGAAGTTCAAAATTCAAAGAAGCATACGAGGTTTTTAACCTCGGTGAGCACCAAGTGTATGGGTCCATCTCTCTGAAGGCAGGGAGAGTGTGTTGCAATGGTTTTTCCCATGCCATAGGCCTTGCCCACACCACTCCAGAAATGCCATGCAAAATGAAAATAATTCCCCTGTGAGTGAGAAACTTCCCTTTATTCCCAATTGCTGCCCAAAGCTTTGGATAGTTTTAAAGAAATTCATTCAGTTACTTGCAATGATAAAGACATGAAATCATTTGCTAAAAGGCAAATTACTTTTGCTTAGAGTTTAGAAATACCAATTATTCTCCCCTGTCATTGCTATTATTTTCTGTAAATGAGCTTATTTCATGTGAATTTTGATATTTCCAAAGTCATCTTCATTTTTCCAAAATTTAAACCCTTTCATGAAAATATTATGGTTCAGTGTTGGTTCTCAGTCAGTAACTGTTTTAACTGAATTTGCCAGTTATTGTTTGTATTTGCAATCAATCACATTTCTGGTTGTGTATTTGATGGTCAAGGCTTAGTTTGAGTACCACCAGAGGTTAGACTGTGCATAGATCTATTTATTTAGCTTACAATGACCAAATGGTCTGAAGTTGGAGTGTGCTATCTGATTTGCACTTGCGATGTATGTGTGTGCGTATAGCTGTAAATTCATGCATATATATGTGTGTAAGCAGTTGGATGTATCACTTTATCCCAAATTATATTATTTTATTCTATCAGATATTTTGGGTGTTTCTAGAAAGTGAGAAAACTTATTAAAGTTGGAAGTTCCTTTTCTAACATTCTAGCTGGTGTAGGCATGGTTTTGCAGGATCTCTGGCAGATGGTCATATAGACTGTGCTTGGGATTAGAAAAACGAGTAACAGAAAAACCACTTGAATAAATAGATAGTATGCTAAAGGCATGACTTTGAGGAGATAAAAATAATCTAAGCATGTAAATCTTGGAATTTTGTTTTAAAGAAAACCCTGTTTTTAACATCTTATGCCTCTAGGCTGACACAGGTATCTGTCACTAGAAGACTGGAGACAGAAAATCGTGTCTCCCAGCCCTGGGTACCCTGGCTGAAGCCATGGTTTAGAGACATGGACTCTTGTTTGAGAGCTAGTTTCAGCTTTCCTCATCCTAAAGCGTCTTGATGCTGAGGTTAGGGTTGAGGCAGAGGCATGTCCCTTTTGTCCCTGTAATGGAGATGCTTCTGGGCCTCTTACTGCGTCTTTGTGTATACTTATATTTCTTGTTTTTTTCCCAGTGCCCCTGTGTACCCCTCAGGCCTGTCCTGGTCATGCAGTGGGTGCAAGCATGCAGTGTGGAGCAGCTTTCTAAAGCCTAGAGCTTCCCTGTGTGTGCTGGGGTCACACTTCCCTTGCGACTCTTACCTTGGAATGATGGGGACCTTTGAAGTACTCTCTCCTATTTCTTTAAGAGCGGGAACTGGAGGAGCCACTTCCTTGTAGTCTGTGAGCCGATCTAGCTGTGGTTCAGCTATGACACACGAGTCCTTTCATGCTGTTTCTCCCTCGTTTGTACTTGTATCTTACGTACTTAACATTTTATAAGCCATGTTCTTGCCCAGGGCAGTTGGGTGAGAGTGGAGTGCGCTGAGGTTCCACTGTGTTCTTTCAGTTTGAATATACTGTAAGAAGCAATAAAGGTTCAAATTTACAAAGTACTATTTTATTGCTCTCCTGCCCTTACCTGTAGAGTCGTCTTTCCAATTCCCAAAGTCATATTTTAATGGTGTTTCCCAGCTGTGCAAAAATCAAGATTCTGAAATATATATGAAATAAATAATGATATCTGCGAGTGACACTTATAAGAACTAGTAATTAACATGTTGTATATGGGCAGTCCATAGCCGCACCCCTCTAAACATGGATGCAATAATTATTGAGATTATTATTGATGTCACTGATATGGTCACCACTGTTGACTTGAGTCTATAAAGGCATTGTCTTAGCTACTTTTTTTATCACTGTGATAAGATGCCATGACCAAGACAACTTATAGAAGAAAGAGTTTATTCGGGGCTTACAGTTTCAGAGGGTGAGATTATGACCATCATGTCATCATGTGGGGGAGAAAGGCAACGGTCATTTAGACATGGCACTGGACCAGCAGCTGAGGGCTGACATCTTGATTCGTAAACACCAGGTAGAAGGGAGAGGGTGTGGACAGAAGTGAATGAGAGGGCAGTACAGACTGACTGGGATGGCTTGGGATTTTGAAACCTCAAAGCCCACACCCAGTGACACATCTCTTCCAACAAGGCCACACCTTCTAATCCTTTCCAAACAGTTCTACCAACTGGGGACCAAGCATTCACATAAAGAGGCCTACGGGTTGCCATTCTTATTCAAATCAGTGTCTGTAATAGGGCTAGGGGTGGGTGATGGTTCTCCAACTCTTTCTGAATCTGTCTGTAGACATTAATTTTCAGAAAGGGTGTGCTGATTTTGGAGTCTACTGTTCAACTCTTTGATATTAATTAATTTATTTATTTATTGCTGCTATGTGTAGGGCTTTTGGAAAGCTTCCTAAGGCTCATGTATTTTTCTTTCTTCTTCTAAGCCACCTCTGGAATTTCTGGGAGTCTTTATATGCTTGCTTTACTTCACTCTGTATCCACAGGCACAGTATAGGAACTCCAGGGGAGGAGCCATGCATGGCTGAGGAGAGAACATGGCTGTACACTTAACTTAGGTGCTGAGGAGGCAGAGAGAGTTGTATGGAGTTGCTCCAGGCTCTCTCTGAGCTTTAGAAGGCTCATCACTGATCATTATCAAGTCTACAGTGTCAGTGAGTTTGATAATGTAAAAACACCTTTCAAGGCCATGATCCATAACATCCTAGCTTGGGATAATTATCCCAACATACCTGATTAGTACTAAACCAAGTGTATTTTAAAAGTATTATATTTTCAGGGTACTTTATGCTTTGAAACATGTTGATATGCATTTCATTTATTCCTTTTTTAAAAAATATTTTGATTATTGATTGGATGAAAAAAAACCCTGTGTTTTGCTAATGATCAATTACTTAGAATGTTTGATATGAAAGATATGCTTGTAGAAAGAACCAAAAGTCTCAATATTTTGAATGTATCAGTGTATCAGAAAAGAAATTCATCTGAAGATTTTTAAGGTTAATAAAACACATCATTAATCCAGCATTTCCTGGTTACCCACAAGGGCTGGTGCGTGCGCTGACTCCAGGTCTAAGTTCAGCGAAGTTGCCATTTTGCTCTTGAGAACATGGCTGCTGTGGATCCTTCCCCTGTGAAATCATCATCAGCTGAGATAACAATGAATTGCGTGGAGAGGGGTGTGACTGATAATTAATATGCAGTAACAAGACGGAAAAAAATCAGCCCCAAGAACAAAGCCTCTTGGGCAGTTAGGTGGCACTGTTTCCCTTTTCTTTTCAGAGGCTTGACTAAGTGTAATTAAAATATGAAGAGGCTCCATGTGGCTTCTTTTAGCTCCTGTAGGATTGAAAACAAACAGGGAAGGTGAATTAGAAAGCAGCTGGAGGCAGAGCTCGCCCCTCTGCCCAAGGTGATATTTTTGTCTTCTGGTCCACTAGCAGAAAGGGAAAGTGAGTGGTTGCTTTATGGTAGCTGAACACACATTGGAATTCTCTCTGGAGTCACTCAGGGGCTGGCTTCAAAGGTCACCCTCAGATGCTGTCAGTGTGGCAGGTACCCTGGCCCCGGGCTGGTGCAGTGGCCTAGAAGTTAAAGACAGGAGGGACTGGTGAGCCTGGGCTACCTAGGGTGTACATCATCGGGTCTGTAGCTGTAGATGAGTGCTGCTTGGAAATCTGGAGGTCCTTTCCCTGACCTCCCTTCTCTCTCCTCCCCCGTTGTGCTCCCCACATGTATGAAACCTAGTTTTAAAAATTCATGTGTGATTTCTTGTTTTGCTTTTTAATGTTTAGTTTGTGTGTGTGTGTGTGTGTGTGTGTGTGTGTGTGTGTGTGTGTCAGAGAGAGAGAGAGAGAGAGAGAGAGAGAGAGAGAGAGAGAGAGAGAGAGAGAGAGAGAGAGAGAGAAATGGGGCAGGACAGAGGAGGACTTCAGGAGTTGACTTTCCTTGACTTTCATCCTGTGGGTCCTGTGGATCAACAGGCTTGACACCAAGTGCCTTTTCCTGCTGAGCCGGTTTTGGTCCAATTTCCCAGGTTTTAAAACAGGCTAATTAACTTCTGCAGACTGCATGGAGGCCAAGGCTTTGACTCCTGCAGGCTGCATGGGGGCCAAGGCTTTAACTCCTGCAGGCTGCATGGGGGCCAAGGCTTTGACTCCTGCAGGCAACATGAGGGCCAAAGCTTTGACTCCTGCAGGCTGTATGGGTGCCAAGGCATTAACTCTTGCAGGCTGCAATGGGGTGGTGTGGCTCACCTGGAGGAGCCTTCAGCCAAATATATTTACCAAGCATAAGAAGGGGAGGAAGTCAGTAACCACTCAAAACAGCACTCTCTAGAGTAAGAAGTAGTTTATTTTGGGGCCATATATACTCATGACCCAGCAACACAGATGCAGACTACCCTAAATACATACCATGCTCCAGTGTAGTAATAATTTCATTACATATTTATAGTAATAAGACAAAGGGGATTATAAATCCAGAAGCTTTTCAAATACACTGGTAGAAACGTGTTTTTAAATATACAGGTGGGTTACAGCAAAGGAGGGTGCCTGCTACAGGACTTATATGGTCTGATGACATTCTTAGCTTTGGGGTTGATGGAAAGTAGGGGTCTATTTACGTATTCCAAAAGGATTTACCTTTACGAAGATCTTAGGTCACATATAGAGATAGACAATAGTCAGGTCACATAGGGGCTTCTTAAGATAGCCCAAGATACTATGGCTTGGGACCGCAATGTTCCAACTCCCCACAACCCCGGAAGCTCTAACCATCCTTGAATGTTGAACACAGAGGATTTTTTTTTTTCGGAACTTTAGTTTACATCAGGCAAAGCAAAAAGACGATTGGAGGAATTTCAGAACAAACAAATAAATCTTTACATTTTTAAAAAATTCTGCAACATATCAAGAATGATAATCATCATGGACAGTCTGAAAGCCTGCCATGACCCCAGAGTCCCTGCTTGCTGGTGTTTTAAGCCTAAAGTATAGCACGATTCCTAATTGGTCATAATAAAAACCCAGAGCCAGATATCATGGTAAATGCTGAAAGATCAGAGAGACAAAGGAACAAGCCACAGCCACCTCTCACCTCACCAGTTCCTCAGCCAAAAGGACTGAGCTTCTGTCTCCTCCAGCCTTATATTCCTTTCTCTGCCCAGCCTTATTGCTTCCTGTCTCAACTCCCCCAGTGCTGGGATTAAAGGTGAGTGTGCCTCCCAAGTATTGGGAACAAAGACATGAGATCCCAAGTGTTGGGTAAAGGTGTGTGCCACTACTGCCTGGCCTCTGTGGCTAAGTAGTGGCTGGCTTTGCCCTCTGACCTTCAGGCAAGCTTTGTTTGTTAGAGCTTACACAAAATATCACCACACTGAAGGTAGGATATGAGGCTCCACTTAGCAGCTGCTGGCGGGAAGAGAAGCAGGGTAGCCTTATAGACAAGGATGATTTCTGCTGCCTCCACTATGGGCCGCCTCCCTCTTTCTGTCCTAGGTATGACTAATGTACCATCCAGCTTTCCCCTACTGCCACAAATGAACTCATGAAGAGGAGGTTTATTTTAGCTTATGGTTTCAGAAAATCCCAGTTGACGGTCATGGCTGTCCATGGCTGGGGACACTGGGAGGTCACAACCAGGAGCAGTGGCAGGAAGTGCTTGGTGAAGCAAATAATTGCATCATCAACTGGCTGCATAAGAGCAGGGAAGGGGTTGAGCTACGTGTCAAGGGCATATTCCAATCCATAGGACCATCCACCAGGCCGGCTTGCTAGGGCTCTGCCACCTCCCGGGAGTGGCTTACGAGCAGACTATGCCTTGAACACATGGGTCTTTTGGGGGTGTTGGAGAGACACACTTAGCAATCTTATACTTGAAACGGAGGCCCTCAGATTTAGGGCCCTTCTGGCTACTACTAAAGCTGTGTATGAGTTTATTGAGAATTACTATCTTTTAATTTCTCACATACACACAAAGCCTAAACTAAGGACTATGCATTAGCCTCTCCTAAGGAGATTATCTTAGTCATGTGTATAGGAGGGAGACTGCCTCAGGGGAAAAAAATGGAGTTCATGATGGAGAGACAGGCATAGCAAACAGACAGTGTAGAGGAATTAATGTGTTGTCTTCTCAGATGTGAGATGTCATGATGCTCCTTTGTAAAAGGTTTTGGTGATGGATCACTGGAAGCAATTGTTCTCTTGATTTAGTTCAGATTTATTCTTTGACAATTCACATTGCTTGTATCCACTCCTAAATTCCCCCCATTTTCCCCATACCTCCCCCACACACCCTGCCCCTAACCTTCATGTCCTCTTTTAAAAAAATTTAACCTACTGTGTCTGATCAGTGCTTTCTGCTGGAATGGTGACTGACTGTTGACTTGGTCTTGAGAAGGTGACCGTAACTTCAGTGAGTTCACAAGTATAATGACGCGGCATATCCAGAAGGCAGCGTCCCCCAGCACTCCTCTTGCTCTTAGATCCTTTCTACCCCCTCTTCCGCAGCGTTCCCTGAGCTGGAGGAGACCTTGACAAAGACGTCTCATCGAGGGATGGAGAACTCAGCAGCCGCTTAGCCTCAGCGCTTTGATGAGTGATAGCCCTCAGCCATGACTGCCGCTCAGGGTTGAGAATGACACTAGCTGATGGAGTGGATTGCTGGCCCGGCTGCACGGAGTTGAAGGGTGAAGTTCTCAGATCCCTCTGAGCGTGGCAGGCTCCACGGGGAACCCTGTGCAGGAGGGCCACTTCGGAGCCACTGGTCTCTGCAGTCTCGTGTTCTTGGGGTTCTGTCCTTTGTTGGTTCTTCCCTTGGACACACCCTGGTCCCTGTCACTCCACTGTGGCCTCTGCTGCACAAAGGCTACTTTAACTCTGAGTCTATTTGGAAAGTTGCTGTGGGATGCTCTGTATGTCAAGTGTGTTGCTGATTGGTCAATAAATAAATCACTGATTGGCCAGTGGCCAGGCAGGAAGTATAGGTGGGACAAGGAGGAGAATAAAGCTGGGAAGTGGAAGGCTGAGTCAGAGAGACACTGCCAGCCGCCACGATGACAAACAGGATGTGAAGATGCCGGTAAGCCACGAGCCATGTGGCAAGGTATAGATTTATAGAAATGGATTAATTTAAGCTGTAAGAACAGTTAGCAAGAAGCCTGCCACGGACATACAGTTTGTAACCAATATAAGTCTCTGTGTTTACTTGGTTGGGTCTGAACGGCTGTGTGACTGGCAGGTGACAGAGATTTGTCCTGATTGTGGGCCAGGCAGGAAAACTCTAGCTACAGGAAGGTTTGTGTCCCCCCCCCCCCGCCCCCCCCCGCCTTTGGGACTCTTTAGACACAGCAATTTGAAGCAAGAATGGGATTTCCACTTGTTCTGCCACTTTGATTATTCTCACGGCTGTTGGAAAGGAGCTGGTGGTACGCAGCAAGAGTCAACGTTAGTTTACCCAGCTTTGTTTGCTTTTGGTTAGCACAGGCCGCTTGTTGGTCTCAACTGGGTTCTCCATGAGACACTGTGCTTCTGGTCTGCTTTCACTTCCAGCCTCTCCGAGTATGGACCTTTGAGTCTTGATTTTCCTGTTGACGAACTTGTGAGGGCCTGTCTCCTGTCCCTCCGAGCAGGCCTGCGATGGTGCAATATTGTAAAAATATCTCCTACATTCTAAGAGACTGGAGTCTTTGCTGGACCTCACAGTCAAGGTTAATAGTACACCTTGAAGCCGCTTAAGATTTAAGACTGCTGTCCTACTGTGCACTCTGACTCTTGTTTAACCTGCTCTTAAGGGAACAATTTAACAATCAACCTTCCTTGCCTCAGATTTCCAGTGTAATCAACTTTTGCAACCCAAGATAATGCACAGCTTCAATCTCATCATCCTTGCCCCTCCCCCCTTGCAGACAATGCGTGTGTATCTTTTGCTGAATGTAGCAAACACAGAAGTTAAGAGCAACTTCCTAAAATCCACCAGAAAGGTTGAAAGTGGCCACGTATGGGTATTGGTGGATGAACAACGGTGTTTTTGTCTGGGTCATTTGGGCCTTTTGGAACCAGTGACTATGGTAGAACTCTGTTAAAGAGTTCTGTAAAATATCATATTCCATCCCCACTTGATTATTTCTATGCTGTTCAATAAACACAGAGCCAAACCCTTTGTTAGGTACAGACAGCAGCACTCACACGTACAGACACACACACCGTCACACAACAAGACAAACACACAAAGACAGGCAGACACAGGGACAAGTTTATAAGAAAACCTTCTTCAGGCACACACAGATTCAGACTCATAAAATGGATGGAGAGAGGTCAGAAGACACAGGGAGCATGGCACAGAGAATTCACATGTGGACTAACTGTTGGTTAAGCGACTCCAAGGGGGGAATGCATTTCTTTCTTTCTTTAAAGTGCTCGGTGAAATGTTGGTGACTCAGTGTTAACCGTGGATGTATGTAGCCTGGGCTCAGGTCTGCTGCCGGCTGTGCCTGTTCCTCGCCTTGTCTCTCTCTGCTCCTTTGAATTTGGCATCTGTCAGTTTGGTTGCTCTGCTCATGTGTTTATCAGCATTTTCTTCAATTTAGTTTTTCAGAGTTCCCAGCATCCATTTTACACTTAAAACAGCTGTATCTTTGGTTGAATAAGCAAATGTTTAAAAATGTGCCCTTTTTTCTTTGGCCCCTGGGTTGGCTTTGCGTAGCTGTGTGGACAAAGGCAATGTAGGGTTATTTCAGATGTGAGACCAAAGGCAGCAGTAGGGTTGCTGTCAATGCTAAATGACGTTCTAAACAAAACATTTAGCACATGCTACAAACATAGCCACTGTTTAAATAACTGTCAGCAATGGCTTGCCAGTTGTTATAAGTACTTTTATGTATTATAATATTTCCCTGAATGGGTGATACATTTTGCTACTGAAGAAATTGTATGCTTATTCCAAACAGGAAGGCCCGAACGCATGATGAGACACACATTCTATTCTTTGGGAGCACCTTTACCTGCCCGTGTCTCAGGGGTGCTTTCCACACCATCTCAGTGCTTGCTAGGTCTGTTGTTAGTTGCTAGAACATACACACTAAAGCCACATATTTCTGATCTTCGCTGGTAGAGGGAAATTTAGATTGTGCCAGGTAGACTTGAGAGGCACCTAGTACTGTTCAAGGTCCAGCTGACCTGGTGGGCAGTGGCAGGGGAGGGTGTCAGAGTTGCAGTGGGAGCTGTGTCACCCCATGGGGACACTGCCAACTCAGCTGCCCCATCTCATAGCCTGAGGTCCTGAGTGGTCAGTGACATGCTGTGCAGAGAGGGATCCATACTGACTTGTGAGATAGACTCCCCGTGAGACTTCTGATTGTCCATGTGGCTACACTTTACAAATTATCTCAATACTATTAAAAGAATGGTTGTTTGTAAGAGTAAAGAGACTCAGTCTGGATCATTTGGAGATACTTTCTCACAACTACTTAAATACTCCAGAGACTCTTTAGAATGTGAGCTAGTGTTGTTCAGATCAGAATAACATTGTGTTTTCTTACTTCATTAGTATTGGGTTATTGTTTTTATATAAGCTGATGACATGAATGCTCCAAGGTATGATTCAGTAGAAGGTTTTTATTGAAAATATGAGGGAGGGAACCACCAGAGGCATCTGGAAGAGCGTAGAGCAAGGAGAGAAAGTAGTAGACTGAATATGTCCGACTGGTCTTGGCCATGAGGGGAGAGAGAATGGGGAGCAGAGTGAGAGAGGAAGAGAAAGAGATGACCGAGAGAGGGGAAGGAGGGAGAACTAAGAGATGAAGGAGAGAGAGAGAGAGAGAGAGAGAGAGAGAGAGAGAGAGAGAGAGAGAACTAAGAGATGAAGAGAGAGAGAGAGAGAGAGAGAGAGAGAGAGAGAGAGAGAGAGAGAGAGAGAGAGAGAGAGAGAGAGAGAGAGAAGAGCTGAAATAGCAGGTTATAAGGACTATGAGAAATGGGGGAGGGAAGCCCATGATGGAGAAGTTTAGGGTGAGGAAGGGGCAGGGCGAGAAGAGCCTGGATGCATGCCCTCGTGCCCTCTGAAATGTGTAGCAGGTACTTGTGATCCAGAGGGAGCCTGGAGGCCAGCATGACTTTGCTGTGCTAACAGGCACCAGAGATAGCCGCTCAGCCTTCTGCCAGTGATAAAAGAAATGGGTCCTTTGGTAGAGGGCAAGTGGCTTCGCAAGTTCCAGAGGTCTGCTGGCTTTTGTCTAACTGCCAGAATTTGGACCTGACATTTTTAACCCTGGGGGAAAAGTCAGTAATTTTCATGCACTGCGAGCATGCCAGCGTTAATACTGTAGGTGGCTGGGTTCTCATCTTGATCTTGTTCAAGTTCTTTTAATAGTTTGAGAAAGAAATGCTTTCATAATGCCATGTTATTTTCTGCTTCTTTATTATAGATAATATTCCTGGAGGTTAATTATAAAAGTAACAAAAAGTAAACTGAATGCAGAATACCCATATACTATGGTAACGTATTTAGCTCCTGTGTACAAGTGATATCCCCACCTTAATTTTTCTTGTTTAGCTGTGATTTTACTTACCTCAAAGTGAGAGTAATTTTGGCCTCTCAGATGCTGCTACTACTCAGAGTATTTTTGGGGCCACGATTATATTAATACATCAAACACATTGCAGTGTGAATTTTTAAGCCTGGGAACAGTAAATTGGTTGGGTAGGCACATATGTCACAAGTTGATGTCAAAACATCATTTTAATAACAATATTTCTTAAAATAAAAGAGAACATTCTCTGACCCTGGGCTGAGCAATTTTCTTTCTGCGTTTCTTGATATGGGGTGTATGGCTTCTCCACCAATCCCCAATGTCAGTAACAGTGGGGTGACTATATTGTTTATCCTTGCCAAAAGAATTTTTAATGCAATATGTGGGGAGCAGATGGTGAACCGGAATCAGATATAGTCAGCTCTCCTGCTGAGTTCTGTGATGGAGGCCCTGAGGAAGACCATGAATAAGAATCATTTGTCAGTACCAAAGGCAATCCAAGGAGCAAGGGTGTCCATGAACTTTTAGGAAAATAAAAATATCTCACATTCAAAGATTCTGGGCCTCTCAGCTGAGTGAATACTACACTTTGGAGTGTAGTATATCACTTAAGATTGATACCCTGCTGTGTGTTCAGCCTGTTAAACTTGCCTTTAAGAGAACAGTGTAACAGCCAGCTTTATTTGCCTTGGATTTCCCATGTAATCATTTTTACAACCCAAGCTAATGCATAGCTTTAATCTTAACTTATGTATTCTTCCATGCCCCTGAGCTAGAGACCAGTGCATGTCTGTGTGTGATATAATGATAATTTGCTGAAAATACCTAGCCAGTTGAAAGCAATAAATATCCACCATAAGCGCTGCAAACAGCATGCCGGTACCACTTGATAAAGGGTATGTTTGCAATATTGTTTGTTATTTTGTTCCGTTGGGGTCATTGATTTGATGCCTCGTAAAACTCATTAAAGATTCCTATAAAGTATCCCCCCTTTCCTTCCCCCTGTGATAATTTCTGTACTGTTCACATAGAGTAAAGCCCTTTATGAGGGAAAAACGGAAGACGCAGGGATAGAAGTGGAGAATTCACACTTGGGCATGATTTGTTCAAAGTAATCCAAGAGGCAGTCGGTGATTTCCTTCCCTAATGTGACACAGGTTAATGTGATGTCTCTGAGGTTGCCCTCAGTGCCTTTAACTGACACAAGTGAGACTCTCACAATGTTTTATACAATAAGGGAACAGGCATTAGGGAAAGACATCCACAATTATATCAGGCTGCTAAGAATAACAAATTTGATAAGGAATGAGCTATGTTCAGTGTATTGAGGAATATGCATTATTCTTCTGAGGTAGCATTTGCAAATGCTGTGAGCAAATATCTTCCGTTTTACCTCATGGAATCTCACAGATGTGAGCTAAAGAAACTTAAAAGGGTGTGTAGAGGGGAGATTTAGAACCAGTGTATTTTTGGTGGTAGAGTGAATTATTTTTCTTTAAGAGTCCCGGTTCCTCCCTCAGTACATTTAGAAAATTAAAGTACTAAATAAATTGTTTGAAGTATAATAGTTTCAAATTCAATAAATAAATAGTTTAAAATCCAGTAAGTCAATATTTAATACCCAGTTTCTTTTTCCCCACACCATAAGTGTCGTAGGCTTTGATTATGCAAGGTACAGTTTGGGCACTGGACAGTTGGTAAACGAAATGGGTGCAGATCCTATGTGGCGCCTATAACTGAGCTGGGAAGAGCCCATCAATAAATGGTGAGCAATACACAGGTAGATTATGTAGTGGTTTGAAAGATGTCAAATGTTATGTGGAAGTAAAGTAGAAAAGAAACAGAGTGGAAAGTTCTGGATGTGCTGGGCTGTTGGTAGCATCCTGTATTCCAGTAGTTGTTCGTAGAACTTGCTGAGAAGGGGAAGGTAGAACAGATTGATCTGTGTGCGTGGAAAAGAATTCTAGGCAGAAGGAGCAGCTAGGAAAGCAGGGCTGGGTCACAGGATGGGGACTTGTTAGAAGGATCATAAGGAGACATTGGTGAGCAAGAAGAGAAGAGAATGCTGGCAGCTCAGAGAAGGGAGGCAGGGGTGGAAGAGGAGAGCCCTTGACTGCTCAGCACTTGTAAAAACCTCCAGTGTACTTTGAGAGGCAGGGGCATCCCTGGTAGGGGTTGGACGGAAGGCTGATGTGCATGGACTTTGTAGTGGCCTCTGTTATTGCTGGGCCAAGGGGAGTGTTTTGGTGGTAAATCAGAGGAATGTAGAAGCAGCGACATCCCTAGTCTGATGGGGCTGTTGGAGGTAGACTTTGACATCGTGTACCTGGTGTTGGTTTCGTAAGCAAGCAGAGTGTGTGAGAGTTGTAGGATCATGGAGGCTTCCCTCATAATTTTAAAGGAAGGCCTGGAAGACTAAGATTGAGTGTAGGATTGGAGTCCCTGCAGGCAGTCCCTCACAGGGAAATGCCTGAAGCTATGAGGGTGAAGCCAAGCCTGTTATGGAGACTTCAGGGTGTTGAAGATGTCAGTGTACTGGGTGGTTTTGTATGTTAACTTGACACAAGCTAGAGCCATCAGAGGAAGGAGCCTCAGTTGAGGAAATGCCTCCATGACATCCAGCTGTAAGGCCTTTTCTCATTTAGTGATCAATGGGGGAGGGTCCAGCCTATGGTGGGTGGTGTCATCCCAAGGCTACTAGTCCTGGGTTCTATAAGAAGGTGGTATGAGTGGGCCAGGGAAGCAAGCCAGTAACCAGCTCCTCTCCATGGCCTCTGCATCAGCTCCTGCCTCCAGGATCCTGTTCTGCGTGAGTGCCTGCCCTGACTTCCTTCTGTGATGAACAGCAATGCTGAAGTGTAAGCCGAATAAACCCTTTCCTCCCCAACTTGCTCTTTGGTCATGGTGTTTCGTCACAGCAACGGTGACCCTAACTAAGACAGTCAGAAATGTGGAATGTCTGCTGAGGAAGTCTGCAGGCGGTGGGTAGAGCCAGCTAAAGAGAAGCCAGTGTGGGGTGCAAAAGGCAAAGCCATGGGAATTTGGCTGCTCAAGTCTTTTGAGCTCAGATCATGGTGTTATAGGCTCTAATGCCAGATGTAGAGCTATAGTATTTCCTGTTTGTCCTGTTGCGTCTGGTCCTGCCTTTGGTTTCCTTCACCATCTCCATACCTCCATCATTCCCTTTTGGAACAGGAAGGTTTGCTCCCAGCCATTAGACTTATAAACATTTTCATTTTTCACTTTACCAGGATTCATAGCTAAGAGTTTGACTTGATCTCAGGAGAGACTTTGAATTTGGGCTTTTGAACACCGTTGGAACTGTTAAGACTATGGGGAATTTTAAAGTGGGACTGAATTCATTTTGCGTTATGAGATGCATGTGAGACTTTTGTAGGGCAGGGTAGACTGTTATGGTTTGGATATTAAACGTTCTATTGACTCCTCATGCGTTAAGGGCTTGGTTTTCATCTGGTCATGCTGTCTTGGGAGATTCTGAAAAAGTTAGGAGCTAAAGGTACCAGACACTTGGGGACATATTGCCTGTGGTTCCTTCCTGTCACCTTCTCTGCTTCCTGTCTACCATGAGTAAGCCATCTCCTCTGTCACATGCATGAGCTGCTGTGACATTTAAATACAATCAAATAATCAAGGATTAAACTCTCTGAGACCATGAAAGAGAATAATTTTTTTTCTCATTGAAGATGTTTATCTCAGGTATTTTGTCAGACTGATGAGAAAGCCAGTTCATAAAGTGACTTTATATAATATTTTAAATAACTCTGTGTATGTTTTATGTTGCATCAGTTTTTTTTCTCACAGAATTTAAACATTTCAAATTTCACATTTTTGAATTAGGAATGCTCAGCTTTAGCAAAAGTCCATTCTGTCTTGTTTCCTCTCTCTGTTCTTCCTTTGTGCTTTCTTTAAGAGCTGTATTTGTTTTCACTTTGTTCTTTCTCCTAGAGAGTCAGATAATCTGTCACTACATCTAATGTCCTTACGTTTTTAGCACTTTATATCTCTTTGTACATTTTCACGGTGTGATGGTCTGAATGAGAATGGTCTGTCCCTGTCTTAGGGTTTCTATCGCTGTGAAGAGACACCATGACCATGGCAACTCTTATAAAGGAAAACATTTAATTGAGGTGGTGGCTTACAGTTTCAGAGGTTCAGTCCATTATCATCATGGTGAAGAGCATGGTGGCTGGGAGTGTGGAGACATGCAGGCAAACATGGTGTTGGAAAATTCTACATCTTGATCCAAAAGCAACAGGAAGTGAACAGAGTCACTGGGAGTGGCTTGAGCATGTATGAGACCTCAAAGCCCACCCCTGCAGTGACACACTTCCTCCAACAAAGCCACACCTCCTAATAGTGCCATTCCCTTTGAGGGCCATTTTCTTTCAAACCACCACTCTGTCTTTCTGTCTGTCTGTCTATCTGTCTATCTGTCTATCTAGCTATCCTAGTTAGTAGAACTGTTTGGGAGGGATTAGCAGGTGTGCTCTTGTTGGAGGAGGTATGTCACTGGGGGCAGGTTTCAAAGTTTCAAATGTCCACAGCCATTCCCAGTTAGCTGTTTTATGCCTCATGTGTGTGGATCAATACATAAGGTTTTAACTACTTCTCCAGTGCCATGCCTGCCCGCCTGCTGCCATGCTGCAAGCACAGATGATCATGGATTCCAACTCTCTGGAACTGTAAGCCCCAAATAAACTTTTTAATAAGTTGACTTGGTCATGGTGTCTTATCATAGCAATAGGAAAGTAATTAAGACACAGAGCTACTCCAGTGCAAGGGCAGATGTGGCCCAATCCCATCTTGTTACTTTATTCCTATGTTCTATTCATTCAACGAACTTGGTGAACAATTAGCTAGGGCCATGTTCTAAATGTTGGGGGAAGGATATGCTGATGAACAGAAAAAGTTGCCATGCCTGACTTTGTGGAAACTACGATGAAGTTAGGTTAGGTCTTAAGTATGCAAGACAAATGAATATACAGTCAAATTTTATCACATTAATTTTGTAAGGCAACTTCTCACTATGAAGCCCAGGCTGGCCCAGAATTTGAGACCCCTTTGCCAAGCAGACTCACTCTCCCAAGTGCTGGATTTCTAGGTGTGGAGCACTCAGCTCAAATTCTTAATGATGGAACTGAAGCTGGCGTGGTAGTGAGTCAGAGGGGCACACTTGAGGTGGCTTCCATCACTGACAGAACATCCTTCCCTTGGAAATGGGACTTGATTGACAAGAAACAGGAAGTCCAGTGAGCATATAGGTTCCATGTGCTGGGCAGGACATAGGTTCTGAGGGCATTTTTCTGGGCTGTGGAAATTCACTGTGACTAGTGAGGCGATACTGAAGAAAATGCCTCATGTGTGTGGATCAATACATAAGGTTTTAACTACAAAGTGAAGTTGGAGACCTTGGGAGAACCGGGGAATATAGGACTATGTGGGTCTTAGTAATGGTTTTGGGGTTTCACTTAATGTATTGACAAGCTGTATATGTCTGGAGCAGAACAATAGTAAATTCTCAGCCAAGACCCAGACCTTGAAAGCAGATGTCTTTGAACTCTCAAGTTCATTGTTTGTACATAGATTCCCCCATTGCTCCCTGAATTTGTTACATCTGCCTATTTCTTGGTGCAGGTCACAGCTCATGTCTATTCTGCCTCCAAGTCCTGCTTGGTTCTTCCAGGTTCTCCTTCATGCTCTCTGCTGCTTCAGTTTTATTGTTGCAGTTAAGCTATCATCCTCTCATTAGGTAGATCAATATTTTTTGACTACCTCCTATGAGTCAGCCATTATTCCAAGTGCTTGAGGTACAACGTCTATTTGCAGTGTATTAATAATGACAGATAAATAAAGCAGTTATGGTGAGATGTGCCAAATACCGCTGTGAGGGAAACTCTGCCTATGAAAGTATTCATTGATCTTCCTGGGAATGGAAACAATCCCAGGATGCTTCCTAGAAAGTAATATTTGAAACCTGACTGGCCAGTATTGAGGGTTGGAAGTGGTAGGGAGTGAGAAGAGAGTAAGCAGGTAGTTTTGAGCACCATTTGGCTAGGGTTGAGATCACTGGTGTGGTGGTTTGCATAAGACTGTCTTCCTCTTCCACAGGCTCATATATTTGAATGCTTGGTCATTAGGGAGTGGTGCTACTTGACAGGGATTAGGAAGTGTGGCCTTGTTGGAGGAAGTGTGTCACTATGGGTGGGCTTTGGGGTTTCACATGCTCAAGCCAGATCTAGTGTCTCTCTCTTCCTGCTGCCTATGGATCCACATATCAAACTCTTAGCTGCCGGGCGGTGGTGGCGCACACCTTTAATCCCAGCACTCGGGAGGCAGAGCCAGGCGGATCTCTGTGAGTTCAAGGCCAGCCTGGGCTACCAAGTGAGTCCCAGGAAAGGCACAAAGCTACACAGAGAAACCCTGTCTCGAAAAACCAAAAAAAAAAAACTCTTAGCTACTTCTCCAGCACCATGTCTGCCTGCATGCTGCCATGCTTCCTGCCATGATAACAATGAACTGTACTGTAAGCCAGCCCCTATCCAGTGTTTTCCTTTATAAGAATTGCTGTGGTCATGGTGTTTTTTTTCATAGCAATAGAGCACTGATTAAGACAGCTGGTATTTAGGTTTGAATCTGAAATGTCCCCATAGCCTCATGATCTGGTCCTATGTGGTCCAGATGCGGGTGCTGTTCTGGGATGCTGTGTTACTGCACTAAAGTGAGGATGGACTGGGTGTTACAAGGCACTGTTCTCTCAGCATCGGGACCACCATATTCACGAAATCTGCAGCACCATCACAATCAGGCCTCCTACAAGAATAGGATGGGGAGGGTCCAGCCACTCCTTCCAGTCATTAGCATGCATTCTGCCCTGACTTCATGTGACCTTGCAGTCTCAGGGACGCATTAGAATATACAGACTGAAGAAGACTAGGGAGAGAGGGCTCCATTTCTGCCATCATCCTTGCTGGATGAAGACTTTACAGTGTGGTTGCATTGGGGCTGTCTACCCTCTCGTTGGTAACCCCTCACTGATGCTCTGTATGTAAGCTCAATAAACCCATTTGCTCCCCAGGGTGTGGTAGGTTGTTGTCTTAGTTAGGGTTTCTATTGCTGTGAAGAGACACCATGATCACGGCAACTCTTATAAAGGAAAACATTTAATTAGGGTGGTGGCTTACAATTTCAGAGATTTAGTCCATGTCACCATGGTGGGACATGGCAGCTGCAGGCAGATATGGTGCTATCGAGGTAGTTGAGAGTTTTACATCTTGTGCAGGGAACAGGAAGTGAACTGAGACACTGGGCAGTATCTTGAGCATAGGAGACTTCAACACACTTCAAGCCCACCCCAACAGGGATACACTTCCTACAACAAAGACACACCTCCTAATAGTGCCATTCCCTTTGGGGGCCATTTCTTTCAAACCGTAACAGTTGTGCTTTGGTTTGCTGTTAGGACCTTAGGAGAGAGAGTAGATGTTACCCCTTCCCATCAGGGAGAGAACTTTAACAACACTGGTGAAACTGGATCACCAGGGATGAGCCTTTGATTATTGCTGCCTAGATCTTAGTTTTAGCCTTATTCTCTACTTCATGGTCTTCAATAATGTGAATAGTCTGCCACACATTCTCACCACTATGATCCGAGTTGCCCCACCACACCTTCCTCACCACAATGACCTGCAATTCCCTGAAATCACAAGCCAAATAAATCTTTCCTCCTTAGATAGATAGTTACAATTGTCAACGTCACACAATCTGAATCATCTGAGGAGGGAGCTTAATGGAAGACTGTCTAGAACATATTGGCCTGTGGAGGACTGTCTTGGTTGTGTTAATTGAGGTGGGAAGACCCCCTCTATCCCCAAATCTGGACAGTACCATTGGGCTGGACCCTGGACTGAACGGAATAGAGAGAGGAAGCTGAGCAGCAAACATATATGCATTTGTTCACCCTCTACTCTTAACTCTGTGACCGATGAGACGAGCTGCTTCAAGTCTCACTGTTCTGACATCCATAGTGATGGATGGTAACCAGGAAGTGTGAGCTGAAATAAAGCCTTTCTTGCCTAGGCTGCTTTTCTCAAGGTATTTCATCACAGCAACAGTAAACAAAGCCAGACACCTCTTTAACTTGTTTCCGCCAGGTGTTTTGATTACAGTAGCACAAAATTAACCAATTCAGTTGGTTCTGTAGGATGTGAGGTCAGGAAGTAGCTTGCAAACTAATATAGTCTGGCCTTATCCTTAGCACAGGGGGGGACATGAATGGGACTAAGCAGGGAAGAACCAGATCACTACTGAAAGGGGCACATCTGTCCTCTTTTCCTCCTTGCCTGCTGGAGGCAGTTGCCATCATGAATGACATAGTAACAATCCAGAGCAGAAGTTCAGACTAACTGTCGGCTTCTGAGGAAACAAATGATCACTGGTACCCTTCATCCTGGGAAGGTAACAGTACCAAAGACAGAAACTTGGGAAAAGCTAGCCACATGTACAAAAGCACACCAGATGTTATCTTTGTACTTGCATCCAGAACTCATTTTTGGTTGTGACAATAAGCTTCGGGAGTTTCTTTGAGTTGTGCAAAAAAGAATGAATGTAAACACAGACTCAAAAGACACGGATTTTATGAGAAGAAAAAGACCTCCAGGAAACAGGGAAAGGAAGACAAGACCAGAATGAAGGTCAGGGGACTGGAGAGGACAATGTTTGTGCCGGCAAAAAACAAAAGGAGTGGAAATTCTGCTGTGATGGCACACATTTCTAAGGAGAGGATTAATAAGCTGTCAAAACTTTAAACAAATAGAATTTTTTTGAGCACATAAAGGCTTTATTGAATTGTGTTGGACATGAATCTCATTTGAATATTGAATTAATTGAAAACCTTACATCTGAATATTTCTTCCATGGAGTTTACTCTTCTTTATAAATCTCATTTGGCTTTGTGTTTTAATATTTAAGGTAACAATAAGAACTGATAATTGAAGAGGAACTGATGGTGAGGGGTATGAGGGGGCTGAATGGTAAATGGACACCCTTGTTATGTGGGAGTTGGGGCCATGGCAGAGACTAGAGAGGTATGAGAGGAGCTTAATGGTAAATGGGCAGGCACCCTTGTGATGTGGGAGGTGGGGCCATGGCAGAGACTAGAGATGTGGTGTGTGGTTTCCTGTTGGGAGCAGGACTGATTGTAGAAGGGAAGTACCACTTAGTGGCTCAGTCTCAAATTTACCACCCTGCTGGTCTGAATTTGACTATGACCATTGTAGTTTTAAATACAATAATAGGAAAGGTCACCTGCCTTTCAATGAAGACAGCTCTTTGTAGTCATCTGTCCTATATATGTGATGACACTCTGGATATTTATTAAACACTATGCAGCCAAAAGTTAGCGATTTCGCAAATGAACATAGCCTCAAACTTGCCCTATCTTCAAAAGAGTACATTTGTTTTGTTTTTATTTATTTATTTTTGTTTTTGCATCAAAACCAAAGTTTCTCCTCTCTCCTCTCCTCCCAGTTCCTCCCCCTCCCCAATCCACTCTTCCTCTATTCAGACCTCCCATGAATATCAGCCAGCCATGGTATATCAAGTTGCAGTGAGATTAGGTACCCTCCCTCTCACCTATTAAGACTGAATGAGGCAATGTGGTAGAAGGAATGGGTCCCAAAGGCAGGCAACAGAGTCAAAGACAGCCCCTGCTCCCTCTGTTAGAAGTCTCACAAGAAGACCAAGTTACACATCTGTATCATATGCATGCAATAACATGAAGAGGGGCTGGGCCAGTCCCACGCTGGCTCCCTGGTTGTCAGTTCAGTCTCTGTGAGCTCCTATGATCCCAGGTGAGTTGGTTCTGTGGGTTTTCCTGTGGTGCGCTTGACCCCTCTGGTTCCTACAGTCCTTTCTCTCCCTCTAGAGGATTCTCCAAGCTCCACCTGATGTTTGGCTATAGGTCTCTGAATCTATTTCTATCAGATGCTGGATGAAGTCTGTCTGATGACAGTTGGGCTAGGCATCAATCTATGAGCATTAGGAATATCATTAGGAATCATTCATTGGGCTTTCTTTTTTTAATTGCCAGTCATGTTTGGTTCTGTCTTGGGTCTCTGGGGTATCCCGCCTCTGGGTCCTGACTCTCAGGGGTAGGCTCTCTCCGGTGGTATGGATGTCCAGCTGGGCCGTCATTTGTTGGTCACTCCCACAATTTCTGTGCCATCTTTATCCAGCACATCTTATAGGCAAGACAAATTATAGGTTGAAGGGTTTGTGGCTGGGTTGGTGTCCCAGACCCTCCACTGGAGGTCTTGCCTGGTTACAGGAGATGGTTCAGGCTCCATATTCCCCATTGCTAGGAGTCTTAGCTAGGGTCACCCTCATAGATTGCTAGGAGTTTCCATTGCACTAGGTTTCTATCACATCCTAGAGATGCCCCCAATTCCAGTTGTCTCTCCCAGTGCTCTGCCCCTCCATCCTCCCCCCCAATCCCTCCTGTTCCCATCCACACTTCCCCTTCCAACCTGCCCCCATCTACCTTTGAAGTCTATTCTGTCTCCCCTCCAAAGTGAGATTCATGCATTCCCTCCCCTTGAGCCCTCCTTGTTACTTAGATTCTCTGGGTCTGTTGATTGTAGCATGGTTAACCTTTACTTTACAGCTAATATCTGCTTATGAGTGAGTCATATTATGTTTGTCTTTCAGGGTCTCTGTTACCTCACTCAGGATGATCTTTTCTAGTTCCATCCTTTCCTCATGAACATAGATGCAAAATTACTCAATAAAACACTCACAAACCAAAACCAAGAACACATTTAAAAAGATCATCCAGCATGATCAAGTGGGCTTCATCCCAGAGACGCAGGGATGGTTCAACATATGAAAATTTGTCAATGTAATCCACTATATAAACAAACTGAAAAAAAATGATCATCTCAGTAGATGCTGAAAAAGCCTTTGACAAAATTGACAAAATCTAACACCTCTTCATGATAAAAGTTTTGGGAAGATCAGGGATATAAAGAAGATACCTAAATATAATAAAAGCAATATATATCAAGCTAATTGCCAACATCAAATTAAATGGAGAAAAAGTTAAAGATTCCACTAAATCAAGAATAAGACAAGGCTGTCCACTCTTTCCCATATCTATTCAATATAGTACTCGAAGTTTAGCTAGAGCAATATGACAACTGAAGGAGATCAAGGGGATACAAATTGGAAATTAAGAAGTCAAAGTATCGCTGGGTGGTGATGGTGCACGCCTTTAATCCTAGCACTCGGGAGGCAGAGCCAGGTGGATCTCTGTGAGTTCAAGGCCAGCCTGGTCTACAGAGCGAGATCCAGGACAGGCACCAAAACTACACAGAGAAACCCTGTTTCGAAAAAACAGAAACAAAAACAAAAGTCAAAGTATCATTATTTGCAGACGATATGATAACATACATAAGTGACCCCAAAAACTCTACCAGGGAACTCCTACAGCTGAGAAACACCTTCAGCGAAGTGGCTGGATATAAAATGAACTAAAAAAAATTAGTAGCCCTTACATGTACAGATGATAAACAGGCTGAGAAAGAAGTCAGGGAGATAAAACCCTTCACAGTAGCCACAAATAATATAAAATACCTTGAGGTAACTCGAACCAAGCAAGTGAAAGACCCATATGACAAGAATTTTGTTTTTGAAGAAAGAAATTGAAGAAGATATCAGAGGATGAAACAATTTTTATGCTCATGGACCAGTAGGATTAACGTAGTAAAAATAGCCATCTTACCAAAAGCAGTCTACAGACTCCATGCAATCCCCATCAAAATGTCACCACAATTCTTTACAGGTCTTGAAAGAACAATACTCAGCTCCATGTGCAGAGTAAATTTTGCAGAACATTTATTACTTTTTCAGTACTAGAGGTTCAACCCCGGGCTTTGTAAATACTAGCCAGGGGCCCTACCACTGAGAAGTATCCCTGTTCTTTATTTTTTGAGACAAAGTCTTGGTAAGTTGCCCAGGCTAGTCTCATCTACCTGCATATTTTAGGCTCATCTTGAAATTGCAATGTGTGTGTATGTATATATATGCTTCTCACAGTAGTAAGTAGGTTTGCATTTGACTTTTTCAAAAGGTCTGTAGAGTTGTTTATCCCTCCCTGTATTCTGTCCTCTATCCTATCCCTCCAGTCCTCTACCTCATTTTAACCCTTCCTGTTCCATTAATTCTCTGTAAGCTTTATAGCACTGCTTTCTATCTCCCTTCCCTTGATTAATCACTTACTGATTTCTTGACCTCTAGATACAGCACATGATCCAGCTATACCACTCTCAGGCATATACCCCAAAGACTATATCCTGCTTTAGAGGTACCTGCTCATCCACGTTCATTGCTGCTCTATTCACCATACCCAGGAAACAGAAGTAACCTAGATGTCCATCAACTGAGGAACAGATAATAAAAATGTGTTGTATTTACACAACAGAGTAGTATTATTCAGCTCTTATGAAAAATGAAATTACGGAATTTGCAGGTAAATGCATGGAGCTGGGAAAGTTCTGAGTTAACCCATAAAGAAGAAGGTGGCATGTTTTTTCTCTTTGGTGCATGTTAACTCTCAATCTTCAGATATGCACGTTTCCTTTGGAATACCCACAGAGGTCAGGCTATTGCTACCATTTTCTAATCGTTTGTAGAACTGGCACAGTGGAGGGCTTTCACTTTGTTGCTGTAACCCACTTGACATCTGGGCAGATGTGAGTCAGTTTGTAAATAAAGTCTGCACTACAATTTCCTTTACTTTCTCTGGGGTTGTCCTGCTGTGACTCCCCAGGAAATCCATTTTGTGCAGTGCCTACTCTGTTTAATAGAGCGCTAGCTTTGCCGACTCTGTCCTGGCTTCCATGTGTTAGGGATCATCACAGTTTGGGTGGAGTGACTTCTGTTTATACTTTGTCAAGCTCTAAACCTCTGTGCATGGAAGGCTGTGAGTTTGAGAGCTGAGTGGCTGACATAATTTGTATGGAAGTAGGTATGGAAAAGATCTTAAACCTGGTGGAGAATGTACATGCTGCTTGAGGAATGGGTGTTACTTTGCTGCATGGGAGTCAGTCTGTCCAATCCCCAGTGTGGATAGGGTTGCAGAGATAGGGATATGCAAACTGGAGGGCTTCCCAGAATCTGTAGTCACAGATCTATGGTGTACCCTCATTATTTTGCTTGGAGGATTTGTCTCCTCAGAATCTTGTGGGGGTGGAGGGAACAATCCTTAAATACTGACACAATGAAAAGCCAAGATGTGTATGTTTTTCTCAATGTTCTCTGTTCTGAATGATGCTTTGCTAAAAGGAAGTATAGTACATGTTTAAATGTGCTTTGCAACAATAAAGCACTTAATGACCGTGATTGACGTCTTCCTTGTTGAATTTAAAACTTTCTTTCCATTATTGCAAAATACAATTATCATAGGTTAAATTCTTAGTGGGAAATGGGAAATACATTTTAAGTGAAAAAATTAAAGCCAGCCTATGCTTTCTCTTTTTCTTTATTTTTTTTAAAGCAAACAAACAAGTAAACAAGCAAAAAGGATTTCAAACTAAACATTGAAACAGTTTGTATATTTTCAGAAATTATGTGTCCATCCACTGGCTTCCAACTAGAATGATCAAGTAATTTAATGTAGACTCTAGTATACACCATCAAAATGCTGGCTTGGAACAGTAAGCCAGAAGGTGTAAAAGGAGGTTGTCTTGAGCAAAACCACCTATAGTATAAAAAACAACAGAAACAAACAAACAACTTCTTCACGTCACAGAGAAAGAGAATGTAAGTAGCGGCAAAGTTTATTTAATATTAAAGAGAATCTGTGTTATCTATGTGATTTAATTTTTGCTTTACTAACAAATTAACATATTTTGTTACTGTTTCAAGAATGCAGCAGAAAACATGGTGTCTTGGTCAGGGGCGGGGTCCCCTAGCACAGCAAGGAAAATGAGCATAATGTGACTTTCTCATGTTCCACAGGCACCCAGGCTTGTACAAGGTAGAGCTGTCCTTGTGTGTCTTTGCCTCACACCTGAATGATGCACTGAGGGCCACGGGTCACTCTCAAAGCACGCAACAGGGATGTATGATCATCGGGATTTGTCCTGGTTGGCACTCACTGACAACGTGACACAACTTAGAGTCACCCGAGAAGAAAGAGTCTCAACAGAGGATTGCCCAGATCAGGTTCATCTGTGGCTATGTCTGTGGGGAGTTGTCTTCTTGGTTGTAGACTGATGTGGGAGGGTCCAGCCCGCTGTGGGTGGTGCCATTCCTTGGCAGGCTATCCTGGATTGTATCAGAGAGCTGGCTGAGCATGAGCCAGAGGGAGCAAGCCAGTGAGCGTATTCTTCCGTAGTCTCTGCTTCAGTGCTTGCATCCGGGTTCCTGCTTGAGCTCTTGATGTGGCTCCTCCTGATGATGGACTGTAGCATTTCAGCTGAAACGAACCCTTTTCTCCAAAGTTATTCTTGATCAGAGTGTTTCAAACCCTTGTTGGTTTTGCTTGTGGTAGTTAGCCTAGTAACTGAAAACCCAAACTAATAAAACACAGGTAGGCCACCCTCCCAAACCCCCCACATGCACGCATATGCACTTGCATGTAAGTCAGAGGGAATTTGCTAGATTGACTCACATGACCAAGGGTCAAATGTCACAGCATGGCTATCCACAGCCTACAGAGGTGGGAAAGACAATAGCTTCTCAGTCCAAGCAGCCTTAGAATGAGAAAGAGGCAAATGATGCCATCTCAGATGCAGGGCACTATCCGTGGAGAGCTACTTGTGCAAAATTACACTCAAAGCCGGAGGGACCTGGTGTCTGATGACCATGGACAATAGCAGCTGTAAAATAAACCCACGTAGAAAGGGTCTAACCTGTGCATGCTTCTCCAATCTTCCTTCCACTCTTATTTCATCTGGGCTCTATCTTCTTGGATGGACATGACAGTCTTCTCTGTAAATAGATATGCTTAGGAATATAGTTTATCTCTTTTCTTGGTATCCCTCATTCCAGCCATATCAGAAACCAAAATCAACATTCATAGGAGGCCTAGGCTTTGGCGCGGTTGTAGATAAAGGTGGGAAAAGTGGGAGAAGCATACATTTGCCTCACTACTTGAGGTTACTAGTTGCATGAAGGTACTTAAAGAATTGCCTAAGTAAAAGGAAAGCCTGGATCCTGCATTATTAGCATTATTAGTTTATCCAGTTGGATATGTGGGAAGCATGAAGGCCTGTTGGTACTCCCAACAATCCAATGTTAAGAAACATATTGTCTTGATGATTTCAGGGTTACAATTATTGTATTAGAGCAGAGGGTAAAGAAGCAGTATTGCAGGGAGCCCATGGAATTGGAAGGGCTTCTATATGGTCATGCTTATGGGAAACGGAGCCAGGAATCAACAACAGGAATGCCATACAGTGTTCCCAAACCAATCATGAGATCAAATCTCCACCTTCTGCTTCATTGTGGGCTGGTGTTTAACATCAGTCAAGTGACATTCTCATATTTGGCTTAATTAGGAACACACTCTGAACACTGTTTGCCTTGAACATTTTGTAGTAGTCCTGCTTCAGTACCTTAGAGCATTATGGGATGGGCAGTGTGGGAGCCTCTGTGGTGCTTGGTGAAATTTTGGACACAGGGCCTAGTTCTCAAGATAACCAATCCCATGTCTTCCTTAGAAAAGTGGACTTGCTTTCACAGCTCTGTTCCAGATGGTCTTTTAAGCGCTCTGGTAGTCTCTACTTCAGCTTGTCAGTTAAGTAACAGTAGTCCAAGGCTGGCAAACTGCAGGCAAACGGCCAAGTGTGGCATGCTTCCTGTTTGTGTAAATATATATTTAATGGCACACTGATACACAGCCGCACGCATTTGCTTGTTGGTTTTGTTTTGGTCTCTGACTCTTATCACTCTACAATAGCAGAGTGAAGCAGCTATAGAAAAGCCCACGTGACCCTCGAAGCCTGAAGAGTATTGTTCGAGTAGGGTGGTGCGCACCTTTAACCTCAGCCTTGGAGAGGCAGGGGCAGGGTGAATTCTCACCTTGATTAATTACCCTTTGCAGATCTATTCATCTTCCTGAAAATTTCATTAGTTCACTTTTCTTATAATTTAATTCCCAGGAGGCAGAGATTGGCTGATCTCTGTGAGTTCAAGGCCAGCCTTGTCTACATAATGAGTTCCAGACAGCCAGACCATGTCTTAAAACAAAGCAAAACAAAACAACCACCTCCACTCCCCAGAAAACAAACAAACAAAATGTGTAAATGCACTGTATGTACAATGGTATAAGTATGGGTCTGAAAATATAGAAAAGAAACAAAGACAAGGTAGTATTAGATTATGAGGGAGAGCGGAGATGGGCAGGACACATGGGCTGAAAAGAACCAGGAGTTGGGAGAGTTTACAAGAGGGGGATGCGGAAGCAGGAGGGAGGGAGGAGAGGAAATTGGGAGGAGAGCCATAAAAACATACTTTGTTTGAAAATGCCATTATGATATACCTAATATATTATATATTGATTTAAAATAATAAAAGTACAGTAGAAGAGAAAGTCTTTGATGTATATTTGATGACCAAGTAGTAAGTATCATCATGCTGATGAGATGCTAATGATGGAACTCCTATCTCCAGTCATGTGCACTTTTGCAGTATGTTTTCTTGTGTGTGTAGAGGAAGTATTCTAACTCCAGAGGACCCCCATGGGGGCATTTAATGGTGGTGGGGGCTGAGATAGATTTTATTTGAGTCGAGACATCACCTCTCCAGTCTCCGTGCTCTCCAACATTTCAGATGTTTGCCATCACATACAAACTTCCACGATTGCGTCTCTTTCGGCCCCTATCAGGGCTGTGCATCTGCTTTTACTGTGTGTCTGAGATGGGAGGAAGCATTGTCTGCCCTTGCTTTGTGCCTCTGTGAATACCACACAGAGCTGGATGGGAAGCTGGGTTTCCTACTGTCACCCTGACAAAGGTCAGATAGTCCATTTGGTGTCCGGAGAATCATCAGCGTTCCTCTCATTTTTATGGCCCCTTTAGAGGTTGGTTGTCATTTTCCAAGTCTCACTTTGTCTACGTTTTTCCTTTGTATGAGAGTCTCAGAACCCAGTGACCATGTGACATGCAAATCCATTGTGCTGTGGTTCCTACATTGTTCCTGTGTCAGCATGCCTTCTCTTGGGCATTGTCCCGAGTGTACCAGCAAGCAAGCCAAACAGAACAGCACCTGTCTGGTGGCAAGTGGGGGTAGTTCTTTCCTTCGTAACTTACCTTATCACTTTCTATTCTCTCCAGGTGCCGCCACTTTCTCTTTTATATTGATTTCTTCAAGCAAGTTTACTAGTTAAGTTCTGGGCTATCCCAGATCGGTACACTTGGTGGCAAATGCCTCTTCCTTGCTGAGCCATCTCCCTGGCCCTACTTCAGCTTTGAAGGGGTTAAAGCATGCCAAGTACCCAGGAATCCTTGGTTGATAGTAATCACGGCTGAGCAACTGTTTAGTTGTGCCACTGTAAAGTTGTCATTCTTTAGCACTGTGACTCCAGGACAGTAGTAAATCCAATGGATGACCAAGTCATTTGTACTCGGTTAGGGAAGTTGCTGGCATCAGAGCATGGGGACTGTGGCTTCAACAAGGGTATCCTGGTGTTTCCCCTCTGATACTTGCCCTCCAAGAATTCTTCTGCTGTGGGAAGCACTAAGAAGTTAATACTAAGGATAACTCTTAATCATAGAAGAGTGGCCAACAGCTGAGGATTAGTGGATATGGGTGATTCAAGAGAGTTCAGAAGATATAGGACAGCAATACATGCTTTGCCATTTGTTCACCGAGGGTCAGCTTGTCATGCATTTGTGCCAACTGCAGCTTCCTGTTCAGTGTTCTCCTAGGCTCAGCATGTGAATGGTTTGATTCCCAGAGTGGTACTACTGGGGAGTGTTGGGCCCATGAGAGGAAGGACAAGAGAGGTCTTTGGGTCATAGGGGTGTGTTCTCAGAAGGGGGTCATATGATGTGCCAGTCTTCCTTAGTTTGAGGTGTGACTCTTCCCTTACACACCTTCCTGCCATGGTTTGATGTCCTTATCCTCACTACAGACAAAACCAGTCTGTCCCTCCGATCCTGGACTTCATTCTTAGCTAAACAACCCTTTTCTTTTTGTACAGTTACTTGTCTTGGATATTTTGTTGTCATGTGGTAAAGATAATGCAGAGTATTTTCTTCTCTCCTATGATTTGCTCTTGAAGTCCAGAGATGTTATGCTGACACACATTATCATTAAGTCACTCAAAAATTAGTCTCTTTCTTTCAATGAAATCTTTTTTCTAAATAATTCCTCTCAGACTTGGTATTGAATTTCTGTTTTAGTACTTTGTATCTGTGTGGCTACTCCATAAATTGCAGGCCTCCAGGTTCTTTATAAAAAGGGGATGGGAGTGAGGACGGACATGGATGATGTTGTGTTCTTATTTTGTTGGGCAAAGCTGGAATGTTGTGGAAAATTAATTAAATCTGTGAAAAGATTTTTTTTGAACGTGGAAAATACTCTGAACATGCCTTCCTGGAGAGGGTGGGGATCTGGAATCCGACAGTGGCCTTCCTTCAAAATACTTTATCTGAGAACATTCTGCCTTAGGCGAGGTAGCTTCCAGAACATTCTGAGGAACTGGCACAGGATGTTTCTACTGGGCAGAGGGCATGATAAGAGGAGTCAGAGACTGTCCTGTATTCAGCCTTCAAGAAGCTTCAGCAAGTTTGTCTCATTTCGTAGGGGAAAGCCAAGCGTGAGAACTTGTAGGCTTCTCTGGGACCAGAGGAGAGAGGTGGGGAAGAGTGCAGAGCTGTCTACCATCACCCACCAGAGCTGCTCCACAGCCCCAGCTCCAGCCCCACAGTTTCCAGGAAGACACCCCGTCTGAGCAGGAAGGACTTTGGGAGAGAGTTTCTTCCTAGTCCAGTTAAGTTTGAGATGGAGACTAGAGGCCCGTGAGCCTCCTCTTGACCTTCACAGTGACTGATTCTAGGTGGGTTTTGTTGCTGGAGAGGAATATTCTCGGTAATTGTGAGGGAGCCAGTGTTTTGACTGTTGTGTAAAGATGACTCTTAGGCTAAGGACCCATAAGGAAAGGTTATTTCTAGGTAAGTGCTCGGGTCTTGGTCTCTTCTTGGCTTTTCCCTATGGTGCCTGTAGTGGGCCTTGGTGGGAAGAAGTGTTTTCTGCCTCACTGGGGTCTGGTGAATGTTTCCTACCTGGTTCTGCTGTTTCTTCCTTTGTCAGGAGAGATCATGTCTATGGAGTGTGGCTTCTTTGGCTGGAGCAAAAGATCAATGGGTAAATGCCAGATTCATGGCTTCCTTTAGAGTGTCTGGTTCTTAGGACAAGGCAGATCCTCACTTTGTATAATTGTCATGGTGAAGTCTGTTCAGCCAGATTCTTGCTGTGCATAGTCTTTGAGGAATGCATGAACTGGAACAGCCATTGGAAGTTGTCATAGTTTCACTTGGTGATATTAGTAGAGACACATAAGATCTATGAATATAATTTAGCATTATGAACTTGTGTGTGTGTGTGTGTGTGTGTGTGTGTGTGTGTGTGTGTGTGTGTGTGTGTGTTTTAATATAGAAACATTCAACTCTCCCCTGGGTTCTGTTTCATGAGATTTTAATATTATTATTGCTATTGTGAAGATAACATCATTATTTTAAAAATGTTAACTTTTCTGTTTTATTCATAATTCGGTGACACACTGAACACTTTCAGATGTGGGAAGATGACCTTAAAATAGACATTTATGCTCTGCCCTGGAGGAGATGGGAATGGGGGGTGTGCTGGGGGGAAGGGGAGGGGGGGCGGGAGCGGGGAGAACAAGGGAATCCGTGGCTGATATGTAGAACTGAATTGTATTGTAAAATAAAATAAAATAAAATAAAAATATATAGACATTTATTATACCATGGTCTTATCTGCCGTGATATCTACTGGTGTTATTTGTTAGGGAGTACAGTATTTAATGAAGACTGTGCTCACCCTTCTGTGGACAGGGATTTTCACTTATTATTGTATTAGAAAATGTATATTGTTAGAAGTTGAATCTGGACTGCCCTCACCAAGCTCATGTTTTGTTCCCAGTTAGTGGCTGTATTTTGAGATGTTCTGAAAACTGGGGGTGGGGTCTAGTTGGAGGAAGTAAATAAGTGGAGATAGGTTCAGAATGGTTTTACCTGGCCTGTGGATTCCACCCAACTCTTTTCATGTTCTCTCACCTGCTGTGATATGAACAGCCTGTCACATGCTCCTGATAGCATGATCCCAGCAGCTCCAACATGCCTTCCCAGTGTCAGGCCACACCCCTGAGACTGTGTCCCTGAGTGAGCCTCCCTTCCGTTATTTCTGTATGGAAGAATCCCAAGTTTCTCTGTATTTGTTAATTTAGTGCAGAATTAAAAGGTTGAAAGTTGCATTCTGTCATCCCAGCCCATGTTAGCTGGATTTACCATAGCAGGTAATGGTATCTTTGTCTTAAAGAAATGCAGCCCACTTGCCGTGACCCTGCTGAGGTAACCTTGTCTAGGGCTGTGTGGCCTTTTCCAAACTTTGTATATACATGCATAGCCTCCTCTTGATTTAATTCAGGTGAGTAACCTTACTGGGCTCATTGCTGTCTCGGTAATTATGACTACATTGTGACCAAAGGCAGAATCCGGTGTTTCTGGAAGAATAGTGATAATTTGAAGATTCTTTTCCTCAAACAATAGGAGCATTTCACATCCTTTTTAAAAAGATGACTTTTTAATTTTTTTCTGAGAAGAAGAATGGAGCAGAGGAGCCAGTTTATGCTAGGAGAGAGTAGCCTGGATTTTATTATTTCTTTGACTTTGTGCACTGTTCTTGTTCTGTGGGTTGTTTTAAATTTCTTTATCTAGAATCAGACAATTCAAAGCACACTGTGGTCACTGCCTTATCATTGCAAGAGAAATCTGTGCAATTAAAAAAAATGATTAAAATGTCTATTTTCAAATGGACAGTTGAGAATAGAAATTTCCTGCCCTTTCTTCTTCTGAGAAGGAAGCAGAGTAATTTAAAATCAGTGAATATTAGTATAAGTAATTATCATGTGTACTTATGATTAACATGTGTAATGTTCCTTTCAGTGTTTTTAAGTCACAAGGACAAAAGGAAAATAGCAAGTCTTTAGACGCCTGTTGGAGGGTGCATTTCTCTCCTATGTCAGTTTTCTCTTTTTGCTTGTGGTAAGCATAGTGTTTACATATTATATGCTTATGTATTTTATAATATTTAATGCTTTCTGTCTGGGAAGAAGTGTTTGTTACACATGACATACTCACATGCAGCCTTATACCGTTATGTGGTCATCTTGGGTTTTTTTGTTTGTTGTTTGTGTGTTTTTTTTTTTTTTTTTTTTTTGGTTTTTTGAGACAGGATTTCCCTGTGTACCTTTGGAGCCTGTCCTGGAACTCTCTCTGTAGACCAGGCTGGCCTCAAGCTCAAAGAGATCTCCCTGCCTCTGCCTCCTGAGTGCTGGGATTAAGGGCATGCAGCACCACCACCACCACCTGGCCATCTTGGTTTTTAATAGATACTTTTGATGATATTTGCAATTGCATTGATTTTAGATACAAATAATCCAAACTAAGTTGTAGACGATAGTAGACATACGTAATTGAAGCAACATGAATAAACATTTTGAAAACTACATTATACTTATGTTTTCTTGCCATACTACATTTAAAAAAAATAAACTACTCTCATATTAGTTTTTTTTGTGTGTGAATGTTAACTGTGTCTTTCATGTCACCACTTTTGAAATATGTTATCAACCTTCATTGTTTAGCTGTTAAAAACTTAGCTGCTACTGAAGTCTGAGATTAGCATTATGAACCTACTAGGTATTATATAGAAAAAAATATATGCTAGATGCAACTTTGAGGTATTTAGAATTAATCCTACACAATTCAAATTATGTCTCAGAAATACAGTATTTTATGTTCTAGTATAAATTTGTTCTAAGTATACATTTAAAGGATAATCTAATTGTATCAGTTTAATACTTCACAAGGAACTAGGTGAAAAGAAAATAATGCCTTGTGATTTTTATCATTTTCTTAACTAACACTGAAGTTTTTAATTTTGAGCAGCATGCTCTCTGTTCCTGTAAAAATATAAAAAAAATAGTATACGTTCTTAAGGGTTTTGTCTCTGGATTCTGTTTTGCCATTGAAAATGGTTGAGGTCCCCAAAGATGTATTTAGGGAATGTAATATATATTTCTACTAGTATTTATTTCATTAGCAATTATATACAAATAACAACATTTCAGCTTATTTAAGATAATAAGCTCAATTTTAGGTATAAATTTTATCTTCATGGAAAAAAAAAACTATTTTCTGAAGTGAATTATTTTTCAGATTCTTCCATTTGACTTGCTAGAGGAGAGTTGCTTTTTAAATCTGCTTCTGAATTTAGTGAATTGTAGTGTGAGATGCTCCTTGCAGTGTAAAGAAAATTGGAACAGGACTGGATGACAAGGGGACAGTAGGGAGGACTTGGAAGCTGTAAAGGCATCCTTGGCCTCCCACCCACGCCTGCCCTTTCTTTCTTGAGACATTAGAAATGAGTGACTATGGTAGCAATGAGGAACCATGTAAACCCCCTGAAGCACAATTGGCTCATCTTTTATTTTTTTGGGGGGAAAGGTTTTCTTTTTTTTTTAATTTTATAATTTGATTTCATTTTACATATCAGCCACGGATTCCCCTGTCCTCCCTCCCCCTACTCCCCTCCCGGCAGCCCATCCCCCATTCCCATCTCCTCCAGGGCAAGGACCCCCCTGGGGATTCAAACATCATGAGGTTTGCAATTGGCTCATCTTGGTGTCTATGTGGTTTCATCATAGCAACTGTGAAAAACTCTTCACCCTGGGATCCACATTCGCCTACTAGTCACCAGGCACCAGAGTCCCAGACTGCCTGGACTCTGATCCCTTTGCTTATGGCTCTACTGGCCTGATTTATCACGGTAGGCAGTTTCATGGTCATTGTCAGTTTCAGTTTATTCTTTCTTGTGTGCTAGCAGTGGCCCCTGTTTCTTGGACTCGTGAGGAAATTCATATAAAGTAATTCGTATAAAAAGTTTTCAGGTCTGAAGTACAGTAAGCACTTAGCAAGCCAGCAATTGTCTTGTCATCTCTGGGTTTCCGAGAGTGGCTTTGCAGGTATGTCATTGCTTTGTCCCAGGCTTTCAGTTTGCTGTGTGACACACAAGTTTCCGTGTGCTTGTCTTGACTGGCAGCTTTCAGATTAGAGCAGAGCGGAGGTGGTCTGGGAAGACGTGGGTTCTAGAAGTGCACTTGGGTACCTGAGAGGCCTGGGTTGGGTAAGCAGGTTGAGTAGACAGGGTTTGCTTGTAGATGTTTCAGCTGTGGTTTTCTTTAAAAGACTTGGTTGGAGAAAAAGGCTTCCAAGGTTAAACAAAGTGTGAAATTGACTTGCTGTTAATGGCCACAATTTACCAGCTGTGAAAATGGAGACTTGATCTTTTTTTTTTTGGTGATTTTTCTCTTACATGTTTTTCCACTAAGGATAAAATGTCTGTGTCTAGCATTTAACTTTGTCCCTGACATTTGTTCTAGGCCATTATCTCTGTAAGACTTCATCAAAAACAAACTTCTGTATTTTCACAGAAATCACCAGAAAGTTATTTTAGAATAGGCTGCTCTCTCAGGGCATGGGCAGCAGGATGTGGTAGCTTTCTTGGTTTTCCGGAAAGAAAACACATCACCTCCATTACCCTTCCCTCCCTTGACTTTCCTTCCCTTGAAGAAACTGGTATTGCTTGGGAGTTGTGATTTAAGAACTTGTAATGAAAATTATAATGTTTCCCCATAGTTTGTATCATGTTTCTTTTGCAACTGACTTTCTAACAGCATGTGTAGAAAGTGGTCAGAAGATACTGGTTCAATGGGTTGCTGCTAAGATATATTAGTTTATAAGGGAGAGGGAATGGTGTGAAGAAAGTTAGCATTTTAGCATCAGAGATTCCCGAGTTCAGATATTGGTGTAGTTCATTGTCAAGGTTTAGGCTAGATGCTTAATTCCTCTGAGCCTCCAGTAGAGAGTGGTTGTGACTCTAGTTCATAGAGAAGTTGTAGAACTCCTTAGGCTATATTGTCAAAGGTAGACATCCTCCAAGAGACACACAGGGCTAACTAGGTGTAGAAGGGAGATTTCCACCAGAGAGGAATACCGTTAACAGGAGAGACAGGTACTAAGTAGGCAGATATGGAGATGGTAGATGTGAGGTCTTCTGGGGGAAGGGTAGGTCCTTGTCCAGTTTTCTTTCCAGCTTAAGTCATAATAACAATCTATGGGACTCTCCTCTCACCATGTCCATATTAGTTAGTGCTCTTTAGGGGAACAGAACATAAGAATGAATAGAATACAACAAAGAGGAATTATTAAATTGGCTTACGGGATATGGGTTAGTAGTCCAACAATGGCTGTCTGGATGCTCACAGTCCCCTAGCTGCTTATCCCATGAGGCTGGAGGTCTGAGCAGTCTCTGGCACTGAAGGCCTGGCGCATTTTTTAAGGAGCTGCTGGTCTTCAGTCCATGCTGAAAGACTGAGGGAGCTAGGCTCTGATATCAGGGAAGTATGGCAGCTACAGGGTAGATACACTCACCAGGAAGAAGTGTAGATGGCCAGGATGTAGCAGGATTGCCTTTCCCTCTGACCTGATTATATCTGAGTTACCACCAGAGGCTGCTGCTCTCTCGCGGGGGCTATAGGAGAGGGCCTTCCCTCTTTAGTTAGTCCTTCCCAGAAGTACCTTTACAGACTCAACCAGAGATGTGTTTCTGAGCTGATTCCAAATCCAGTCAAACGGACAACCAAGATTAGCCATCGTAATTTCATTTTCAAAAACTGCATCATATCCCATCATTTCCGTACCCATGACTCCTATCAGCTATGCTTGGGCACGGGGAATTTCTTGGGTAGGAAGTTGTTCAACAGGTCATTTGCTTAGAGCCGAGATCTAGCAGAGGTAGCCTAAAGAGAACAAACTAGAACCCTCTGAAGGTATAAGGAAATCCACAGACAGGCAGGACTGACCCCACTAAGGAGCAGGAACCAGGACTCTACACAGCCGAGGACTCTTCTTGCATGTCTCTCTACATATGTCTATTGTTAGCTTATCTTACAGTAGTCTGCTTTGCTGCATTTCCACATGTTTAAAACAGATACTTCCAATGATTCCTCTCCCAACTATTTATTGATTCCTGGACTCGGTGTACTTCCGTACACATTTCTCAGACAGGAATCTGACTTGACTAGCCTGAGCAAAGTCTGTCTTGTTCCATCCATATCACCAGTTCTACAGTCATATGACTAGACAGAGCAACTTCCGATGTTCATGAACGGCCAGGGCTGCCAGGAAGGGAGGCGGCAGGGAGATGGATCAATTCCTCATCTAGATAAGGGTGGTGGGAGGAGAGTCTGGTAGACGGCTTGTAACAAGGATGCTGGAAAAGGATGATCTTCCTGTGATGGCGTCTGTTGAGTCTTGGTTCTGATCCTTTGAACCGTAGTAGTCTGGAGCATTGCTCTCAATAGCAGGGTGAATCTCAGTGTCCTGCTCATGTCACATGCTCAATACGTTGTGGGCCATAGAAGAAAGATCAATAAGCTCTGTTGCCACTGCTGCTGTTTCTGTAATTATCCTGTGGTTATTGCCACCACCGTCCAGTCTATCCTCTATTCTTGCTTATCCCATTCTTGACATCCTAACAGGCTAATGTATGTGAAAGGAACATAACCACACAGACACATGCTATAAGGTATGGGGACATTTTAATTGCCGTCTGATAGTCCAGTGTCTATCGCTTCACTTATCTTGCTTGGTGTCTCATTTCACAATTTACCTCTTATGGCATTAAAGTAATAAAGCCTTTTTCTGAATTAATTTTGTGAAGTTTTTGATTGTTTACTGTGAAAAGTCTAGAAAAGTGGAAGCCCCTAGAATGCAAAGCAACTGACATATTCTCCTATCTCACATTCCCTGTTATTGGTCTGTTTCTACATTAATAACATATATTATCGATATACAGTATAATAATGCATCTATACATTAGTATGCATATATTATTATAATATAGTAATATATAGTAATATGCATTATTAATATATTCATGCATCTCATATACACATAGAAGACAGAATTCCCTTTTACTTGTCAACTTGTTGATATGTCACATGGTAGTTTTGAATTATGGACTCACACTTGAGGGAGGGAAAAACAAAGAGTGTGAGTTGCCAGCTCGCACATCCTTTATGCCACCTTCTGTTGGCCATCCAGAGGCAGCGCAGGATGAGATGACTCCGTGAAGCACTGACATGATCCTACTTTATCTCTTAGACCTCTCTGAGCTGTTGGTGCTTCAGCTGTGTTGGGTTTAGTTGCTCTAGCTCTGTGGCTATTTTTTTTTAAGGGTTAAAATGGATTCATCATAAGATTTTTGTTAGAAATCCCCAGGACAAACTTGTTTAGACTGCTTTAGGAGAAAAATGTGGAGAGAAAGAAAGAGAGAGAGAGAGAGAGAGACAGAGAGAGAGAGAGAGAGAGAGAGAGAATGTGTGTCTGTACATATACTAAGCTAACCTTGAACTCATAATATTCCTGCCTCAGCTTCAGAATTACAGATATGTTCCACTCTGCCTGGAGTAATATTTTTATTTTAAAATAAATTTGGTCCATCTTACATGACTGATTAAAGTCTAGGATGTATAAGTTAACTGGCACAAAACGGAAATGTTACATTCTAATCAGTAAATATGGAAAGTCCGGATGCTGGTCTTCTCCAGATCTTCATAACTGAAAAGTATCAGGACTGTCAACTGGAGTATCTAACATGTTAGAAACAAAACTTTCGAATTCATTCGGTCAGTTTCCCACCTTCAGCTTCTTACCCTGCTGCATACAGACTTTTCCTTGGAGAGACCCCAGAGTGGTGTATATCCCCCCACATCCCTCAAGGGACAAGGGACTGTCCTCCTTCCTTTTCTTCCTGTGCAGAAAGAGCAGCTGGTGTATTTGAACAGCCAAGTGTGCTACGTGAGGACATTATAAACATGCTTCTCACACTTGTGTGAGGTCAGATCCTAGAGGATCATGGGTTTAGTTTAAGGAGCAGTGGGAGAAAAGGCGGGAGAGCAGGAGCTGCTGGCTGGTGAGATAACTCTTGGATCCACAAAAGCAGGAGACATTTACCTTCTTCATGGTGTGTGTTCAGAATCCTCCATTTGATTCTCTTCTAAAATTCGGTGTAGCTTTGGGGGAATCTGACTTGAAGGGTGGTAACATCATTTTGCATTGCTGAGGGTAATATTTTATGAGGTGTGGGGTGAGGAGCAGGAGTCCCCAGGGTCAGCTAGCTACACGACCTTAGCTCGGCTGCTTGGGCCTCAATTTTCTTTGGTTGTGAAGGAGGGAGGTCAGATGGAGTTGAATCCCTGTTTTAAAACTCTGTTTCCATCAAACACCAGTTTACTTAGGAGACACGTAGAAGCATGTGTTAATATAGACATAGGAAGAATAAAGCAGACATGGAGAAGTCCTTCACTGTGTCTGCTAGGAAAGTCCAATCCACTGATGTTACAGAGTCTGTCAATAACTCCTGGAGCAGCAAGCACTGTTTAAAGTTGTGTAATTAATAGAGAGGTCGTTTTCTCCAGGGGCAAGGCAGGTGAGACCTGAACGGAGCACAAGCATTCTTCATGAAGTTTCTCGGGTTTTCTTTTCTTCATCTAACCATGACTTGTTGAGGAAACTTTTTAGTGACTCTGGTTTGTGGCTTCCCATGGGAAGGAAAGAGAGCACTGTGATAATGAGATTATGTTCTGAACTTTGAGGCCTAAATGAAGTCAGCTCGAAGAAGCTTTTAATGGATGGATGCATAAGTAATTCCATTTTGATGGTTGCATTGCAATTTATGCGTTTTACATAATCTGCTGCGCTTAGGCGCTGGTTTATTCATCAAGTGACCGGAGAACTGGTCTGTCCTTCATACACACAGCTTGACTTTTCCTCTGGAGACTTTTTTTTTTTAAGTCTTGATTGTTTGTAATTGGGACCCAGACGTCAAAAGGAATTTTCACAATTGCTTATGTGTATGTGGCATTTTGATAGTGCAATTTAAAATCAGGCAATCAGCGGGCGGAGGAACCCTGCATTCCCATTAAGACTAACAGCAATCTGTCTTCCACTCGATTCAGTACCTGGAATTAGATCATTGGTTGAAGGTGGCGGCAGCAGGAGGAAGGGGTGAGCTGGTTCTGTAAATGATGCTGAAATTAAAAGAATTGCAGAGTGGAAGAAGGTCCTAGTTATCTAGGTGATTAGGAGTTTTTATTTCTGGATTTTCTCTTATCATGTTCCTTCCAGTAAAGATTTAGGGATTTCAATACTATTCCAAGGTTTGATGAGAGAAACAAACAAACAAACAAACAAATACAAACAACCAAGAAAACACACAGTGGTATTGACAAATTCAGCTAATCCTTACCTTTGCTTTTAAAGATCAGTGCTATTTCTTAATTGCATAGTTTTATTTTTTGTTTTATTTATTCACTGTAAATTTCCACAGGTCAGAACAAGGTTTTAGGTGGGAGTGAAGCTGATCCCAGACTTTGGGTTTCCTAGAGTGAAGCAGTGGTGTGAAAAATCAGAAGAAAACCTATACTCAAAGAAGACACAGCAAAGTGAAGCTGTAATCCTCAAGGGGATGTCTTACTGCTTTCCAGACATATGCCCATTGCCATTTCTTCTCGGAGATCTGACTGCAGTTTTTTTCCCTAAGTGAAGATAGTTTTCTCTGCGTGCCCCTTGCGGGATAAATGTTTCCTTGCATCAGGATGACTTAGTGGCTTTGTGTTGCCGCAGAAGACATCATAGAACTCTTTGGATTGAAGAGTACAGGGGCACAGAAAGTCTGGGTGGCTTGTGGAGCTTTTATTTGTAGGTACAAAGAGAGTGTGGAGTGAATAGAACAGTGGGGAGGTGGAAAAAATGGGAGTTGAAGAGTTATTTTTAACTGGAGCCCCAGAGGTCTCAAGCCTAATTTGTCTCTTTTTAAATGTGTGTGCACCACGTGTGTACACAGTGTGTTAGTGTAGTCATACGGCGGTGCATATGTAGAGGTCATGGGATAACCTTGAGTGTCTCTTGTCACCTTCATACTGTCACCTCTCACTTGTTAGGGTTAGGGTCTCTTGTTAACCGCTGTGACATCCAGGGCAGTTGGCTCGGGCTTCTGAGGATTCTCCTTCTCCACCTCCCATCATGCCTTTAGTCCAAGGAGTATCCATGTGATGCTGCATTTGGTATTTGTGTGGGTCTGGGGATTCAAACTCAGGTCCTTACACTTTACCCACTAATTTATTGATTTCCCTAGCTCCTAATACATTTTACTCAGCCATAAATCCTGTCAGTTCATGGATTTTTTTAATATTTCAGATAGTTGACATGTAAACTTGGTAAAATTTGAGACACCGAGATGAGCATATTGAAAGAAATTGAATGACAACTTTTGGAGCATTTCTGCTTTTTAGACATTTAATTGTGGGTGGCTGTCTTTGGTTAGTGGACTGTTCCTATTGATAAGGATTCTGACCTCATTGGACAGTACACATTACTGTCTTGTGTGTTTGGGATCTAAATTGCTTCCTAGTCAAATTGGAAGGTTATTGCTTCCCAGGGTTCCGGGTGTCATTTCTCCTTCTCTAAAAGAAACAAATGAAGCAAAACAGTCTTGCCTCAACCAATGTTCTTGCTTCACTGAAAGTAAAGTGTTAATTTATTAAAAATGTTTTAGGGACCTTCCTTACTGTGTTCTTGGCAGACGTCGTTTTAGGAACTCCACTCAGATTTTTGCATCTTTTATTTCATCGCGCATCTGCCCAGTCTGTAGAATTCTTGCCTCATCACACACATAAAAATATGGTTGGTCGTAAGGGTGCTCATTAAAGGTATTGAGGAGTGAGCATACCCGACCGTCAGCGAACGCACGCACTCCTTTGCTTTAATGAGTGTTTCTAAGGCTGCATGGGCAGCCTTAGCACAGACCGGTAGTTGGTTTGCTCCCTCTGAGTGGTGCAAGCCAGTGTATTTTTCTTCAGATTGTTCATGTTGGTGTTTGATAGATCCACAATATGTGCAAAGCTTGCGAGACAGACTGTGTCCTTTTAAAAAAGACTCCAGTCTTCACTTGCTTGTAGAAAGTTATAATTTACAAATGTTTAGCTCAGTTTACGGAACTCTGCCGTTTTGTTCATTTATTTTATTTTAGAAGGTCACAGGAGATGTTTGGGTTTTTGGAATGTGAACTTGTATTAATTCTGTATGATAACTGTTCTCTAGGAATATATCCAAGACGGGTTAAGGGAAAATGGTACCGAAAGAGGAAAATATTTTTGACACTTTAAAGTTCTCCTCAAAGTGTTACTTTTAAGTTTTTTTCCAGCTTCGGGTCTAGTGACTGTTTCTCTGCCTCTTTATGTTCTCAGCCTATGGGGAAGACAGAGAAGAAGTGGAGAAGTCTTTCTGGCTGGGCTGAGGCCTCCCTGTCCCTTTCACTGGGGAAGCTGCCTATGTCTGACCTTCAAGGGAGTCTTGTGTGGGGTTTCCTAGCCTCTGCCTAGGGAAAGCAAAGCTCACAGTGTGGGAACTAGTCAGAGGTCTGGGGGCTAGGAGCAGCAAAGGGTCACTATAGACTTTTTCTACTATCAACTCGTTTTTTTCTAGATCAGAAAAACAAATGTGAGATGGAAGTTTTCTCAGCTAATGTGAGAATATTTACCCTTCCTTTTGATCCTAGCAGGATCTTAATTTTTGGTTTAGTAATAATAGTTTTAAAACGTATTGAAAAACCTGCTGTGGGATGAACTATTCTTGGTGAATCCATTAATCAATCAATCTAAATTGATTAGTCAACATTAGGTGACTCATAAAGAAGAATAGATTTGTTCTGGGTGAGAGGGGAGTGATAGAATGCTGGGTGTTGGGATGGTCAGCTATGAGCTGTAGGTGATCATGCATTCCAGATTTTAAGATTTGGTAGCGAAAGCTGAATGTGATTAATTTCTTCTGAGTGTCTACTAAAAGACGTGGAAAGGGAGAGGAATCATTCACTTTTATTAGAGATTAAGATACAGTCCGAAATGTTAGCATAATGACTAAGAAAGTAAAAGATAATGGATGAACTTAAAGGAATCAGCTTTAATAAGACTTGGAGAGAACCTATTTGGTAAAGGGTAAAGTGTCTGGATTTGATCACCAGCACCTACATAAAAGACAGGCATGGCATCATGAGCCTGTAATCCCAGCATTGAGGAGGTGGGTAGAAGAGGATTTCAGGCTTGCTGCTCAGCTAGTCAGGTTGAATCAGGGGACTCCAGTTTGAGTGAGAGACTCAGGATCAAAAAGAAGTGGAGAAGGGCTGGAGAGGTGTTTCTGTGATTAAGAGTACTTACTGTTCTTACACGGGACTAGGCTTGGTTCCCAGCACCCACGTGTCAGCTCACAACTGCTTGTCTTTCTAGTTCCAGGAGATTTGGTGGTCTTTTCTGGCCTCCTTGGGCACCTGCACTCATGTGGGTAACTGAACAAAACCCCAGTGCATTTGTAGATGACAATGTCATGTTGTGATGTCAAAATATAGGACACCCCTGTTGGAAGATAGTCCAAGGTTGTAGTCATTGAGCACATGCACCCAGAGCACAACAAAGAGTCCATGTGAGACATAAGCATGCAGGGACTCATAATTATGAATGGAACTTACCATCATGTAGAGGAAGGCAAGATGCTTCTTTCTCTTATTTAAGTTTTCAAACAGTTGATGGGTGTTCTTAATGTGGTCTCAAGGCTGTGGGGACTCAGAAGGGGCAGGCTGTATTCTAGAGAACAAGGTCTTGTTAAGTCCATGAGCCTTTCAAATCTGGGTACCCATCTGAGAAGCTAGACCTGTCTGCAACCTGGACTCATCTGGAGCCTAGACCCATCGTGGAAGCTAGACCCGTGTGGAAGCTAGACCTGTGGTGGTATTGTGTTCCCCAAAATATTGTGTACCCTAATCAACTTATCTGGGGTCAGAGAACAGAACAGCCACTAGATATAGAAGCCAGAAAATGGTGGCACACATGCCTTTAATCCTATAACTTGGGAGGCAGAGATCCATACAGATCTCTATGTGTTTAAAGCCACACTAGAAACAGCCAGGCATGATGACTCACGCCTTTAATCCCAAGAAGTGAGCCTTTAATTCCAGGAAGTGAGGGCAGAAAGCAGAAAGGTATATAAGGCATGAAAACCAGGAACTAGCCCTGGTTAAGCTTTTAGGCTTTTAGCAATCATTCAGCTGAGATCCGTTTGGATGAGGACACAGAAGCTTCCAGGCTGAGGAAACAGGATCAGCTGAGGAATTGGCAAGGTGAGGAAACTGTGGCTTGTTCTGCTTTTCTGATCTTCCAGCATTCACCCTAATACTTGGCTTCAGGTTTGTTTTTATTAATAAGAACTTTTAAGATTCCTGCTACATAGACCCATCTGGAAGATAGACCCATCTGGAAGTTAGACCCATCTGGAAGCTAGGCCCATCTGGAAGTTAGACCCATTTGAGAAGCTAAGCTCAGATGAAAAAATCGAGCTTTGCCATGACCCAGAAGTCCTCTTCTCATTCCTCATACTGACTTCTAGTACCCCTCCCACTACAGGCTTTCAGTGGTGACTTTGTATTGTACAATTTTAATGAATTCATTTATTGGTTATGAAAGTATTTTGGTGGAATTTTAAGGGCTTTCTTAAGGGTACGTACAATCACACCACCTGTAATGAGAGATAATTTTACTCCTTTCTTACCAATTTGGATGCCATCTCTTTCTTTATCTTGACTAATCACTCTGGTTATGACATCCAGGTATCCACTGAATGGAAGCAACTTTGTGTGGTAAAGAGTGAGATCTTTGTCTGGTTCTGAAGAACTTTCAACTATTCACCCCTGAAACAATGTTTGCTGTGGAATAGCTGGTTACACGTGGCCTTAATTTCGTTGAGTTCTATTCTTTCTGTATATAATTTGTTGAGAATTTTATTCTTACAGTGAAGATATATACACTTATTTGAAATTAGATTTATAGATTTATGAGAGAGTTCTTATGGTTTTCTTTGGATGCGGGCCTCTTTCTGTAGCCCAGGCTAGCCTTGTGAGACTCCTCCCTCAGGCCTGGTGGTGCTGTCCTCTTAGGCGCATTCTTTAATGTTCACTTGAGGACATGATTCATAAAATTTCATTTGATTAAAGTGGAGAGTGTATTGACATTCAGCTGCTGAACTTCTTACATCCCCGCGATAAGTTCCATGTGACAAGGGCATAGGATCCTTTGAGTGTGCTTTAAGTCCAGTTTGCTTGTACTTACTTCATGGAGGATTTTTGCATTCATATCCATCAAGGTTATTGGCCTATGATTTTCTCTGGTCTAGCTTTGGTATCAGGATAATGGTCTTGTAAAATGAGTTTCCACTCCACACTTCAGTATTTTGAAAGCTTTTCAGCAGTGTGAGCTTTTTTTTTTTTTTTTTTTTTTTAGCTACAATTTGAGTCCTTCTGATTCTGATTCTAGACCTTTCTTTGTTGAGAGTGTTTTTTTTTTTTTTTTTTCCGTCACCCTGCCTGTTTTCAAATCTGGCTGAAGATTCATCAGTTCTGTCTGTGATTTCAACAAATTAGCTTAGTTTTGTTCATTTCAATCTGTAGTCCAGCCTGGCCTCAAACTCATAGTAATTCTTCTGCCTCAGTGCCATGGATGTTGAGATTTGATCACTGACTCAATCTTGTTATTGATCTGTTGGGCATCATTATTTCTTTATGTTTGGTTTTAGTACGTTGTGCATTTCTGCAAAGTTAGTTATTTACGTGAGCTCAGTCTGTTAAGTGGTGAACAGTTGTTTGTAGCCTACTGTAGACCTTTGAATGTCTGCAGCATAAAATGTTTCTTCTTTTATTTGTGGCTTACTTTGGTTTTTTTTACAAAGTTAATTCAATTGATGGTTATCATTTTGTCTATTATTTAAATACATTAACTCAGCTTATTTTTTTTTCTGTCTTCCTAATGTCTTTCCATTATTTTTGATTTAGGCTTCATTATTTCCTTCTTACTACAAAGTTTGGGCTTAGATCTCTTTTTAAGCTTGGTGTTGTGTAAAATTAATTCTTTATTTGAGTTTGCTCTTTTCTAATGAAGGCATTTATTGCTGTCAGCTGTCTTCCTTGTCCTGCCTTGTATGCCTCCCAGAGGTTTGGGTATTGTGCTTCTGTTTTGTTGCTATGAAGATATATTTTGATGGTTTCTTCTTTGACCTATTGAGTTTCAGGAGTGTGTTGCTTGGCTTTCATGAACCTTGCAGTTGTCCTCTTGTTGCTAATCAGGCAATGGCTTGATTGATTTACATCTTCTTAGGTTTATTAAGACTTGTTTGATGGCCTGACATGCTCATTTCGTGCATGTGTGCTTGTGTGTATATGTGTGTGTATGTCTGTGTGTGTGTGTGTGTGTGTGTGTGTGTGTGTGTGTGTGTGTGTATGTGTGTGTCTGTGTATCCTAGAGAATGTTCTGAGTGCTTTAGAAAGATGTAGATTCTGTTGCTGTTACATATGATGCTGTATATGGCCTATGGTGTTAAGCTTTGCTGTTGCCTTGGTTTTCTCTCTACACTATGCATTGCCGTGAACTGGGTCATCACTACTGCACTGCTGTCTATTCCTCCTTCCATGTAGCCCAAGCTGGCCTTGAACTAGTGGTGAATCTCCTGCCTCAGCAATCCAGGTGCTAGGATTATTGGCATGTCCTACTATGCTGGATTTAGTTATATCCTCTCCTGAGTTGTGATGTCTTTCTTTACAACTTACAGTAGTTTTTGACTAAAAGTCTATTTTTTCTTCTCCCTCTGCTCTTTTTTGGTTTCCATCCACTCAGGATGACTTTTATCATCCTTTTACCCTCAAACCTAGTGTGACCTTTAAGGTAAAATGAGTTTCATCAGCTTCTGTGATTGGGATTTGCATTTTATAGACACTAAGTTACTCGGCATTTAGTTACTTTGTACAAGGCGTTTGCTGTGAAATTGTTGGATTCCTAGGAATGACAGAAGCTACATTCATAAAGTCTCACCAACAAAAAGTTACCTAAACATGAGCTGGACAAGGATGACACCAACAGACATGTGAAAGTGGATGGGGAGAGCCCTGGAGGCTTCAAACCTACTCAAGAACTACAGACACCCATGGGAAGCCGAGGGTGGGAGAAAAAGTCTTCCCTAGTGCAGACATTTAAAATAAATATCAACAGGTGAGGCCCTGGGGGCTCTTTGTCATCGTCTGCTATTCCTTCCTTCCTTCCTTCCTCTCACCATCTGCTCTCCTAATTTGGTGGCCTGATTCGATTCCTGACCCCTCTTATTGACTACACGGTTTTCTTTGTTGTTGCTGTGAGGCACAACACAAAACACCCAGAGTTGTAATTTAAAATCTATGCTTACTTTCCCCTTCAACCATTTTGTGTTATTGATACTGCAACTTAAACTACTTCGTTTAGGCTCTATTAGTTGCACATATTAATTAATGGTGCCTATTGTGTTTTTTGCACTATGCATACAATGTAGCCTGATCTTGTAAAACAAACTGTTTTAATGGACTCTCTCTCCTCACATGCCTCCCCACCTCTAGTAATTTCTTGTGACTCTTTTCTTCTCCTCTTACAGCATCCTCCAGCATTATTGATTTTGCTACAATGTTGGGATTTACTGCTTCTTGTGTTTATGTACCACGTTTTGCTTGTCCATTCATTAATAGGGCCTTAGGTTGATGCTGTTTTAACTAGGATGTGTTGTTACAATCAGCTAAGAAGGCAGGTATCTCTCTAGCATGCTAATTTCATTTCCTTTGTATATGTAGCCAGAAACGTATAGGTGTCACACAGACTTTCATGTAAGGATTCTGTATTTCTGCTTGCTATATTGCCTAGTTTTTAATATACAAAGTTAATAATAGGCTTTTGTGAAAGAATTTATAAAAAATAGTGCAGAGTGAACTCAGCAGTAATTTCACACACATATTTCCTTTGTATTTTCACAACAGAAGGCCTTCTAAAACTTAGAGTTGAGGACCTGCCAGCTTCAGTGGTAGCTGTTAAGCGTCTCATCTCAGAAGTCATATAAGAATGGGGAAGTACTGCCCAGGTAAATTTATGTCAAAGTTTAGCTAGGTTTAAGGCCCTTTAAATCCAAGCTCTGAAATACAAATCTCTGGGGTCCCATCTGTTTGTGTTCGAGTTATATGTACTTCCTTCCAACTGAAGGCCCTGAACTCTTTTAAAAAAAAATCCAGATGGAAATACAGAAGATGTGAGTAGAATAGAGGTTATGTTAAACAAGAGTTAGTATAAATAGCGCTAGTTGCGATGTAGTCAGGGAACCCCACACATTTCAGTTGTAAACCTTGTCTACTGTTGGATGCACGCCAATGTTAGACATTAGGTACCCAGTGCAGCCACGATCACGTCATTCACAGATGATGACAAATACAGCCTTTGCATCTCTGTGTTGTCAAATTAGTACAGGATTCCACCCTATTCATTCCATTACAGGAACATCACAGTGCTGCCACCCGCAAAGTTGTCAATGACAAATAATCCAGTGTATGGAAGGAAATATAAGTGGGTCAATGCATATATATGAAGGAGAAGCGATGAAAATCATGAGATGCACGTGGTTCAGCTGTGTTAACCAGACAGCCAGCTTGCTAGTCCACGAGATGGCGTCGATCGAGGAAGGCTCTGTAGGTGTGTGTGATCAATGGTAACTTTGCTCCTGCCTGAGGCTGTGGCAAGAAGTTGCTTGTTTCTCACTTTTCTTTAGTATCATTGTAATCTCCACAATCATTTGCTCCCCTTTCTTCAACCATTCCCTTAGAAATCTGAGCTCATGGTTTTCTGCCAGATGAGGACCTGGCTTTTCATTTTGCATCCTCAGCTTTCTTTAGACCAGTTGCTCTCCTTCCTCTGTGCTTCCATAGAGGAGGCTGGTACAGAAATCCCTCCGACTGCTCTTCTCTCTGTGCTTAAGGGATCTTGAGCTCCTCTGTCCTGAGATTTGGAAGGAGAGCTGCCACTTCTTTAAATAACCTTTTCTCCCCTTGTCTTTCTTGGACTCTTGAAATGTGACTCTTGGTTCCCTTTTGGTGTTCTGGAAGGCTGTAGGCTTTCCTTACTCCTTTTCATTTTTTCTTTTTGTTTCTCTAAATGGGTAATTTCAAATTATCTGGGTTTTCTTCTTATTTTTAACTTTTATTTTCCTAGATGTGTGTTGATGTTTTGTTTGCATGCATGTCTGTGCACCATGTGCATGCAGGGTCCGATGAAGTCAGAGAGGGTATTGGATCTCCTGTAATTGAAGTTACAGATGGTTGTGAGCTACCATGTGGAGGCTGGGAATCGAACCTGGGTCCTCTGGAAGAGCAACCAGTGCTCTTAACTGCTGAGCTAATTCTCCAGCTCAGACAACTGATCTGTTTTTGAGTTCACTGATTTTTCTTCTGTTTGATTGACTCAGCCACTGAGTCTCTGTGCAGAATTTCCATGTTAGACTTCATTGTCTTTGGCTCCAGATTTTGTTTCTGTTGTTGTCTCCTATCTTTACATTGAACTTCTCATTTTGTTTTTATAATGTTTTTCCTGGCTGCATTTTAGTTTTCTTAAATCATTGTTCTCGTATGCTCACTGAACTTTTAAATGTCTATGTTTTATTGAAAAATGTGTTTTATACAATATGTGGGTCATGTTTTCCCCTCCCCCAACTCCTCCCAGATCCTCCCCCCATTTTTTCTGTCTTTAACTGATGGAGAATGTCTTTTTGTACGCTGAGAATACGTGTTGCTCTGATTGGTTGATAAATAACGGCGTTTGGCCTATGGCAAGGCAGCTTAGAGGCAGGTGCGAAATTCAAAGAGAGAGACAGGAAGAAGGCGAGGGAGATGCCGGCGAGCTGCCCAAGGAGCAACATGTAATGGGACGCAGGTAAAGCCCTGGAACATAGATTAATAGTTATGGGCTAATTTAAGATATAAGAGCTAGCTAGCAAAAAGCTTGAGCCATGGCCATGCAGTTATAATTAATGTAAGCCTCTGTGTGTTTACTTGGGGGATTCAAGTGGGAGAGATTTGTCCCAACTGCTGGCAAGCTGGGACACAGGAAATCTTCTGGCTACATTTAACCAACAAACAAAAGCACCAAGAAACAAAAACAAAAAACACAAACACAAACCCCACAAAAATGAAAATGAAAACAAACAACAAAAGATCAAACAAAGTAAAATAAAACTTAAGTCCCCACACAGCACTGAATCCCTTTGTATTGGGCAGTTACTCTTGGGAACGAAGCCTGCCCTGGAGTGTGGCTGATGTTCCCAGGAGTCTCCATTGGAGAAAACTGATGGATTTGCCTTTGCCAGTGGATATTAATTGCAGATAGAGTCTTCTTAGGGATAGATGTCCATGACCACTTCCCCCTATCAGTGCTGGGACCCTATCTGGCTTGAACCTTGGCAGGCCTTATGGGTACTTGACCATTTGAAAATTTTCACAGTTTTTATTTCTGTGTGTGTGTGTGTGTGTGTGTGTGTGTGTGTGTGTGTGTGTGTGTGATAAAGATGGGGGGAAGGAGGGCTGCTTATATGGGGAGGGGTGTCCTGGTGCCTGTGTGAGAGGCCAGAGGAGGACATTGGATATTCTGCTTGGTCACTCTTCTCCATAGTCCCTTGAGACAGGGTCTATGTCTGAACGTGGAGCTAGGCTGGAGGTCCGCAAGTCTCAGGTCTTCATGCTTACACAGCAGGCTCTTTTATGTATCCCAGCCCCACTCTTCATTTCTTTGCAGTGGGTTGCTAGGGATTTGTTTTGTTCCTTGGTAGTGTCCTACCTCCTTGAGGACTTGCGTTGCCTCCTTGCATTTGGGATCTAGTCATTCCAGCTAGTCTTTTTTGATTGGCTTCAGGAGAGGAAGATCTCCAGACAGCCTTTTCACAGGATCTGAGGCCTTCTCAGCCCCTTTTCTAGATACTCCCAATCTACCCTTCTCTTGTGCCTTCTTATGCGGCATGCCTTGTGATTGTGTGTATTCCCTGTGTCCTGAAAGTCCAGTCCTGGTGTTGCAGTCCTCCTGCTCATTCTCTCCAGGGCTGTGCCGTGTTGGTTATGGGCCTTCTTTAACCCAGCAAAGTTGAAACTCCTGATAATCACCATATTTTGTAGCACTGTTCCTATGAAGCCACAAATGGTCATCTACTCACCCAGAGAGGGAACCAGAGACAGATCAAAGTAAGGATACCTCTGTAGTCCAGTTGGGTGAACCAGTGAGTTGTATTGGTGTTACTTACTGGTGTATGGGTGAGGGGCCCCTTGCAGGAGCAGAAGTAACTTAAAAACAGTGCATCATGAAAGCCCTGGAGCCCAGCACAGCCAGCAGACAGCTCCACAGCTTGGAGAGTATCTCTTTTGGGCACTTCCCAACGCTCATGATTTTGGTTAGTCCTGCCTATTACTGAACGTTGTATAAAGGAATCATTTGATGTGCTTTCCTACTGATGACTTTCTTCTGTTAGCATGTTTGTGATGCTTGTGTGGATGCATACTGTGGTCTTTACCATGTCTGTACAGTGTTGCTCATTCTATCAGATAACTCTCCCATAATCTATCCATTCTATTCTTATTGAGCCTTTATTATTTAAAGCATTTAATGGCTTGTCATTCGGATTACAGAAATGTCCATCTTTTGGGATACTCTTCTGTTGGTGGTTTCAGATTTTTTTTTCCAGTTCTAGGATTTCCATTTGATGCTCTATGCACACTCCAAATAGCTCATTAAAATTTTTGCCTTTATAAAAAAATCACGTTTTCTGTGATTACTTTGGAACACATTAACCACAATTGTTTTAAAGTTCTTGGCTATTAGCTCAAATATACACATCACTTAATAGTATAGTGTGGTTTTAGGTCATATTATCTTACTCTTAGGCCTAATACTTGTGGCTGGCTAAAAGAGATTGTACATAAAAGTGACAGCAGCCCTGCATTTCAGAAACTGTTATATTCCCCTAGAGAGGGCTTTCTATTTCCTTGGCAAAACTGAAACATTAGACCACTGACCTCCGTAATTATTTCATTAAAGCTTTCAGCCACTAGGTTTAATCTAATACATGATTATATATTTAGGCCTAAGGTCTCCATTTTCAGCCCTAGCACCTCACAATATTGCATACTTCTATCATGATCTTGGCTTTGTGCAGATGTAACTAGGAAAATGAGGCAAATCAATAATTATATCTCTCCGAGGCTTCACTTTTTGAAAACAAAAAGGTAATCTTACCTTGAATTATCTTCATTGCTTTGATAGCTCCCAAAGAAGAGGGCATCAGATTCCCTCTACTAGAGTTACAGGCATCATGAGCTGCCATGTGGGCACTAGGACTCAAACTCAGGTCCTCTGGAAGGGCAGCCCATGATCTCAACCACTGAGCCATCTCTCCAGCCCTGTGCTAGGTGCTTTGGAGGCATGTTGTTAATTTTAAACAAGCAGAATTATTTTACTTTTAAGATTCCTATTGATTTTGGAGCAGTCAACAAGCTTTAATGTCTGCATAATCAGTGTACAAGAAAACAGTATTTTCATTTCTAGCAGCAATTATTTTCTGAGAGACTTGATTCCTTAGACAAATTTTGAAGAGAAAAGTAAAATGTTCACGGTTCAGGAAAAGTCACATGTGTCCTTTCACAGCGTCACTTGGTTTATGTTTTCCTTTTTCCATCTTTCCCCATGTGCAAGGGTTGATCACAGAAGCAAATACATATGGCATTTTTACACATTTATATTATTGCTCTCAGATAATATTCATTCCCCTTAGTGTCCTTTCTCATTCCCCTTTCCCATGTCTGAGTCCCCCTTCTCTCTCTAAATAGTGTCCTTTCTGCTCTCCTGTTATATGTACATATAGTTGAATCTAGATTTCCTATGAAGGAAATTGGTATATTTCATCTTTCACCCCATTATCCTTTCCTATTCCCCCTCCATTTAGACACTTCCTCTCTGTTCAAAGGCCCTCTTTTTTTCTTTTATGTGATTTGTGTGTGTGTGTGTGTGTGTGTGTGTGTAGATTGTGCCTCTGAAAGTTATCATGTGTGCCTTTCTCAGTGCAGTTTATTCTGTCAACATAATAGTCTGCATTTGTGATCATCCTCCTGCAAATGACATAATTTCATTCTCTTTTAATGACTGAATAAAACTTCATAGTGTCAACATACCATGTTTTCAGAAATAAAATCAGATATAGAATTTGCTAATTGAAGATAAAAAGATACAATTATCAACTGAAAGTTAAAATAGCATGGGTGACACTATAAGGAAATCCACTCATATCTTTCTGGAAATCACGAAGAAATTCCATCAACATTTTATCACAATAGGAAGGGGGCCAACGAGGCTCCTCCTTTCACTGAGTGGAATGGGGGAGTCAATGGATAAGCATTCATTATAGAAATGTCAACTTGTGAACCAGTGATAAAATTATGAAAAAGAAATCTCTTGCCCCAAACAAATCAGCCATTCTAGAAAGTTAAAGGTAGATGTGCTGTCCACCATAGCACCCTGCACCGCCCCCCCACCACTCCTGCTTCTAGCCAATGAGCTATTGCTTGTAGGACACTCCATTCTTTTAAGTACCACTGAGAAGAAAAATAATGCCAATTAAATACTTATGTTTTCTTATTCTGAGAATGCATATTTATTAAAAGGAATCTTACTTTATTGTTTCAAGCATTTTTATTTATCTCTCATATGTATTTAACATGCAGCATATTAGTCTAATAAATTTCTAAAGCTTTATTGTCTTGTGAGTCTGAGCACTGAATCAGTTTTGACTCAGCCATCACTGCTGTGTTTCCCACACATTGTCAGCCTCTACATCACCAAGGGTATCAACATTGAACATTTCTTTAAAGAATGTTTGAATAGCGTCCCTGAGCTTTTCTTCCAAGGTGTTGTTATCTTCATACGGTCTGCCTGATGACAGCTAGGATGTGTCCTATCTTTCCTTCAAATGGCCTGCTAATGGCATGTGGACCAAAGTAGCCTAGGATGACACTAAAAGCTGGCTCTCTTCAATCACCAGGCAGTCGAGCCAAGTTAGCACACACAAGGGGGATGATCACAGAAGGGCCACTCCCTGGCTGACAGTAGCTTAGGACTTTTCTGATTTGAGAAGCAGTAAAATGTACATAGTATGCTTGGTTGGTAGACTTTGGAATATTCTAGGCCACTTTGTATCTGACTTTCTTATGCATGATATGTTCTTTATTCCTGGCCACGGGTCATGTGTGTCTTTCTGCAGACAGAATATAGAGAAAAGACTAGTTTAATACAGTGTTTGATATTAAGCCTTGACACTCGGGGATCATGGGGAGATTATTGTAGCATTTTTGAGTGATTAGGAACATAAACAATGAGCCCTTGAGAGAGGATGACAGAAGCAGGTCTTGTTTTCACTGGTTTCACAGCGAGGCTGCTCTAGTCTCTCCAGACTGCTGTTGTACCTATGTTATAGAAACATGGATGTGAGTGTTCCTCCTCCTCCACCCCCATGATCTTTTGTCACATTCTCACTTCTTTTTGCCTACACACCATTCAAAACTCATCGATTATCATTATTATCCATTCCTATTTTTAAAGCTTTCATTGATACTGGCCATGTAGTTTTCTTTTTCTTTTGATTCAGGCACTCTCTCTTTTGCCCAGGGTACCTTCAGATTCATAAACTTGAATAGTCCTCCCACCAGAGCCTTTTAAATAATGGAGGCCATGAGCACTCATAATCATGCCTGGGTCAACGGATGCCCCTTTTTTCCCTGTGGTGTCTTTTAATTACTTAAATATTCTAAATGTCACATTTTCTTACACTTCAATTAATTGATTCTAAAAACAAGTTAAAAATCATTTGGTTTTTAAACCACTTCTAATCTTGAGAGACCTTCTAGTATGGTTGGACGATCTCTATAAAATGAAGGTGAGGCTTACAAAGTAGCATAGGGTCAATGAGTTGACGAACAGTGGGCTTTAGAATCCACATGGTTTTCAGTGTTTTCCTGCGGAACTCCTAGGGAGTAACTGTGCTCTTGTTATCTCTGTTGTCTTTACTCCTTCCTGGCTCTTAAACTTTGTATTAGATTTGACTCTTTTAGTTAGAAAGATAGAAACACACCTCAGAACGGCTTAAGCAGGAAGGGAAGTCATTGGCTCAAAAGCTGCAGAGTCCTGGGCTGGTATTGGATCAGCTGTGGTTCCATCTGGCGGCTCCTCATCCCCAACACTTGAGTCTGTCTTCCTCTAAGGTCTTTGGTCTCCGTGAATCTTTCCTTTACTTGAGGGCCTCTGCATTTGACTAACCTAACAGTTCTGGGGGAAAATATTCTGTTGTTTATTATCTCGAGTGAAAGTCTTAAAATCAGTTGGTTTTAGTTTGGTTATATATCCATCCCTGAATCAATTACTCTGGCCACAAGGATGGGTTTCATTGAACTAGTCCTTTCCTGGTTATTTTTTTTTACCCTGAAACTCTGTGTAATCAGAGTGTGGCTCCCTTAAGTTAAAATCAAGTAGCTGTATGAAAGAGGTTATTTGGGTTGCTTAAACCTCATGTTTTAGTTTATATCTGTAAGTAGAAGCCTGGTTTTGTTTCTGATGCGCAAACAAGGCGAAGTAAAAATCATAAGGGTGAATCAGAAAGTAGATTTAAAAAGTAGAACCTGAAACTTGGCTGTTATTCTCTCAGACTGGCAAGGTGGCAAACAGTATGAAGAAAAGCCGTGTCTGTTCAAATTTGAAGAATGAGAAATTGATGGTGTAACAGGTACTCCCTGGATGTCAAAAGTTCCATGTGCAACCTCCAGGTCTGAGAATATAGGTCAGTTAGCATTCTACTGGATGATGCACCCTGGGGAGCAGGGCGTGATCTTACCTTATGAACTTCCCCATCTCTCTGTCTATCTCTCATCTTGTAAACCTCCCTATTGGATGTATGTTGGTTGTGACGTCATAGTTTATCTTCCAAGTATCTTCTCTCATGTATTTTTTAACACCCTCTCTGATTATTTTTGGTGAATTGTTTCATGTCTGAATTCCCGTTTACCAGTTTTCATTTCTAAATAGAATATCTATATAATGCATCTGTATGTACTTAATATTATTTGCTATTTTTCTATTTATTCAATTTTTCAAAGAGTCCATGTTTTCATCCATTTCTTTGAGAGCTTCTATGTGCTTGCTTTCTGACTTCAGAGAGGTGGGGAATGTTCAGGTTAGCATGTATACTTACTTTTATGTTCCTCTTGACCTTGTCTATTATTATGAAGATTTCCATATTATTATGAAGATTTTCAAGATGTTCATTCTTTGCATCTTGCTTTTTCTGACTTTTATGTTATAGATTCCTCATGAGTTTTCAGTTCACAGAAAAGTTATGAGCTCATCTTCTGGGAGGCTCTCTTTCCTACGTATTTGGAGCATATCCAGAGGTGCTGGTACGTTGCTATGGGGACCAGTTTTGCTGTCATGACTTTGGAATCTCTGCGTTGCTATGTGGAGGGAGGTGGATCCTCTTACCTTCTGGTTGTAAACTTCGAATTTCTGATTTCCAGGTGATTGTTTTGTTTCAGTATTTTAATAAAGTAATCCTTTTCTGTGCTAATGCCTAACACAGTAGGCAGAGGCATATCAATTCTTAATCAAGGAAGGAACAAACTTTCCTTAGCCCTTGACTGTTCCAATATAATAGATTTTAGCTTCAGACCATACATACGGCACACAGCTTCCATTTCCAATCACAAACAAGCATTAAATAGTCAAAACCCTTGTCCAGGTTCCATTCTGAGAACATGTTGTCCAAAATGCATGTTTGGCTTTTAAGGACGGCACCTCACCCTTTACTTTGTTTTAAGTAAGTATGGAATGTTAAGGTAAGACAGAGTCATGTGATCAGACAAGGCTATGGTGGCGATAGAAAGTTGTATGCGTGGTATAACTCAGCATTTTAACAAAGCAACACTGTTTCTATAAAACATAAAGACCCTACTATTCAGGGCTAATTTCCTCACCTCAATTTTATCTCTTATTTTTCACATTTCTCTCTTATAATAATCTAGAACTTCCTTATACCATATAAGTATTTTTGGTATTTTTTCAGTATGCTTTTCCCCAACTGTTTACAATTTGCCCCAAATCAGCTAGTTATTTTGTATTTTTCTAGGTACTGGGACACAGTGTAACAAAAAGTCTATATTAATTTATATAGAGATGTATAAATCTAAAGTTTTATTTTTGATTCTCAAAACATAGATTCTAGCAATTTAATAAGACTCACAGGACTAACAGAAGAAGTGGGAGCTGCTGCATGGAAAGGAAGAGATGAGTTTGCTTTATGGTAATGTCAGAGTTGGTTAAATAAAATTTAAAAACACTTTCAAAATAAACACATACTCTGGGAGGAAGAATTGTGGCTCTCAAAGATGTCTACCTGCTATTCCTTAGAGCCAGGGAGGGTTGAAATTGAGGCTGCAGTTAGAATTGATGTTAATTCAATATTCTTAAAATCGGGTGATAACTCCAGATTATTCAAGCTGACTCGGACAATCACATGATGCCTTTAAACATGGAGGAGGGTGGTCAAAGAATCATTGTTAAAGTGTTCTGTTTGGAGAAGACTTGACCAAATTTAGAAGGTAAAGTATGGGACTGTGAGGCCAAGGAACACTGACAGCATCCACACTCCAGAAAAGGCAAAAAGAAAAATCTATTTCCCCTGTAGCCTGTAGAAAGGAGCCTTGATTTTAGCCTGATGTGACCCATGTAGGACTTTTGACCCCCGTTCCTGTAAGACTATAAATCTGTGTGTTTTAAGTGTTTTAAGCCTCTGGCTTTGAGATATTTTTGTTATAACATTGATAGGAAATCAATTCACATACTCTATGACTTGGGAAATGTGTCTAGCTATGGCCCTAAAAAATTTGGACTGTATGTTCATTTTAGCAAAGAAATATCATAGATGTTTAATTAGCATTACTTTTAATACCCCAGACCTGAAAATGGCCCAAACGCATATTAGTAAGAAAATCCAAAGATGAATACTCCGCAACAGTTAAGACTGGGCAAGTGCATCATACTGACAGTGTGGTGACTGTCACAAACATGCTTCTAGCCACAACAAACCATGCATAAGAACCAATGCACATCCAATTGCATTAGGAGTTGAGATAACCATCAAGATGTCCCAATGGAAGGAATCAGCTAGCAATGTTCAGTCTCTTGATCCAGGTGTTAGTTCCATGTGCTTAATATGTGAGCATATATGTAACTGTATTCTTGCATGTACTGTTCTGTATATATGTTATTCTTCAGCTGAGAAAGACAACATCTCTCCACACCATCTCCTTTTCCTCAAGAACCCTCAGTCTGTTTGGTATGGGTGTAGCTTGATGAGGTTGGGGTTCACGGGCCTGGTGCTGGTGAGACCCCACTGCTCCCGCCAAGCTGGATTCCTACTCATCACTATCAGAGTAAGAAAGTCTGTAGTACAAGCTTTGGTTTGCCGGATGAGAATTCATAATAACGGTGTTTACAAAGTTCTACTACTGTTCAGAAGTGTTAAGGCACAGATAACAAAATGGTTTGATTTCTGCCAAAAAACAAAAACAAAAAACCCAAACAAACAAACAAGCAGGTTTGGTGCCAGCTGGGCAGCATGCCATTCTGAGCAGTAGTCAGGAGTCAGAGGTCCAATGTATTAAGGGTATCCCTGGAAGATGATTTTTCTGGGCAGTACTTAGTGATGCTAAGAATATTTCATTTCATACAAGGATTCATTCAGCATGGTGTTTGTTGAAAATGTGTTACAATGAGTTTAGTCTGTCCTCTGTATGGTATGATATTTGTTATTGTTTAAACATGACAGTCTGTTTGAGTTCTGCTACCAGCTGGCCCTGCAATGTTAGGTAAGTAATTTATTGGTACACACTCTTACTCTCAGAGAAAAGTATATGCTGAAAATACTCCTATACATCAGCACAAACTTCGCCTCCATGCTGTGGTAGAAGAAGCAGTGACACTGTTTTAGAAACGGAGAGCCTGAGTTAAGCTGTCCAGATGGGGAGCGGGGCAAGTTCTAACTTTACTTTTCTCGGTGATGTCACTTTGGCTGGTTCTGCCTCAGTGGACTGTTGTGAGGCTACAAACGTGGCAGCTGCAGAGAGCAAAGGACCTTAGGGTTACTCAGGGGTCCACAATGTTCTGGCTGGAATAAATGAGATTGAGGGAATGGTTCCGGGATCCTCGATGGATGCCAAAATCTTCAGAGGCTCGCCCTCTGTTTAAGGAGGCTTAATGTTTGCATATAACCTACCCACATGCATCTATGTAGTTCACATCATTTCCAGGTTATGTAAAATACGTAACAGTCCTCACTCAGTACTTCATGTGGGTTCAGAGTAGTGGTTAACATGTGGTACATTCAAGTTTTGCTGTAGGTTTGTATGTGCTTATGAACAGACTTGGCAAACATGGTATCCACTGGACACCATTCTGCCTCTAATCCTTTTTGCTCAGCAAACTGTATTTAATAGATTTGTGAGGAATCAGATGTGTATCAATTTCCCTATTGACTTTAAATGCTATGTGATACTTATTTTCAAATAAATCATAACATGTTTTTCTATCGATGAATATTTAGGGTCTTGTGACCCTAGCCTCACTGGAGATAAATTTTACAGGGAACAACACAGGTTTTGTACCCATGCTAGAGTTTTTCTGTGTATCTAGTAACTACTGCATCCTGGCTGTGTGGAGTACCAGCCAGAGCCGGCTTTATCAGGTACTTCCAAATGCTTCACTAAGTAGCTTGATCAGCCGCCACTTTCTCAGCACTCCGTGAGGATTCCTGTTGCTTCCATCCCAGCTCTGAGCTCCCTTTTCTTTGCTTTCAAATTCTGGTGTGGGACATTACCTCTTAGTATACATTACCGTGGTTTCTATCGATAGTTTTGTTTCAATGATTGTTATGTCTCTTTGAATTTTTCCAGTCTTTCTTTCTTTCCTTTTCTTTCTTCTTTCTTTCTTTCTTTCTTTCTTTCTTTCTTTCTTTCTTTCTTTCTTTCTTTCTTTCTTTCTTTCTTTCTTTCTTTCTTTCTTTCCTTTCTTTCTTTCTTTCTTTCTTTCTTTCTTTCTTTCTTTCTTTCTTTCTTTCTTTCTTTCTTTCTTTCTCATTTTTTGTTTTTTTTTGAGACAGAGTTTCTCTTGTAGCTTTGGGGCCTCTCCTGGAACTCACTCTGTAGACCAGGCTGGCTTTGAACTCACAGAGATCTGCCTGGCTCTGCCTCCCAAATGCTGGGACTAAAGATGTGTGCCACCACTGCCCGGCCAGTGTTTCTTTTATAATTATTTTCTCTGCACAAAACCAGATATCATGTATAGTTAAATCAGTTATTTATTGTGAGAGGTAAATTAATAGACATACATGTAATGCTTGCTTTTTAATAAGAACTTGTGAATACTATCACCAACAATGATAATATTTATCAGTGCAGCAGAATTTTGAATGGTATTTATATCCCTTTTTCTGTTGATTATCCCTGACGCCCTTCCTTCAGGATTCTCAGAATCCTCTATCTCCCTGAAGGGAGCCACAATCCCTCTAGGTGGAGACTGATAATATCTAGAAGGCAAAAGGTATGGCAAAACGTGTGGTGGATGCATTCAGTGCTACTGAGCTGTTGCTCACTCCTCCTGAACTCTTGGTGTAGAGCTGAGGAGTGTGTGAACCCATGCCTGTAGGCTGCACCCCTTGGTGCAGTATGCCCCCTCCTAAGAGGTGGCAGATGTGGGTCTCTCTGCCCTTGTGAAGACAGCCACCTGCTCCACTAACACAGTGCCAGGGGGACAGAGTTGTTCAGTAGAAGGGAAGGGGTTGATGAGCAGGAGGAGACAGAAGCGGTTGTGTCTGTTGTCAGTGTGTGCAGGGCCTGCGGTAGCGTCTTCACATAGTAATTTATCTAATTTCGTTGTGACTCCCATGAGGTAGTGGAGGGAAGTCATTGAAGAAGGGATTTTGCAAGTGACAGCCATTATGCACGGTAGGGTTGAACAAGGGTCACTGCAGCAGTTAATTGGAACTACATTGAATTGAGCAAGGGTGGAGATCGCTGACATTCCTGTGTGATGGGAGAAAACACAACCAGGGAAAATTCCAATTATTTTTTTGGCTCGAGGGTGTGACTCTCCTTGTGGCAGCATCACTTATTATGGTATTTATTATTTGTCTAGTAATTTGTAATACTTGTTTGGATAATCATGTTTTTATATGTAGCTTCCTGTATTTCATGGCCCTTTTGTCTGCTAAATTGATCTGCTGGCCTATCTCCTTGCAAATATTACACTCCTGTAGTAACTGAAGCCTCATGGAAAAATAAAGTGAGGAGAGAAGCACTTTCTCATAGCTATTCTTAGCTGGGCTTTTTTTTTTTTTTGTCTTTTACTTCTTTGATTTACAAAATGTTTGACAAGTTCTTTGGAAAATATTAGGATTTTTCATTGGCACGACATTGACTTATAAATTAATTTCAGTGTTATTGCCATCGTTACAATACTTGGTGAATATGTCAGTCATCCCGCTAAAGACACTCACTTCTGTCTCTGCTCAGTGCCTTCTTCAATCTCTTTTCCAAATCACTTTTAATTTCTTTTTACTAAGTCCACATTCAGCCTGTTCTTGCTTTTGAGCTCTCCCATGAACCAGGTTTTAATTAAAATATAAAATTTGCTTCATTTTGTTAAGAAAATGGCTTTATTAGTAGTAAATTCCACTCTTTCACAGTTTCATGCATGCACAGTATCTATTCTGCCCCGCCCCCCCCCCCCAGATCCCTCCTACCTTGTTCATTCCCCACCCACCTCCCACAAGTCTTTTCCTCTTCTTCACTAGACTTGGTTTTATTTAGTGTCTCACAGCATTTAATCCGGGCTGTCTGTGAGTCCTGGGTTTGGAACTAACCATCAGAGCATGAAGGGCTCACCAGTGGGTACATAACTGGATACCATGCTTCCCCTGATCCCATATCTATCTGTTTCCAACAGATCAGCAGTGGGTAGTAGACCCCTGTGCATCCCTTCTGCTTCCATGGCTGACTGTTGAGGGCTTGACTCCTGTGAACCCAGTGCCGGCATGCACTGCTGCTGGAAGTTGGCATGGTTGTATCACTTTTGGATGGTATTTTGCAGCTCCTCTTGCCATCCTCAGGCTAGTACATTATTTCCACCTTCTGTATTCCCTATTCCTTAAGGGTGTGGTAAATGCCGTGTCCAGGCCTGAGCACTGGGCTGCCCTTTATTCCCAGCATCCCATTCAGTCATGGGCTTTGCATTTATCCCCTCCCTGCAAGAAGAAACTTTTCTGTTTAAGGCTAAGGGTATCCTTTGTCTGGTTGGAGCAGGGCCCCAAATGTCTTCTCAGTTTTCCCTTCTATATCAGTAACTAGAATTTGCTTTTTGTCTTTTTAACCACTCTTATTTCAAAGTGACACATATTAATTATACATATAAATGGGCTAGTCTTTCAATATGTGTACAATGTGATGATCACATCAGAGTAACTTGTATCTAGCACCTCAGACAATTCTCTCTCTCTCTCTCTCTCTCTCTCTCTCTCTCTCTCTCTCTCTCTCTCTCTCTCTCTCTGTATGCACATGTGTTCCAGTGCCTGTGTGGTGGTGAGAAGACAATTTCAGGAGTTGGTTCTATCCTTCTACCATGTAGATTCCAGTATGGATCAAACTCAGGTAGTCAGTTTGGCAGCAAGTGCCTGTACCTGCTGAGCCAACTTGCCAGCCCTCTAGGGGGTATTTTGCAAATGTGAATTCATTGGTGCAAACCATACTTACGCTATGGTGTCATAGAACATAAACTATTGTTCTCATGCAAGTACACACCTGTGCCTTGCCTGTTTCCCGGCCTCTCTCCCGAGTCCTTACCAGTTTCTGATAACCACTATTTTATATTTCTTTGAGACTGACTTTGGCTTCTACATTTAAGTGAAGCATGTGGCATTTGTATTTCAGGGCCTGACTTATTTCACTTGCCAAGAATGTCTTCAAGTCCAACTGTATGTCCACAAATGACCAGATTTCATTCCTTTTATGGAAAAATAATGTGCCATGGCATATGCACACCACATTTTCTTTTATTATTTCTTGGTTGGTGGATACCTCGGGTGATTCTGTAGTTGGGCTGTTGTGAGCACTGTATAAAATGGGAGTGTGGGTACTGCTTCAGCACACTGCTTCTCCCTCCTTTGGATGTTGGTCTGGTGGTGAGGATTGCTAGATCACATAGCAGTTCTGTTTCTAGTTGTTTTTTTGGAGCCTTCCCATTATTGCCTGTAATGGTTGGACTGACTTACATTTCACCTTCACTGTGTTCTTGCTAGGTTTTCTTTGTTTTTGTCTCTGGTAAAATAGTCATTCCAACTGGGATGAGATTATATTTTATTTTAGTTTTGATTTGCATTTACTGGTACTTAGTACCTTTGAGGAGTTCACACACACACACACACACACACACACACACACACACACACAATCGGTAAATTACAAATCTCTTTTTTGAGACATGGAAGACTACATTTAAAGAGAGCTTCATGCAAGTATAATGATTCACACATCTGTGGCATACAATGGAATGCTGTTTAGTATGTTTGCAGGGCTGTGAAACCATCTCTATGATCTCACTTTAGGGCATTTTATGTTCCCTGAAGATACACGACAGCCAATAGTAGTCATTCCCTAATCCCCTCACTCCAGGCACGGGGAGTCAGTTGTCCACTTTCTGTGTCATCTGTGAGGAGATGTGCTGTCCTTTCATGGCTTGTCTTTGGTGACATGTCCCTGTGTTAGTGACGTGCTATATTTCAATGCATTGTTTCTTGTTTTTGGTTGTTGCTTTGAATTATATTCCAGTTTTGGACCCTTGGTTATTTTCACATTGGGCTATTATGAGTAAGTACAGGAGTCTATGTGGACTGTGTTTCCTCTTCCTTGGGTGTGGCCGGAGAGAGACAGCTGGATCACTTTAATTTTTAAGAAACTTCTGTACTGTAGGTATATTATTATTATTCATTACCACTACTACTAATATTATTTTGTCCACCAGCAATGCACGAGTCTCTCCACATTCCTGTTACTGTCTACTTTTTTTTTTTTAAAAATCATACATACTTAGCTGCTGAATCTCCTGGTTTTTATTTCCATCTCCCGAATGGTAAATGATAATGAGCATTTTTATGTGGTTATTAGATGTTTGTACATCCCTTTTAGCGAAATCTTTGTTCAAATTTGCCGATTTTTCAGTCACTATCTCTCAGTTATTGAGTTGTAAGAGGTCTTTTGTGGTCTAATATGGGTCCTTTAGACGTTTTGACATCTATCATTTTACTCACTCCATGGCTTTTCTTTCTCTTTATTGGGTTTAATTACAGCACAGAGAGTTTCAGTGTTGATTTATTCCACTTTAACCTCCTTTACTTCTCTTTATTATTTGCACCTATCATGTCATATCTAAGAAGCAATTATCCTAACCCAAGTGCATAAGGGCTCACCCCTCTGTTTCTCCAAGATTTAAATGACTTCAGCCCTTATAGTTAGGTCCGCGGTCATTGAGCTATTTCTTTCTCTTTTCTCTGCAGCACAGAGTATCTTTCTTAGCACATTTGTTGAAAAGACTGAAATTTCCTTATGAATAGTCTTCACACCTTGGAAAATTAATTTTCCTTAAATGGATTACTGACTTTCAAATCTCATTCTATTTATTTAATCTGTGTCTGTCTTTAGGTCAGGACCAAACTGTCTTGCCTACTGTAACTTTGAAGAAAGTTAGGGAGTAAGGAAGTATAAATCTTTCTACTGTCTTCTGCTTTTGCAAGGTTATTTTTGGCTGTCTTGGAACCCTTGCATTTCCACACCAATACTAGGTTCATTTTATCACTGTGTGCAAGAAATCCAGCTAGGATTTTATTAGTGGTTGTACTGAACCCCTAAGTTAACTTGGAGAGTAGAACTAACACAAAATCATGAAGTCTTCTAACCTGTGGTCCCGTAATATGTACTTCCTTTCTTATTTTCATTTTACAACACCAGATTTACAGTTTATAAATCTTGCACTTCTTTTTATTATGTTTACTCTTGAGCATTTTATGTCGTGATATACTGTAGATGTAACCATCTTATTAAATAAGAAACACAGAGCCAATACAGAGATGAAAGCCAAGAGGTCAGAGCAATAGCTAAGAGCTTAAAAACCTTACCCTTCACTGTTGCTGTTGTCCTACCTCTCCGAAAGAGACCTACTTCCTGTGTGTCTGTCTTTTTTTATAGAGTTTCTCTTCTGCCTTCTCATTGGTTGTAAACCCAACTACATGACCTCCTAGTCACTGCCTGTCTGTACAAACTTTCAGGTCTTCTATGGTTGGTATTGAAATTAAAGGCATGTGTCTCCAATGCTGGCTGTATCCTTGAACACACAGAGATCTACCTAGCTCTGCCTACCAAGTGCTGGGATTAAAGGCATGCACCACTACCGCCCAGCTTTTGCTGTGGCTTGCTAATAGCTCTGACCCCTGGGCAACTTTATTTATTAACATACAAATCACATTTTAGTACAAATAAAACATCACTATAATATACTACGGGTGGAACCAGTTTAAAATCTGTTTTTATTTATTGTTAACTGCTTATATGTAGAAAGACACTGCACTTTTTTACATAGTGACTTCATTTTCTCCACCTTCAAAGGTGCACTCATAATTTCTAGCATTTTAATGTACTTTTTAAGATGTTTAAAACATCATATTATGTGATTATGAGTAGAATTTTCTTCCTCTTTTCTTACCCAGACGCCTTCAATTTCTTGTTCTTGGTTAATTTCCCCAGCTGGCTCTTCCTATACACTGTGGAATAGAAATGGTGACTGTCCTTGATAGGCGATCTGTAAACAGCTGTTTCTATGTCCAAACACCCATTCCCAAATAACTGTCTCAGAGGCTAAAACATGAATTATAAATGATTGGCCAATAGCTCAGGCTTATTACTAGCTAGCTCTTACATTTTAAGTTAAGCCATATTTCTATTTATGCTCTGCCACATGGTGGTACCTGTATTAGCATGGCATATTCATCTCCTGCTCCCTCTGCATCTGGCTGGTGACCCCTTTCTCACTCTTTTCCTTCCCATCAGCCTTAGTTTGCTTGTTCTGCCTATACTTCCTGCCTGGTTACTGGCCAATCAGCATCTTATTAAACCGATGTGAGTGACAAACCTTTACCGTGTAGAAGAGGATTACTCCACATCAGTGATCTTAGGAGGGAAGTTTAAATCTTTCTCCATTTAATGTGATTTTAGTTATGGGTCTTTCCTTGGGCTCAGGGAATTCCCTTTCATTGCTGTTATGTTTATTGTTTCCTTGTCACTGACCTTCATTAGGGGCCTTTGCCTATCAAGATGGTCCTAAAGCCTTTTCCTTCCTTCTCTTAGTAGCTGTGTTTTTGACTTGCATTCCCCTTCCTGCTTTGCAGCCTTTTATACACCAGTGGCTTCAGTTTCACAGTGTTGTGTTGGGGATTTTTTTTTGTTTATTTATAGTTTTCAAATCAAATTAATAGTGAAAATCCTTATTTACTTGTTAGGATTTTTTTTGCTTCACTTATCCTTTGAGCACCCTACACTTCCTGCCACTGGAGTTTTATGAGGACTGAATTCTTTGTCTGGTGGTGAATCTCATGATTCTTCATGTCTCGCTTGTAATGCACTTGGAGCGGAGGCTTTGTGCTCACAGCACTTGCACCCCACGCCTCTGGCTTTTTGTTTGTTGTGTTTGTCTTCCTTTGTCTTCTTAGAAGTGCAGCTATCACCACTGCTCCTCATGTTCATGCTCAGTTCTCTTTAAATCCTAACTCACCATCCAGGGAGCTTCCTGCTGACCACCTCTTGGCTTCAAGGGAACAAACTGATGTCACCCTCCAGCTCTTGCTGGCTTCTTTAGGCTCCCATTGCCTCATGGGAACCAGAGTCTTAACTTCTGCCTTTTTCTTTACTCTGAGCACACTCAACTCAGCATTTTAGCCTCACTACTTGTTTAGTGCTTTTTTTTTTTTTTTACAAAGAAAGTTATTTTAATTTTAATATTTATCTTTTATTCATGTGTACTTATATGTGTTTATATGTCTGTTTGTATGCCATGTGTGTGTGGATACCCACAGAGAGCATCAGTTTCCCTGGAGGTAGAGAGTTGTGAGCATCCTAAACTGAGTGCTGGAACTGAACTCAGGACCTCTGGAAGAGCAGAAAGTGCTGCTAACTTTGAGTCACCTCTCCAGCCGCCAAAGAAGGAAAATTTCAGGACTCTGTTCTTTGTTTAGAGTGAAGGAATGCCTGGAAACAAGGACGCATAGTCTGGACAGATGCTCCCAACAGGGAATAAACCTCTAAGAGATACTGCCTTATGAGGCTGTATGTGCTAGTCACTACATAATTCTGGGTGGAATATAAAATGCTTAATATCATTCTAGAAAGAACTGAAAGAAGGCAGGCCTTAAAATGACACACCTGGCTGAAAACAGGGCTAATAATGTTGCTGTTCTCAACCTGAGGCCTTAGCTGCTGTTGCTATTGCAGTGTGTGTGTGTGTGTGTGTGTGTGTGTGTGTGTGTGTGTGTGTGTGTGTCTGTGAGAGAGAGAGAGAAGGAGGGAGGGAAAGCTGTATTTCTGATTATTTGGTTTTGTTGTAGCAGCCTGGTAACAGGAAGGTTCCTATTTAAAGGTTATGTAGGAATGTGCTTGTTAGAACCTGTCAGTTCCAGATAAGCCAGTGTGATATCTTTTGAGCTGTGAGCTGTGAATCTCGGGGGCTCCCATGTTATCATCATATGATGTAAGAGTATACAGTTAATATATAGTTAACCAGCTACCTTCTAAGATTCCAAAATGGGTAAGGTAAAATAAAACGAAATAATGAAACATCGTGAGCCTTACTAGAGGTAAAGCAACAACACAAAGACACTCCACTGAGAAGTTCAGCAAGGGGGTTGGAGAGTTTCAGCTTCAAATGACTAAACTTAGATTACAGTTCCAAGAGCTGCTGTAAGGTTTGAATGAGGGACTCTGGAACTATTCTACCCAGGCACTGAGACAAATCACCTAACCTCCCAGTGTTTCTCCATCTGTAAAGTGGGGCATTAGTGGCACACACGCCATTGGGGCATCGTATGTGTTAGCTGGAAATTCCTATTATAGAGATGCCTAGTTTGTGAGTACTTAGGTAATATTTGCTGTTGTTAATATAATGAAGAAGTACTAATAACTTATGTATAAGTAGTCACCATTATTTAATTATAACCACCTATTAATTTATTTAAATACCAACCATTTTGCTTTGTTAACACTACCAAGGGATGAATGAATGTTAGCCTGAATAACAACTGGAACTAGTAAAGAATCAGGGTAGTAATCCTGTATTTTCATTCAATATTCAGATACTAAATTCACTTTAAATTCTACACAGTATCTTAGAAGCAGCCGAAATGTTCCTTCTCTGTTCATGTTGCTGGACATAGTTTCTCTCCTGGGAACACCCAACCCAGAGTACTTCATGTTTTTAAGTGCTATGGACTGCATTTCTTACTCATAGAGTACTGTAGGCAGAGGGCAGACCTTGTCTGTGTTATCCCAGGCATGTGCCACGTGTCTCACCCTTTTTGGAGGTGTTTGAGGAAGCATCTTTAGGTTCCATAAAGGATGGAGGACAACAGGTGACCCTAACAATACAGGAATATGGATACAGATTTAATCTGAAGGATTGGAGATGTCAAGATGCCCTGTCAGTAAAATCTTGATTTGTGCTCATAAGTTAAAGGGTCAAGATGACAAGTGTCTGGCAGCTTGTGACTGAGGGCTCCCAATGGGAGGCTGAGGCTGGTGGTCAACTGGAATATTAACAAAGCACTTCCAGTTTTTCACCAGCATATACATACTTTTTATATATTTACCTGTCTCACTTTTTAAAATGTGAAACATTATTTGGAATGTTTTCTAGTTAACAGCCCACTGAATCACCTTGCCGATTGTAGATAGTGCCTGGGTTCATTACAACCCAAGTCTACTGCGTAGATCAGTCTGACCATCATTTGTCATTCTTCTCTTGATAACGTGCTTTGTAGTTGCACATTGTTCTTTCTTGACTTTTTAACAACTTTTTATTTCCTCAAAACCAAGCAAGAAGATAAGTGGCTGGTGTGCTATTTTGGACCCCTGGGGAGCAGACCACTTATCAAGGACAATCAGAATAATCCATATCATTAGAGACTGTGCCTAGAATATAAAGTTAGGTTTCTGTCAAAAGAAATACTCTCTTTTGTTGACTAGAACAAGTTTGAGAAGCTTTCTAAGTGGGTATACAGACCTTCTGTGTAGGTCTGTGAGTTTGCCTGAGTATCTGTCAAACCACCATTACCTGTCATTCATGTTCTATTTTGACAATACTTTATTGATTCTTTTACTCTCTGCAACAAAATATATAGGTTGTTGGGTACCTTTTATATTTATGCTTTATTATTTCTAAATTGAAAGGGAATTCAGTTGTTATCAAATTTTATTTTGAAACTCTGTGGTATAGAAGCTTTTATTTTGTTCCTGACATATAATAATAAAAATTCAGATTTCCATGATTTACACAAACCAGGGCTGCTGAGATAATTACCAGGGATTAGCAAGGCAGATCACCCTGTTTATGAGCAGAGATGCCAGTAGCAGGTGATTTCTGTTTGACAAGCTGTGGGGTGTTATTCACAATAAAAGACAAGCCAGCCTTGCCAAAGCCTATGTCTAGTGCAATAATAATCTGCTAAAGGCACTCCGTCTAAGCTGTTCATTTGCATAGATGTTCACAATCTTACCTGGAGCTAGGCATGATTAATTGTATTTACCTCTTTTCAAATGATTGCAATGATACTGAATTTACTAGGTAAGTGCCTGTCTTAAGAGCATACTATCTGACTAGAAGCAAATGGATGTGAGGAATCAGTTCCTTTGTTTACATTGTGTGTGTGTGTGTGTGTGTGTGTGTGTGTGAAGGAAAAAGAGATAGGAGTTGAATTTGAGAGTGATACTCTAGCCATACCGCATTCTAGGAGTAATGTTTGAATCAGGGACTGATGTCCATTGGAGTAAGGGTTCTGAGGTTCCAGTATAAATCAGGGAGACGTGTGTACTCAGTTAAACCTAACAAACACATACAGAGAGTCTGCTATGAGTCAGGCATAATTGGGTAATGGAAAATAAGGATGGGCTGTTCACAGTCCTTGTTATCAGGTTGCTTGTGGCTGCACAAGGAAGGATATATGAAGAAATAAAAAAATACGTAGCTCAAAGTATTAAATGCTTGTCAAAGGCATGCACAGTAACCATGAAGTGTAGGAAATGCGTGCAAGATCCATTTGAGACAGGAAGTAATCGAAGAAGGCTTTTTTGAAGGATCTGAAGTCTCCTTAGTTGACTTATAAAAGGAGTAAGTAGTGATAGATGGAAAAGGGCACTATACAGGAAGGAGGGGGTTATCCAGAGGCTGAGGGTCAGAAGAAAGTGGGAGCAAAGAGGTGCACATTGTGTTGGAAAAAACTGTGAAATCATTCTATTGAGTGTAACATAAAGTTAAAGGTGGAAAGAATTTATATAGAAGAAAAGAATTCAAGAAATATTCACTACATTAAAAGATAGGCAAACCTGGAAACTGTGACCTAAGGGAACGAAACAATAATCAGTCCCACTCTGTGGCTCAGGCAACGTCAGAGCTGCCATTAGCCCCAAGCATGTCACTCTTCTTTTCGGTAGGTCTGTGCAGGGGGAAGCAGGACAATGTGTGCTGAGCACAGCTGGATTCCAGCCTCTGCTGTCTAGCAGTGTGCAGGCAGAACACTGTAAGAAAGATAGTATGAGAGCTCTTGAGGGGCAGTGATGAGCTTGGCTGTCACGTTTGTCAAAGACAACTAAATCTGTCTTAGGACTGGCAATTTCCTGAATATTGCAAGTTAGCTGTTGAGGCTAGGTTTTAGAATAGTATCTTCTGGGCTACATGCATATCTGTGGCACGTGCATATTACTGATGCTTGCTTCTCATCTGGTTGCCCTGCGAGGTAAAAAGTCTCACTTCAAATCACTTTTCAAAGAATCTTGACTGCTTTATGCTGATATGCTGAAGAACTGTCCTGATGGTTGAATTGTTATACATTCAACCTGATTCCTGTTTTGGGGTGCCATGCTGTGTCTGATATCTTTCTGCCATGGCTCTTGTATACGGTCAGATCCTCTAATCACAGAGGCTGCAGAGAGGTACCAGTACATCCTAAGTCATCTAAGTAAACCAACCAACAGAAGCATTTATCATAGATAAGGCCAAACACAAGAGTATCTATTTTCTTATGTAAATTCTAGGTAGGAAACGAAATCTATCACCTTTCCCATTATTTTCATTCTTATATTAAAAGTTTTAAAACCAATCATATATATTTGTCAGCAGCTAATTATAATAAATAAATTTGTTAAGTATTTACATTACTTGGGTTCTTTGTTCTATAATAAAATACCTGAAGCTGGACACATTTTTAAAAGGCTTATTTAGCTCACAGTTCTTGTGTTCAAGGGCGTGTTCAAGGGCAGGGTCTGGCATCATCTTGGCTCTGGTGAAACTCTCAGGACAGACAATAACACAATGTTGGGATAATTTAGGGTGCCAGAGATTGCAGAGCCAGACCGAAAACCAGAGTGGCCAGGCCTACCTTTTCATGACAGCAACTATCTAGAACTGTGCGAAGCCTTTTTAAGGCTGGTAGCTCAAGTGAACCTGCTAAGCTGTGCTTTTAAAGGTTCTCTACCCATGAGCCCTTGCAGGACAAACTCCCGACTATCCAGACTGCGGCAACGTGTGTTTTCATTGCAATTGTAATTGCAAAGGGGGCGAACTCCCTCCAGTGTTTAATGTGCCACTGTTTTGCAGACAACTCTGCTAAGGAGCGCTGAAGTGGCGATGAGACAGCCCAACCGGAAGCGGAAGCTCATCATGGAGTCCAAAGAGCACGTGACTCAGGACGGGTGCTTGGTAAGATGTCAGCAGCCTCTGCATCCATCCTGCTGTTGGTGATCACAGCCGAAACCCACAGTGGAGTGGTCCCGCTGTTGTAATTATACCTGAGGGTTCCAGCTGCTCAAAGATACATGATTATGGATGAATTTTATACGTTATTCTAGAGCATAAGTATTCTTAATGTCTGGTATATTTTAAAAGTAAATCTTTTTTTCTTTTTGCTTTACTTTTAAACTGATACATCAAAACATAAAAATTATATATTGTATCATGTTGTTTTAGCATTTAATGTTTCAGTCAAGTTAAACATGTCTGTCTACTCAAACATTTGTTGTTTCCTATGCAAAAATGGGTGTGTTTGTACATGTTCCTGTGTGACAATCAGCAGGCCACTTTAGGTGTTGTTCCTTAAACACCTTCCATGTTTTGTTTGTAGCAGTGTCTTAGTCACTGTTCCATTGCTGTGAAGAGACACCATGACCAGAGCAACTCTTATAAAGGGAAATATTTAATAAATAAAAAATTAATTATTTAATTTAATCCAAGGTTGACATTGTCATCATGGCGGGGAGCCTGGCGGGGAGCATGGCGGCATACAGGCAGACATGGTGCTGGAGAGTAGCTGAGAGTTCTACATCTAGATCCACAGGCAGCAGGCAGAGGAAGAGATACTGGGCCTGGCTTGAGCATTTGAAACCCCAAAGCCCACCTCCTCAGTGACACGCTTCCTCCAACAAGGCCACACCTACTCCAACAAGGCCACACCTACTTCAACAAGGCCACACCTCCTAATCCCTGACAAGTAGTACCAGTCCCTAATGACCAAGCCTTCAAACTTGTGAGCCTATGGGGTCATTCTTTTTCAAATTACCACAGACAGAGTCTCTCATTGGTCTGGAACTTTATCAGGAAGAGTCAGCTAGCTGGCCGATGAGCTCCAGGGATCTACACTCTCCAGCTTCTCTCTTGCTGTCACTGGAACTACAAGCCTTTGTACCACACACAGCTTTTAGTGGGATCTGAGCTCAGGTCACCATACTTTAAGGCAGTCAGTTTACCAACTGAACCAGTTTCCCTTGTCCCATTGGTTATTTCATTGGGGTAAAACTTTATTCTCCTTGCCTTCAATCTTTGAAATCTTCATTTCCTTTTCTCTAGTCACCCTCTGTGGGAATTTGAATGTCATTGGCCCCCATAATCTCATAGGGAGTGGCACTATTAGGAAGTGTGGCATTGTCGGAGGAAGTGTGTTACTGTGGGGGTGGCTTTGAGGCTCCCTATGTAGCTAGAGTTTTCCTGCCTGGCCCACAGTCAGGACAAATCTCTCTCACCTGCCAGTCCCACAGCCGCTCAGACCCGACCAAGTAAACACAGAGACTTATATTGGTTACAAACTGGCCATGGCAGGCTTCTTGCTAACTGTTCTTACAGCTTAAATTAATCCATTTCTATAAATCTATACCTTGCCACGTGGCTTGTGGCTTACTGGCATCTTCACATGCTGTTTGTCATCGTGGGAGCTGGCAGTGTCTCTCCCACCTTCCTGTTCTCTCAGTTCTCCTCTCTGTTAGTCTCGCCTATACTTCCTGCCTGGCCACTGGCCAATCAGTGTTTTATTTATTGATCAATCAGAGCAACAGATTTGACATACAAACCATCCCACAGCATCCCTATGCTTAGGATACTGTGCAGCTTTCTCAGTTGACTTCCTGTTGCCTGTAAGCCAAGATGTAGCCAGCACCACATCTGCCATGCTCCCCACCATGATGATAATGGACTGAACTTCTGAAACAGTAAGAGAGCCACTCCAATTCAATGTTTTACTTTATAAGAGTTGCTGTGATCATGGTGTCTTTTCCCAGCAATAGAAACCCTAAGTCACCCTTGGAGTAATGTTGCTTCAGAGCTTGCTCCTGTGTATCTAAGTGTTACTTAGAACCTGGGCATCAACTGTCCCAAGCACGCTCCTTCATTTCACTCTTCCCAGACTCTGGTAACCACTCTTGTTCTCTCAACTTACTTGAGAACAGGCTCTTCTAGATTCCACATGTAAATAAGATCACAGGGAACTTGTTTTTGTTCCTGACTTGTTTAAGGTGTCACAATACCATTAATCAGATTTATATGTGGAAAGAAAACAAATTTTTTTTTACAAAGATACAGACAAATTGGATATTATCAAGAAAGGAATGGAGATTATGAACTGCAGAGGTTTTATTAGAGGTCTCTAGAGAATCACAACTAATGCTATATCTATCCATCCCTCCACCCATCTGTCTATCTAGAAATCTATGTAGAGAATTATTTAAGGATTTGGCTCATGCAATCATTGTGACTACCAAGCTGAAAATCTGTATGGCAGGCTGGAGGCCCAGGAAAGAGGTGCTACTGGAGGCCTGAGTCCCAGGTTTGTTTGGAGACGGACTTCTCAGTGACCTCTGCCTTCTGTCAGGGTCTCCAATGTTTTGAATGTGCCCTTCCCAGATCTGCTTTTCATCAGCATCTACTGATTTCAGAGTTAACCTCACTTAAAAATATCTCACAGCAATATGGACACCTTGAAGTTATAACGTTTATCTCTACTTCTCTGGTCCATGCTGTTTCCTTAAGACAACTTTGTGCCTTGTGGAAACTTAAGGTTGGACAGAGTTGTCTGGAGACCCCTGTGGTGAATGTTTCTTTTTGATTAGTGGCTGAGATCTCCATAGACTTATTCTCTACTTTGACCAATGTTGAGTTTCTGCATAAACCACCATCTAGTGCTCCAAGAAGCCTCTCTGGTGGGTCTGAGTACTGCTAATCTATGGGTAGAGAGATATGAATTTAGAGGGCAGTTTGATATTGTATGCATGTAGCAGAGAAATAGTATTTGGTTTACCCCGGGGCCTGTGAACTCCCCAAGCATGGGTTATTAACTAAATTTACAGTACCAGGTATGTTGTTTTCTCTCCTGTGGGTAGGCCTGAAATCCATTCAGAAAGCAGTTGGTTAAAATCCATGCCGCTATTGTATCTGTGGACATGTTTTGCTATATCAGTCATTGATGTTCACAGGGCAAGACTTTTGATGATTTTCCCACCTCAGCAACCTACAGAGTAATACCCAGGACTATATAGCTTGTCAGCAGGAAGTTCTCTGGTCATTATTAAATTAGAATCTTCATGTTGTGTGGCCAAAATGTGTGGTTTTCATCAGGAATAGGGTATTTCCATAAGTTCTGGTGGGTAACCAAGAGCAATGATAATAGCCTGTATTGTTTGGGGGTGCTTCTGGGATACTCCTAATAAAAAATGAGTGGGCAGGTTATCCCATACCTGGTCCTGAGTTTTTCATTTGGTGACCTTCTAATGCATTTGTGTGTAGAGTTTTAAAGGGATTTATTTACATTTTCAAAAATGAGCATATGGTTAAAAAAGGCAAATACAGATAGACACTAAGGGAAAAGGGAAGATTTTTTTTAACCACAGTCCTCATACTTACATTGAGTATCAAGTATTTTCTGAATTAAGTATCAAATAATATTAAATATTTCCTGAAATATGTAACTACTACTACTAGTTTGTTGTATATCTATAAGAAATATAAACAAAAAGAAAAGTGAAACCCCCCACATCATATGTATATGTATATCACACATTCACAGTGCTTATCCTAAACAGACTAATATTTTACTTGGGCTTAGGGCCTTGGGCTTCCTCTGCAAGCACCTCATCACTGAGCTATGTCCCTTCCCCTACCCCCTTTTTGGCAGATATTATGCATACTTTGGGAACTCAGGTCTGTTTATTCTTTTTAGTGGTACATAGCATTCATTTTGAGAATGTGCCATGGTTAAAAAAAAACAAGACTGAATGTTTGTTTTCTAGTTGTTTTTTTTTTAAGTTAGTGTAGAAAGTAACAGGTTTTATAGTTTATTCATACATTTCTGTCAACTGTACGTAGTTCTAGTCTATCCCTGTCTACCACCCCCTTCCCTTGTGGCCCAGAGTGCCCCCTTCCCCCAAATAGTTCCCCCATCTCTTTTCATGTCACCTGTATTTTATTACCCTCATTTTCTCCCTCCCTTAGGATCATTTTCTCTCTTCTCATGATCCCCTTTCTAGTTTTAATGCATATATGCACACACACACACACACACACACACACACACACACACACACACACACACACGTGTGTGCACACACATGTGATGCCTGCACATAAATAATTTTAAATTTAGGTCATGTCTATGAGAGCAAATTTGCCTTTCCAGGTCTGTCTTATTTTCCCTCTAGCAGTCTTAGAGTTTTTAGGCCTATGTTTGAGATCTCTGATCCATTTTGAAATGATTGTTGTGCAGGATGTTAGCGTCTGCCATCAGTGTTCTACATGGAAATCCAAACTTTCAAGCACAATTATGTAAAAAGTTGTATGTTTTTGAAATATTGTGTCGAAAATTAGGGGGTTGTAGCTGTGTGGCTTTTTTTTTTTTTCCGGATCCTTTGTTCTATTCCATTGGCCCACACGTCTGTTTTTGTGGCAGATACCACACTGGTTTTGCTACTGTGGCTTTATGACATAATTGGAGATCAGGTGCTGTGAAATCCCCACCCTTGCTCTTTTCGCTAAGGCTGGCCTTGGTCATTCAGTCTTTCGTACTTCTAATATGAGGTTTAGGATTTTGTCCTTTTCCTGCAAAGGATGTCATTCCGATTTTGACGGGGATCGCATAGTATAGTTGTTTTCTCAATATTAACCCTGTCAATGCATGATCAAAAGAGATCTTTTTATCACCTAGCATCTTCTGTTTCAGTCTCCAGTGTCTAGAAGTTCTTGTTGCAGAGGTATTTTCTCTTCTTTATTAGGCTCATCACTACATATTTTATTAATTTTGAAGCCTCTGTGGAAGGAATCCCCCCCACCCCCTTCCTGACTTCCTTTCTCAGCAAGTTTTTCACTTATGTTAAAAAGCTACTGATTTTTGTACGTTAATTTTGTACTCTCCTCCTTTGCTCAAAGAGGTCTCATTTCTGGAGTTTCCTGGTGAGGTCTTTATAGTCATGTAAGCACAGTGTCATGTCATCTACAAATAAGGATAATTTGACTTCTTTCCTTTCTTTTGATCTTTATTCTTATTGTTTTAAAACTTTGAGCATTGCAATTGAATAACACTGGATAAAAAAGCACCCTCAGATATTAGGGGGATGGTCTCAGATTTTCCGTATATGGCCTTTATTATGCTGAGGTGTGTTTCTTCGATTCCTAATCTTTCTTTAAAGCTGGTATTGGGGATTGCGCCTAAGGCCTCACATCCTCTACCCAAGCAAACCGCCACTGAGTTACAACCCTATCCCACCTAGATTCTTCAGAGCTTTCATCATAAAGGGATGCTAAACTTTGTCAAATGACCTTTCTGCATTGCTTGAGATAACCATGCCATTTCTGTCCTTAATCCTGTCAATGTGGTGCATTGTAATTACTGAGTTCTATATGTTAAACCAAATTTGCATCCCTAGAATGAAATGAACTCAGTTGTGGTTTGTGATTTGTGATTTAAATTTGTTCTGGAACTCTTTTTTTTTTTTTATTTTTCGAGACACGGTTTCTCTGTGTAGCTTTGCGCCTTTCCTGGAACTTGCTTTGGAGACCAGGCTGGCCTCGAACTCACAGAGATCCGCCTGGCTCTGCCTCCCGAGTGCTGGGATTAAAGGCGTGCGCCACCACCGCCCGGCATGGAACTCTTTTTTATAAGAATTGCATTAGCAATTTTTGTTCTCTGTGTTCACTAAGAGATGGTTCTGTAGTTTTTCTTTTTGTTGTGTTCTCATCCAGTGTTGGCATGTAGGCTACACATACTTGGCAGGATGAGTGTGGTAGTGTTTCTCCCATTTTCATTTTGGAGCAGTTAGAAGAGCATTGATATTCGCCCTTACTTAGTCAAAAACAGAATTTAATAGTGGTTGTTTGTTGCTACCTCTATAGAAATAATGTTTAATTAAGTTTTTATTGATACTACATATGCTTCTATTAGCATAAATATTTTGTATTATTATTAGATATTTTTATACATGCATATAATATGTTTTGCTCAAATCCACCTCCATTCCCTCCCTTGAACTCATCCTGTATCTCTTCCCATTGCTTTTCTCTTATTCTCAGGCAGCAGGTGTATCAGATTCATACCTGAAAAGGAGGGTCCTGTGAGCTGGTAATGGACATGTGGTCTTTAGGCAGGCCACCAAAGGTTGGGTGGAGTTGGTAGCACAAGTCTGGGATCTCAAATTCAAGAGGAAAGGCTGTCAGATGGGCACAGGGCATGCAGTCCTTGGACAGGTAACATGTGGTGGCAAAACATGCTCATAGCTTTATAAATAAAAAAGGATGGTTTTGCTGGGTATAGCAGTCTAGGTTGGCAGTTATTTATTTTCAATAACTGACACATCTCTTTACACGTTGTCCTAGGTTTCAAATGAGAAACAAGGTGTTATTTTGTTGTTTGCCTCTGTGTGCTGACATTTTCCCCTTACACCTTTTAATATTTTTTCTTTACTTTGTGTTTTTAACATTTTTATTATATTGTAGAGATGTTCTTCTTGGCCATGTCTATTTGAATTTCTAAATGCCTCTTGTGTTTCAATGCCTATTTCTCGAGATTTTGGAAAATTTTTGTTCTAAGTTCATTGAATAAATTATCTTTGCCCTTCCTATGTGTCTCAGCCCCTTCTTCTATCCCAAGGATTCTTAGATTGGCTGGCATAGTTCTTGGTTGTTGAAGTCATGTTCACTTGTTTTTCCTTATTGAGGCTTCTAGTGTTTCCTCCAATCTTGATGCTTTTTCTTCTTCTTGGTTGGGTCTGTTGATGATGCCTTACTCTGCAGTTCTTTAATTAGCTTCTTTGAAATTTCATTTCCAATATTTCTGGTTTTCTTTTTAAAATCTCAATCTGCTTGCTGATTTTTTTTGAACTTTTGAAATAGCCATCTGATATTTACCCATTTCAGTGTCTTTGAGTTAATTATGTAAGGAGTTACCTTCTGAAGGAGTAACTTTGCTTTGACCTTTAAATTTTGTGTTGCAATCTGATCATTTTTTGTTTGGATATCTCTTCTATTTTGTTGGGAGCATTATTTTATTTTATTTTTACTTTTTTTGAGATAATAATTATAACATTTCTCCTTTCCTTTTCCTCCCTGCCAACCCTCTCACATACCTCTCCTTGCTTTCTTTCAAATTAATAGCCTCCTTTTTCATTGTTTGTTATCATTTGCATATATGCTTATGTATAATATATATATATGAAATAAAACCAGAAACATTTTATAAATACAATAAGTAATGCCAAAAGTGTAATGAACTAGGATAAAAAGATCACAAGGCTTAAACAAGATGAGATGGGTGTGGCAGCTCCATTCTGGTCCTTTGAAAGTTGGAGACTACAGTTGTGTGTGTGGAGGTCCGTTGAATGGGTAGCCTCTGCCCTTCTAGTTGTTTATGCAGACTCTGGCTGAGTCTGTATTGGATAGCTGGCTTATGTCTTCAGCACTGTCTTCATGTTGGGAGCGTTCCTTCCTTGTATATATACCATGGGCTTCTGCTGGCCACACTTAGCTTTACACATTGTGGTTTTTTCAGTTTGTTTCACCCTTCCAAGACTCCTCAAACTCTTCCCCTAGAGAGGCTAATGTTTTAGCTGGGGGATGGCTCCACTACACAGGGAAAGTGGGAAGTAACCACAACACTAGATTGGCACAGGTAGAGGGCCTGTCTTCATGCTTTCAAGAACACTTGAGTGTTAATCACCCTGCTGTGGGATACAGCTGTGGGGCTACTCACTGGGGTCATGCTCAGAGCTATCACACTACAGCATTGTTCTTGGTTGATGGGAGCTTTCCAAGCCAAAAGAGACAGGACTATTTTTTCCTCATGGTTATTCTAGCTTAAGCTGAGCCTCCTGTGTATATACCCTGAGGTTTGTGAGCAATCTCCTGTCTCCATGCTCTCAATAACTACCTCATTGGGCCTTTCTTCGTTGAGGAGATGAACAGAGAAAATTGAGGCTCACTGACCTGTGGTTTTTCCCTGATTCAGGCTCTGCTGATAGGTCCGGTTCCCAGGGAACTGTAGATTCTGTGTCAGAACACTGGCCATCTCCTCCCTTGAGTCACAGAATGACAAGTGACATTGCTCTTCACCACAGCCTGTCTGCTCTAAGAACCACTGTGTCACTAAACACAGCTGAGTGTGACTGTTGCAGTGTTGACCTGAGGACAGGGTTGCCCATTTCTGGCCTGACTTATTTTTTGGAAGCACTTTTTCTGCCACTCCTCCAACCACATCCCTTGCCGGGGGCCAGCAAGGCTGAAGCTGGGTCTAATGTCTCTGTGTCATGAATCTTTTTCTCCTGACTTTTTGGGGGCTTGCTGTTTCCTTCCTGTGCTTCTAAAGTTCTTCGTGCCTTTTTCATATTCCAATTCTCTCATCATCTTACCCAGAAGTTCATAGGATTTATTTTCCAAGTAAGTGTCTTACTGTAAACATTGACTTTGCTTTTATTCTTGTGGTTATACATGTTACAATCACTATTCCTATTTATGTACCTTATAGATGTTTGGATACTTTTGTCCCCAATCCACAGGTAAAAATCTTATCAGGAGAATTTTTGTGTTAAAGGGATTTATCAGCCTTTCTGCACCATCTTCCCGAAAGGTCACATTGGTTTATCCTTTCTGCAATGGTCTCTGCCATGGTGGATCTTTCCCGTGGCCGTCATTACACATCCTCCATCTTTGCCTATGTGGGTCCTGGGTGTAAGTGACCTTGTGTTTCTGCTCCAGTTCCAGTGCTCGGGAAGAAGCAAAAGAGGGGAGGTTTTCTGCTCCCTGGAGATTCCTTGTTGCACCCTGCTTTTGCCAATATCTGGCATGAAGATCAGTGACATTTTAAGTCCTCTTTGTTAGCTTTTTCCACCCAGCACCTTGCGAATTGTCTAGCCTAGTATAGGCAAAAGGTGACTTGGAAAAATTAAACATTTTTTTTTCAAAGTGATTTTATAGATGCTTGATGTATATATGGGTGCTTTGGACTCAGTAACCTCAAGACAATATATAGGCTATATAATTTTAAATTGCACTCCCCCCAAATATGAGCTTCAAAATTTTAAAGGATATTTTACTTAACAATAAAGAATAGGATATATGGCCTCTAATTGTATATGTAAAATATACAATATAAAAATATAAAATCTAGAGTAAACATCAGAATACTTCCTCCTTCAGACCTCTCAAAAGTAGCAAACCTCTTTAAATATTGAGTCTTAAACTTTGAAGGTTTAGTGAATAATGAGACTGTAAGATGTTTAGGGCAGGACTGGGTAGTCCCTCCCAGTTAATCTTCATGTCATAGCTGAAGAAGTTGTTACTCGATACAGTGGCCACTGGCCTTAGAGTAAGGATGCCAGAGAGCCATGGTTGACCTCAATTTTTGCAGGGTGAAATGAAATCTCATTATTAGCATCCTTAAATGGATATTGAGGAAATGCTGAGTGTGGAGTTATTTGTTTCCTGTTCTTTTTTCCCCGGTAGTTCTTAATTCTTTACCATTTTATGGCCTCAAATAAGACTGATGCCATTTTCCAATGATCAGTTGAATTAATTTACAGATGGACTGCAGAAAGAAGATGTTTGTAAACTACTGGAGATGTCAGCCATTGCTTTTGTATAAGCCTTTGAACAGTGGTCTCCTCTGGAGACTGTAGCCATATTACCAAGTATCTGAGCAAATGGAAGTCCTTTTCTTCTTTGATTAAATAATGTTTCAGTAGAACAGTGGAGAAGGGTCCCATATATTCCTACATTATTTCTCTCACTGGTTAATTTCATTTATCTTTGGTTCATATCCCACATGGGATCAGAGCACACAAGAATTTGAAAACTGTGTTTGAAGCAGCAGATAGAATTCAAGTAGCAGTTTGTTACTGAAATTATTCATCAGAAATCCACATTTCCTGCAGTTCACAGAGCCAGCATGTGTTACCCTGAGGCAAGTGTCAGCTGCTGGAGCAGGGACCCCAAGGCTCTCAAAAGCCCTCCAGCCTTCCAGGGACCTTTGTCCAGCAACAGAGGTTCAGTAAGGGCACTATAGGCATATGAGCAGCTAAGAGCTTTGGCTGGAACCCCTAGACAGACACAAAGGCACTGTCTAATTAGAGATCACCACTGAAATTTGTCCTCAAGGCACAGGATGTGTCCCAGGCTACCAGCAGGGAACAGTACGTCCAGTCACACTGCTCATTTCACTGTCACCAAACCTCGCTTCTCAAATGATAGGTTTTTCAATTGTTAGTGGGAGTGTCCTATAGCAACTTTTATATTTCTTCAGCTTTTAGCACTTACTTCCCCCAGGATGCTGTTCTTGTTTTCCTAATGACTCAGCTTTATTTTGAGTTTTTAGAACTGAAGTTGAACCCTGGGAGGTCACAATCCTGGCTCTCTTTTCTTCGGACTGTGCTGATTTCTCTGCTTCTCCCAAATGGGAGAAGACATTTTAAAGTATGTTCTGCATTCATTAATAGCAGTGTAGATTTATTATTTTTGTAAAATAATTAATTAGTCCAGACAGGAATGAGGAATATTAAAGCTCTGAGAGCCAGGGAGAACTTTATTTTAGAAAAAAAATAGAAAATCCAGTTTTAGAAAACTCAGGTCTGGAGAATATAAACCAGTCATTTAAGTGTAAATAACTATTCATGGCTAGGCTGGGATTTGACCTTAGGTTACCTGGCCCCCAATTCAGCATGTTTTGGCTCTGACATATGGTATTAAGTAGTTTAAAACAATAGAATGAGGACGATATAAGATAAATGTAAATTGCTCTGACAATAAAAAAAAATCATATATATGTTTGTGTGTGCCAGCATATCCAAAACCTTGTTTTATCTAAAGACTATACAGACACAGGGAGCGTGGGTAATGTTTGTCCAGAGTGAGAGGTAATATTATTATTTTTTTATTCCTTTTCTTTCTAGGCAGAATTTCAATAGCAAATAAATGTGCGAGCCAAGTATCCTAACCCACTCGCCAAGTGACAGATAGCATATTAGAGATTTCATTTCACTTTTGAATGATACAGTGATTGTCAAAGAGCTCCAGCAGCTGCCATATGAGCATAATCAGCTCTTGAATCCTGTGTCTTTCACCACTGCTGTTTTGCTGTAGAAGAGAGTTATGCGGCTTTGAATTATGCAAATTTCTTGTATATTAACTGAACGGAGAGGGCTCAAACTGGTATAAAGAGCTACTGTAGAGAATTAGGCCTGATTTGGGTGTTCATCGCGGATGGAGAATAATAAGAGGTCGTTGTGGTTGGATTACCCCCGTCCTGCCCCCACTCCTTGCCTTGGTGAAAGATGAAATGCCCATAGCTCTGAGGTCATCCATATGCTTTTGGCAGGAGCTGACAAACCGTGTGGAGCCTCATGGGAATCTCAGCCCCAACCCCTCCCACACCAAGATGTGCATGCTGGCAAGATTCCTAGGTGATTTGCATGTGTGTGGAAGTGGGAGGGGCCTTGACTTACTGTACCTTTTATTAAGTTGCTGCTTCATTAATTGCACAAAGATATCCATTGTGACTTTGGATGTGACGTCTGCCAGGCAGAAGAGAACTGCTCTTGAGCCTTGCCTTCATCCCTTTCTTCAGCGAGTACTTGTGGAATTGGACTCAGCACCAGGGTATGAAAGGTGGGCAGTGGTGGTGCACGCCTTCAATCCCAGCACTCGGGAGGCAGAGCCAGGTGGATTTCTGTGAGTTCGAGGCCAGCCTGGGCTACCAAGTGAGTTCCAGGAAAGGCACAAAGCTACACAGAGAAACCCTGTCTTGAAAAACAAACAAACAAACAAACAAACAAAAAACCAAAAAAGGAAAGTGCACCAGGTGCCAGGGAATGAAACATGGTTCAGACACTGTCTTCCTTGTGTTGTTGCTCACCAGACTTGGGGAAAGGAAGGAACAGATGAAGAGGGTACAGTGCAGTTTCAACAGCAGGTGTTGGTACAAGGTGCCTCTGGGCATCAGAAGGTTCACCAGCTCCTATGGCTGGAGGGAAGGAAGAGGGAAGCTGGGATGCTTGCTGGGCTGATGCCTAGGGGATAAGTAGGACCGAGGATGCTTTCCATGGCTGTGTATCAAAATGCCTCAAATGTAGCAGCTCAAACGTCCTTTTATTATCATTGTGTAGTTTCTGAAATGTCGGGGCATGGACTGATTATGTTCACTGTTCCATCTCAGGGTGACAACCGTGATGACCTGGCCAGATTCCTCCTTGGAGCTTAGTGTCATCACTGGGTGCCTATGGTTGGTGACAGGCATGGTTCCTTGAGGCTGGAGGACTGACTTTCTCAATGGCTGTCAGGCAGGATTCACTCAGCTTCTTGAGGCTACATGGTTCGCTGGCAGACTCTTTCCATATGGTGGTCCACATCCTGTAAGTTGGCAGTAGAGTCTCTTAGTCCATATGCTGAGTCGTATCCTGTTGTACAGCCAGAAGAGTGGCTTTTGCCATGTGATCCATGTCACATTACCACCTAGCAGGGGGACTCATTGGGGTCATCTTGAACTGCTGGGATATCAGGGCAGGAAGCTCTCTTGTGAGTCAGGAATTTGGAGCTGAGGAAGCAAAGGGGTTTAGAGTGCAAACTAATGAACTCACTGTGGTGATCATGGGGTGTCAGGCTTTGGATCTGTGCATGAAAACTCAAAGGGAGGTAGGTACAGACTTGTCGGCAGTTGTTTTGGTGACTGGGAATGGTCCCTCTGGTATGGAATTAGTGGAGTGAGGGGACACATGGGGCAGGAACTGCAGAGTGATGACAGGGAAGCTATATTTAGAGTGGCATTTACGGAGAGCACAAAGGAGAACTCAGGCTAGGTAGGAAGGACAGCAGTGAGCATGCACGTGTGCATAGATGTCACAGCCATGGGCGTGCTACGAGGAGATGGGAGAGCCAAGGAAACCCATCTCCCCATTTTACTGCTAGCCATTCAGCAAGGTGAACCCCTGACACAGCCAGGACACTGTGGCTTATTTGCCTGTAGCTAACCACAGTGACTAGCTCACAGCAATTGCTCAATTGCAGATTGAACTCAAATGGCAGATTGACTCGGCTGTAAGATTCTTGTTTACTCTCCCCTAATGCTTCTTTCATGAGGGATTATGCTCATTTGAGACATGTTTCTTTAGTCAATAAATACAAACAGGCCAACAAATTTAATTTTAAAGTCCCTGGATACATTATTAGCAGGCTGAAGTCTGGCCAAGTGACTGATGGCTCCAGTTAGTTGAAAGTCTGCCGTGTGTGTCATGTGCTAGGCTAAGGATTTTACCCACAGGACTGTAGTCCTCAGAAAGTCCTCTAAGAAGACAGGACTTTCTGGAAGACACACAGGAAACTGAGATCCATGGAGGTTAAATACGTTCCCTGCCTGGAATCATACAGACAGGAAGGAGGGCACTGGGAATTTGAGCTTTTGGCCGTCTTGATCCTAAAATCTGTACGCAAACAGAACTCTCTTATTGTGTGCAAAGAATTAGGTGGCCTAGAAAGCATATGAAGCCATAAGGCTGCAGTAATGAAAGCAGTGTGGTACTGGCACACAAATAGCCAGACAAACAGACTAAACAGAGGAGGAAGCCAGAAATAGGCCGGAATGCACAGGTCTCCACGGCTAATGAGGGAAGGAGGCTGTTAAGTAGGGATGCGTGAATACCTCCCTGGAGACAATGGCTTCACTTCACTGTTCTCACCTAGCACAGGTTAGATACTGAGGAATGAAGTAGTGTAAGGAAGGAGCCACAGAGAAGCAAAGGGGAAGGTTGTCCTCGTCATCTCAGAATATAGAAGCTTGTCTAGCTTTTTCTCAGATCTCAATAACCATGAAGCGAAGGCTTGGCCATTGTATTTCTTAAAACAAACATTAAAAATATATCATCATCAAAATGAAAATAGAAATTGTTGTTGGTTGTTTTTGCTCTTTTGGGGGCCCCCACCACCCAGCTCACAAATAAACCACACACAGAGGCTTATTCTTAGTTATATATGCCAGGCCTTAGCTTGGTTTGTTGCTTGCCAGCTTTTCTTAATTTTAAATTATCTCATCTACCTTTTGCCTCTGGGCTTTCTCCCTTTCTTACTTCTGTATATCTTAATTTCACTCTTACTCCATGGCTGGCTGTGTGGCTGACCCCTAGCATCCTCCTCTCCTTGTTCTTTCTTCTTCTTCTCCTCCTCCCAGATTTCTCCTTCTATTTATTCTCTCTACCCCTCCCCGTCCCCCCACCTATTCTTTCTCCTGCCGCGCTATTGGCCATTCAGCTCTTTATTAGACCATCAGGTGTTTTAGGCAGGCAAAGTAGCACAGCTTCACAGAGTTAAACAAATGCAACATAAAAGAATGCAGGGCAGCTTTGCACCATTAAACAAATGTTCCACAGCATAAAGAAATGTAACACACCTTAAAATAATATTCCACAAGAAATGACAACCTGGGGAAAAATAAAATTTACATATAAAACACAACAAAGTGCACACATGCATGTACACACGCATTGTGTACACACACCATAACAGAGGTAAATAACTAGTTTTCCTAGATTATTAGGATCAAAAGATGGGCAGTCATTCCAGGGGAAAAATGGATCACAGGTAGAAAAGTATTTTACTATCCATGAAATACAAATGATCTTCTAATCAATAATGTAATGGGTTTCTCTGTCCCACCAGCCCCAAATAATGACACAGAGACTTCTTATTAATTATGAAAGCTCAGCCTTAGCTTAGTCTTGTTCCTAATTAGCCCTTATAACTTAAATCAACACCTTTCTATTAGTCTACATGCTGTCACGTGGCTTGTGGCTTTTACCTCTCCTCCTGCATGTTCTGTTTCCTCTGTGTCCAGCTGGTGCTCCGCCCCCCTGCTTCCCAGAGCTCTCTCTGCCCGGAAGTCCCATCTATACCTCCTGCCTAGCTATTGGCTATTCAGCTTTTTATTACACCAATCATAGTGACATATCTTTACACAGTGTGATCAAAATTCTCGGAACACAGTAATGTGACCTTTAACCTCTCCATGACAGAACAAAGGCTGATGCTGCAGTGAGATCTCAGTTTGTCACTGTGCAGTAAAGCCCCAACTAATAGCACAAGCTCTTGAGATGGATATGGGGAAACAGGAGCTTGTCAGTCTTGTGGACATGGAGTGAAGCAGCTGAGGAGAGCTTAACTCAGCCGTATCTAGCAACAGAAGGGTTCATGTCTCCTTAGATCGGCAGTGCTGTTCCGCAGTCATTGCACAGAAATTTACAGGTGTGCAGAGAAATGCCTTTGTAGGTTTTCACCACAGCATTGTAAATTTGACTAAAACTGGATGACTTAGCTAACAACCTAAATATTTGTAAATAAGGAGCAAGATAGATCCTGACATACCCATTTATTGTAATGCTGTGCAGCTATGGGAGATGAGTAAATCGCCATTATATAAATCTACCTTGTAGGAAAGACCTCTGTCAAAGAACAAAATACTGGGAGAAAACAGTACTACCCTAGGATACTTTTGGAGACAAGAGCAAGAAATTAAGCACATGTAGTCATGTGTCTTTGTATTTTATTTTCAGAAGGAAAATCCTATAAGGATATATACTACAAACTAATTAAAGTGTTTGCTGCTTAGGATGCCATGCATTAGCCAGATGGAGGAAGGCAGGTGGGAATGTTTTCTTTCACTGCAACATTATATATATATATATATATATATATATATATATATATATATATATATATATATATACACACACACACACACACACACACACACACACACACACACACACCTGGGGAGAGGGAGAGAGAGAGAGAGAGAGAGAGAGAGAGAGAGAGAGAGAGAGAGAAAGGCAGAGACACAGAGAGATACAGAGAGGGACACAGAGACAGAGACACAGACAGAGACACAGACAGACACAGTAAAATATTATCCACATATATGTTGAATCCCATGAACTCAAACACAACACACATTACTACCTTAACAAATCATGCATATAGAAAGACACTGGGCTAAAGCACGTCCAGGAATCATCAGTTATAACAGCATAAACAATTGGCAGCCTGATGCTGTCGGTGGAACTGTTTCATTTGCTCCCCTCATTCATTAGCTTTCCTCTTCTGTGACAAAATGGCCAAGGTAAATATGCAGAAAAGGAGAAATGTATATCTTGGCTGGAGGTTTTAGGCTTTCCAGTCTGGTTGGCTGACTACCTTGACTGTCGCCTGATAGCATGACACAGTATTCTGTGAGCACAGCACAGCTTCATCCCTCAAGGATGGGGTCAGCAAGAGCAGGGAGGGAGGGGGTTGACAGAGAGAAGGGTGTGGTGAGGGGAAGAAGAGGGTGGAAAGTGGTCTTCTAGTATCGCCGCAACTGTTCTTCCTGAAGACTCCATGGTCTCCTAGGAGGACTGTAGGCTGTTGCCCAACCTTTCAACATGTGACCCTCAAGAGACCTTTGATATAAAAATAAAAACACTTACTGATAAACTTCAATCACGTATCTGTATATATTTAAGGTCGTTTGATTTACTATTGCACAAATGGCATTTCACATCATAAACCTGATCTCAAAAATACCAAAACCAGGGTTGGGGATTTAGCTCAGTGGTAGAGCACTTGCCTAGCAAGCACAAGGCCCTGGCTTCAGTCCTCAGCTCCAGAAAATAGAATAATTAAAAAAAATACCAAAACCACAGTATAAAAATGAAATTAATAGCATTTAACAGTTAAAGAACTAGTAGACTCTCATTAAAATGAGCATGACCTTTTGTTGAGACTTAGTTGACAGCTTCTGACATGACCGTGTAGAGTCTCCGAGCTTTAGTTTATAGGCTGCCGTCGCTGCGGTGACCTGTCACTCCTGTTGCCTCAGATGGGAAGGTTTACCTAGACATTGCCCTTCTTGTTGCTATGTTCCCCGGCCAGCCCTAAGCAATTGGGACAGTCAGTTTCTGTTACAGCTTGATGAGAGACAGCCCAAACTTAGGTATGGAAAACTTGAGGAAATGATTGTTGCCTGAGTTTACAAAATCATCCAACTCATTTTCTGTCATCAGTCACTAATTATGAAAGATTTTGTGTAAATCACCTGCTAAATTTTCATCTTCTCTGATGACAATTTGTTTGGGAACTCATCAAGAGGGATGCATAACCATCTTTCCAAAAATGAATTAAGAGCCCACCCGCACCTTTTATTTAGAGGATTCTCATCGGCAGAAATTCTGTTCTTCCATTTTAACTTTTCACATACTTTTGATGGGTAGCATACATTGTGTGTGGCCACAAAACCATATTCCACACACTTTTGATGGGTAGCATACACTATGTATGGCCACAAAACCATATTCCACACACTTTTGATAGGTAGCATACATTGTGTGTGGCCACAAAACCATATTTCACACACTTTTGGTGGGTATCATATGTTGTGTATGGCCCCCAAACCATATTCTACACACTTTTGATGGGTAGCATATGTTGTGCATGGCCTCCAAACCATATTCTACCCACTTTTGATGGGTAGCATACATTGTGTATGGCCCTTAAACCATATTTCACACACTTTTGATAGGTAGCATACATTGTGTATGGCCCCAAAACCATATAAGTAAGATGTATGTCTAGATATCCACTTTTTTTTTTTTTTTTGGTTTTATTGAGACAGGGTTTCTCTGTGTAGTTTTGGTGCCTGTCCTCGATCTTGCTCTGTAGATCCTGGAACTCACAGAGATCCGAAGTCCGCCTGCCTCTGCCTCCCGAGTGCTGGGATTAAAGGCGTGCACCACCACTGCCTGGCTAGATACCCACTTTTAAAAATGGCTCTTGCCTCTCTTTCGGTAAATAAGCACATAAATTAAAAACTGGAGTACCAGCATTTGCTGAAGGCTCTGCTTTACCTTGGGAATTGTGATCAGCACATCTGGTGAGTGCTGTGACCTTGAGGAAAGGCTCCCACGTATCTCTGGTCACTTGGGCTTGTTTTGTGTGTTAAATCCAATCTGTGTTGTTGTTGTTTTCAGGAGTCTTTACAGCCATTTGTGTATTTTGGATGATCAGTGTGGTTACAGTTAGCTAATCTTATTTTAATTGAGTACTGATGCTTGAGAACTGAGCTTGTGGTGGGGGAGGGGGACAGACCTCCTCCAGTCAACCACCACTGTGCAGCTCTCAGATGCAGGTGTGGGGGTTGTGGGGGCACCTGTTTCCACCGTTATATTAAAGGCGGTGGAAGCTCACTCTCTCTGTACATAGCCAATGAACAAATGAGGCCGTATGAATGAATTTATATCACCAGAAGAGATGACGGTGGACAGCTCTTGGCACCCACTGGAAGGTGCTGGCTGTAAACCCTGGGTTACATGGGTGTTCACAGATTTGCTACCCTCCAAACTTCAGTTTTCAGTGTTGTTCAGAGTGACAGCATTAAGAAGATCAGCCGTTGGGACATGTTCAGAGGGGTCATTTTGATTAGGTTAAGTGAGGGAAGACCCTAACACCATTCCCTACACTTGGATGTAGGGTTGCACAGGAAGGAGAAAGCTGGGTGGGCACAGGCACTCCCTGTTCTCTGACTCCTGACTGTAGATGCAGTTTGATCCGCTTCCCCAAGATCCTGCCATGATGCCTTCTCCACGTTGACTCCTTCAGTAGTTGCCTTCATCCGGGTATTTTAGCTTGGTAGCAGGGAAAGTAGTGAGTACAAGCAGTTATCCATGAGTAATGATCTAAACCACATTTTCTCTATTCCAGGGGCAAACTGAAGAAGAAAAGAAGCCCAGAGGAGGTGCCACAGTTTTAAGCCAAGGTAATTATCACTGTCTGGTACAGTTTCAATTCACAGTGAACAACTTTCACATGAAAATTTGGTTAGATTGCTCTTGTTGTTTTATGCTTCTTAGCTTAAATATAGAGCACTATTGTCTCCAGTTTACTCAGGGTCTTACTCTGGTGCAGACTTTATCAATGTCATCTCATTTTAGGCATATTAAGGAATGCAGCTCTGCGGCTTTTATTTTTGTATGCATTTGCCTTTTAAACAAGCTGTGAAGGAGGCCATTTCTGGTTTCTATCTCCGTTAGTGATAGAAGGTGGTGCCGAATTCATTTCCATCTCCTTGCTTCTATTTTTTCCCCAGATTGTTTAAATCATCTGATATTTGTGCTTGTTCACTCCTGCTGAAGCCATGTTGAAGAGATGGTACATTTAATCCAGATTGAGTATCCCTCATGGTTATTCACTCATTTGTAGACTTTAGATAATGGCTTTTTTTTTAAATTAATATTTTTTTGCTATTCCTCTGATTTTCAGATGCCTTAAATTTAAATAAACAAATTGAGTTGCCGTTTTGTGACTATTTCCACAAGACAATTGCTATCAAAATTTCTATAAAATGCAGTTGAATATCCAACAGGATTTTTTTTTACCATTTCTGGGAAGAAAGGTACATAAATTTGATAATATGCCTCTGTAAAGCTCTAAAAATACCACAAATATTTAGTTGAGTAGACTTTTTTATTTTTAAATGATTAAAAACAACTAAAATATTAAGTATTTTTAATAATTTTATTTCTAAAAGATTGCTTACTATTTCTTAATTTTGGAATACGATATTGAAAATCTGCAACCTTAAAAGTGTTTTCTATTACAATAAAAATATTATGTTGCTTTAAGTGGATAGTCTTCTGTTGCTACCACCCGAGGCCTGTCGTGTTCTTTGCTGAGCAAGCAGAACGGGGTGCAATACTTTGATAATTATGTAACTTGATGTTCGGATCCGCTGGAATACACTTCAGTTATACAACACTGGAATTTTAGAAATGAAATTGCCTTGTGCGTGGCCCGAACAGTAGGGTTCTTTCAACATTTTTTTCATTCTCAGAGATAGGTTGATATTTATTAAATTGTCATTTCTCCCCCGGAGCTATATTTTCACACTAATGTAAATTGAGTATTTTTTTTTTTTCATTTTGTGGTTGAATCATTCCCACCGGAAGAGGAAAACTCGGCTGAGATGAACACTGTAAAACTTTTCAGTTCCTTTGCTATAGTTCTTTCCAGCGTATGCTTGCATTTTGACTACGTGCAAGGATTTGTTTCTCTCAAACCGTTTTCTGGAAAGTTGGTTTGCGTTGTTGGTCTCTGTCTGCTGGTTCATTCTGGAGTTCATCACTCCTGCTCAAAAGTATCTGGCTGTGCTTTACTCTGCCCCAAATTTGACATTATTAATTGCTTCTGGAACATAACTAAATGTTTAGAGGAAGGATTAGCTCTGCTTTATGTCTGTACATGCTATTAGTTGCTAATTGTATTGAGAATAGGCTCATCTGGAGACTTTAGGATATAATGTATATTTTTATCATGTTTAATGGAGTGAATGAGATATATCTATCTCCCACTGTCATATTATCATAGCATCTTAAGGAGATTTTTCCACCTATAGATTGTAGAATAGTCATTTTTTCCTTAGAATCCTTAATAATCTGAAGAAATGTAGCCTCTTATCTGGTATCTTAAAAATAATAACAAAACCAGAATTGTGTATGTACACATTGATATGTATATGTGCCTAGAAAAGTATACTGAATATAAATACATAATTCTTTGTAGCGGTTTTGTATCTGGTGTGTGCTTCCTTGGCTATTGTTATAACATAATTTGAGTGCCTAACTTTTGCCACTAACATTAAGCTATAGGCAAGGGAGCCTCGAGTGCCACTTGACTTTCTCAGAATAAAGTTCACTAGTGGTCAGTGAATCCAAGATTTGAAACTATGTCAGCAAGCTGTAATGCTGAGTTCTTTCTACTCTGTGCATGCACTTTCTATGTTATCATCCTCCTCTTCTGTGCAGGTGTTGAGACAAAGGTGTAGAAAACTGCAGTATTGCTTAGAGATGGGCTGGGCAAAGTAGCTGCTGATAAAGTACTAATGGTCTCTTTCACGCTCATAGGTGTTCTTGGGGATGGGCCGAACTAGATTTTCCTTGAAGTAGTCATTCCTTGGGATTTATGTTTTCATTCTTTTGGAAACTCTTTGGCTAAAATTCTTCCTGGTGACTAAAAAGTTACATAACTCTTCTGGATCCATCTCCCTGAGAGAAGGCTTGTATCAGCATTCACTCGTTAATACTCACTTGTCAATAATTGGCTGTGATAAAGTCAGAGAATTATTCTTGTCAATAAGTGTGAAGCTCAGACCTGTCTGCCTTTTATTTTTGACATCTCCAAAATAAAAACACCCAATTTCTTTGTGAAACAAATGATCTAGATTTTTCTATCCTTGATTTATAAGTGTCTTTAAAAATCACTGTTTGGTTGCATGTTGGGGCAGTGGGGATTTTATGAACAAAAACCACGAATGAAGGAAGTTGTAAAGAAAATGTAGTTGTACACATACACAGATTAAACTCTGTATATAACATAAAATAATAATAAATACAATAGAAATAGAAATCCAAAAAATATTGTTCATAGATACAACGGAGAACAGGCCATTAATACATAAAGGAATTAGGTAAAATCGTCAGTTGTACTGTGATCTCAGTCATCACCTGGAAAAGGTTACAGGTTATTAACTGAAGAGATAAAAGTGACTAAAAATTAATATATTGAAAAATCTCAAATTTCAATAGAATATAAAGAAATACAAGTTTAAAATTAGTGACTAGTTTTGATTGAACAAATTAGCAGGGGCTTTAAACTTCTGGCTCCTCTCAGTATACAACGAGGAGATGAGCTCTGGGTTCATGAGTGGAGTTTCCTCTGGTTATCGAAAGTGTTAAATAAACATTTTCTTTGATTTAGAAAGTCTTCACTGAATTTTTCCTAATGAAATCAACATGTGCATTCCACTTATGCCAACCTTGATTACTGTGGCACTGTTTATAACCACAAAAGTTGAAAAAGAATGTTCATGCATATGGTTTATAGGAAAAACATTGTGGCTTGAATATCTGTAGATATTTATGTCCCTTGTGTTCTTTGGGAACTTTAAATCACCTTAATAAACACTCATGGTAATATTTGATATGTTAATATTTTTAACAACAGTGATCTTCAGGTTTTTGATTTTAAGAGTGTGTTTATAGCAGTCACTTGTGGTCTCAACATATGGCTGGGTCAAGCCTACCTGCTTTTCTGAATTATTTAGAAAAATCTAACGTATCCGTTTTCTTCCTTGTATCTCTTTTTTTATTCTTTTGGATGCTGTCCTAAACCTGACAGTGTTCTCTGTCCCACTCTGGGCTTCCTTTTCCATCTTCAAAGCTCTTTTCCCACCACTCTGGCCGTGGGGCTGCTTGTCTGCTCTGTACTGACCTCCATGCCTAAGTCAGAAGGCATGGATTCTCCCTCCCTTTTCCATCTAACTCCTCCACAGAGCTGCCAAGATTTACATCTCTGCTGTCCTGTGGATTTCTTTTTCAAAAACACTCTTAATGAAATTTGCACTAAACTTTCTGCTGAGTCCATTTTTAATTCTTTTGTCAATGAGAATAACAACCCCAAGAATTTCATGGTGTGTGGTAACCCAAGTGAATCTCCCTATAATTTCCTCTAATATGTGGTGACCATGAAAGGACCCCAACGAAGTTTATTTTTCTGCGGACAAAACAGGGGACCATACTTCAGGACTTTAGCTACTGAATTTACTCCATGTTACTTAAGGACAACTAACAACCTCTGGAAACAACTGTGATTAGAGCTTCTTTGCATAGTGTGATGGGTTGAAGATACTGGCTCCCATAGGCTTGTATTTTTGAATGCTCGATCCACAGTTGGTGAGACTGTTTGGGAAGGATTAGGAGGTGTGGTCTTGTTGGAAGGGGTGTGTCACTGGGGGTGGGCCTTGAGGTTTCAAAAGCCTGTGCCATTTCCACATCCCTCTCTCTCTCTCCCTTGTGGTGTGGGTCAAGATATAAGTCCTCAGCTACAGCTCTAGTGCCATACATGCCTGCTTGCTGTCATGATACCCACCGTGATGATCATGGACTCACCGTCTGAAACTGTGAGCTCCAATAAAAGTTTTTCTTTTGCAAGTTGCCATGGTTATGGGGTCTTTTCACAGCCATAGAAAAAGTAAGACACATGGCATACCCTTTCTTCCTGTATCTGCTGAAGAGGACTTAGAATGATTTCAGATTTATAGAAAAACTGCAGTTATAATAGTGCAGAAATAGACGTAAGTATTCTGTACCTAGTTTGTTTTAACATTAACAGATTGTATGGTCATGGAACATTTTTCAGAACTGAGCAGTTAATACTGCCATGTCAGTGTGTATTAAATTACAGACTTTGTTAAGGTAGAATCAGTATTTTTACCTGTATTCTTTTTTTTTTTTTTTAATGCCAAGCTTCAAAATACTACTTTGGATTTAGCATTGTAGGTTGTTTCTTTTGTGCTCTGTGTTTTTTAATCTCCTCTCATAGGCAGAGCCCACATTCCTGGGCAGGTATAGTATTTCCTTACCTGCCATCCACTGACCCTGTTTGCCACCATCTCAGTTCCACACTCAGCATGCCATTCAAACTCCTCTTGCTTAGCTCACTGGTGTCCAGTGGAGAGTTGTTAGAGTTCTGTCAGTTGGATGGAATCATTGCCCTCCCAGATCAGTAAATGTTTTCATACTCTTATTGTCCTTACTATTGCACGTGCACATGTAGGCTGATATTGTCCTTGGTTCCTAATGTCCAGCCTGCCTTGCTGGCAGTCCCTTACTAAATAGCACCATCATGGACAAATAGTCAAACCATAAACTCATAGATGCCTCATTCCTTGCCTACTCATTCCTAATTTCAGGAAATTTTGGTCACTTTTCTCTCCATTCTTTCTCCTTGATAACTCTCAAATAATATCTCCCTCGTCTGGTGATTTAGAACTATCCTTTAGTCTCTCTCTCTCTCTCTCTCTCTCTCTCTCTCTCTCTCTCTCTCTCTCTCTCTGTGTGTGTGTGTGTATGTGTGCATGCACGCTTTGTGAGCCATCCAAAACATGCCGTCTAGACTTAATATCTGAAGAATCACTCCCCCCCACCTTGAGGTCTTTCTTCTGGATGGCTCCTTCAAACCCTGTTCATACATTTCCCTCCCCCCATGTGTGTCTTTGTATTTTGGGGATAGGTCCCATACCGTAAAATAATTGGCTTTAAATATTTTGAGTTGTATAATATGATGTATCTTCTCTAAAGTTAGACATATTTTTAAAGGGCATGTAATCAGGTCCAATCAGGTCCACAAGACTTACTGTTTTGTAAACTGATGTAATGATGTATTAAAGCTGTTTAGTATTAATTAGCCAGATGGCCTGGAGAAGAATCAATATGACTACAGAGGTGCTTTACTCACTTCCAAGGGTTGGTTGTGGGACTGGAGGGTGTTGCTCATTTAGGGATTCCAACAGCTTCAGAGATGGAACCCTCTATCTATTATGCTGGATTTCTTCACTGGGGTCGCTAGCACTTTCTACCTGGGTACAGTCACATAACTGCTTTCTTTCAGAATAGTTGTGTCAGTGGAATTAACTAGAATGTCTGCACCTGCCAACCTTAGCGAGAGACTAGTTCATTCTGAGTGACGTCCTTCCTCACCATAATGGATAGTTACACTATGAAAAAGGAGAAAAAAGGGATCTTATTTTATTCAACTCCCATTAATATAGATGGCATTTACTATCACTGAATAATCAATTAAATATCTAGGCATTTGTTACTTTGAACCTAAAAAATTAAATTTCACTGTGCTGTGATGTTCACTGGAGGATAAACTTTTTTTTTTTAATTTTAAATTAATGAACTTTTCTTGGGAGTCCTGTAATAACTGAAGAATTCATGTGCACTTTAATGAAGAGTATTACTCTTTAATAAGTAATTTTAGTACATATTTTCCCATCGTTTGCCTGTCCTTGCTAATGGCTTATAAACGAGCTACTCTCTTTGTGCCTAACTTGTTTAGCTGCCAGCCCTCTCTGTGGTATCCTGCCAATTCTAGGTGAATGAATGGGGATGTGAATGTGCGTCCAATGAAAGAAACACATACGCTCTCTTCCTGGAGCCGCCGACCATTGACTGGAGCCCGGTGAAGCACAAGGATGGGGCAGGCCCCGTATCCATGAAGCCTGTTTTATGTTGGTGATCTTTATACTACAACTAGAACCTTAACAGATGAAAGTGCACACCACAGCAAGCACTTCCCTCATTGAAGAACTTCTTGTGAAGGCGTCAGACAATTCATGCATTCAAACTGCCCTACAGAAGAGCCCCGTGGAGGCAGTATCCATTGTCTGCTACAACTGTGGTCACTCCCTGGTGGAGAAAGTCACCAGACTCTGAGAAGATGAGCGAGCTCTTGATGCTCCTATCGGCTTGATTGAAGGAACTGCTGAAGATCAGCACTTAATCCTAGAGCAGGCACAAGGGCTTTGCACTGTGGATAGGAGGCTCCAGAATTAGAACCCATCTTCCCTCTCCAGGTCTCAGCTCCTCTTCCTAGAAGCTTTGGTTTGATTTGGATCCCTCCCCAAAGGGTTTTTACAGTAGTGTGCACTGCACATTGAAGGCATTTACTTTTGATCAGTATGATTACCTTTTTGTTACCAAGATTACAATGGCAATGTTAGGGATATTTTAATGCCCCTTTAGACCTAAACCTACACTCTTTCATTTGAAAACTTAGACCGTGGGCTTATCTAGTGACAGGCTATTTCTGATACCCATGTTCTCTAGTTTGGATTCTTGGCTGTTTCTTCACAATGGAGATTCAGGTCATGGATCTCTGAGGAGCTATCCCAGAAGTGACTCCTTTCTCTTTGCCCTCACGGCTCTCCATAAATTGGCACATGGCTCTGCTTTGCCCCAGGTTTGATTATACATAACTCTGATTCTTTGGTGAGTATACTTTGTCAGGCTTTACCACTGTGAAGTTAAGGTTTTTTTTTTTCCTTTTGATTAAAGTCTAGAAAGGAGACTGTTAAAAAATTGCAGATATACTAGCTTTCACCGATTTCCCATTTACTTCTTTCTTTCAGTTACTTCCATATGAACTCTAGGTTCCTTATTTCATTCAGTGTATTTTAAGCCATTTCTGTCATTATTTTCCTGCTCAAATTGCCCACATTGTCATTTGGAAAGTCGGGTCCTTTAGGTTGGTCTGCTGTCTCTGAAAGATCCCTGTTTTTATTTTAGAATTGACCTTGGAGCATTCAGAGACTGCTGTGGCTTTTCCTCCAGAGTGAAAAGCCAGAGGAACCAGACGTGTATACTTTATCCTTTGGTAAAGTTAAGTGATATTTCACTTCCTCAGCTCATAGCCGTATACATACAGTAGCTCATTTCTAGAATGTTCAAGACTGGAATCACACTTTTCCTGCTGATGTCTATGTGTGTGATTAATCGTCTCTCTAAGACAGTATCTGACACAATTATGATCATTTAGTGCAATATACGGCTGCATAGAATACTTAGATCAGACTCTGTAGGGAAGGAAGGGAAGGGGGAATGGCTGGAGGGAGGAAGAGAGGGAAGGACGGAAGAAGGGTTAGAGAGCCCCACAGAGACGGGCAGCTTAGCTCTGAAGTGTCCAGCCATGTCTTTGTCTTCATCCCGGGGTAAATGTTCTCTTTAACCCTATATAAATATTAGTTCTTATTTCAGGAGGGTGATTTTTTTGTGGTATTTGCAGCAAGCATAGGCTGTGTGCCTAGAATCAAACAGATAGGTCTTAGTACTTGATTGTCCCCACTAGTCTCAACAAATCACTTACCTTCTGAAACCTCCATGTCCTTTCTCGGGAATAGGAGAAATAGATAAGATCATTTGGTCATGAAGTTGTCAGGATTGAATGAGGAAATGTTAATAATGTCTTGGCCTCTGGGTAGATACTATATAAATGGGGTATTTTTTGAGCAGCTTAAGAAGGGAATTTATGTATTTTTTTTTTTTTTTTTTTTTTTTTTAGTTAGGCTGTTTCTAGAATGAGCACTCATATTTTGCTTTGGAGATTCCTATAGGAATAATTTTGAAAAATGTAAGCTACAGAAATGATACCAGCCAAGATTCTCTCCTGCAGGGATGAAGATGCTTGAAGTTTGGTAAACGCTTTGTGTGTCAGCTGCACAGTTGGAGCCCTGGGGACCATCTTGCTGTCTCCCTTCTCCCTGTCTTGGGCAGTCTGTCATGGAAGGCCACTGCTTTTGATTAAGGAGTCTATCTAAAGCCTGTGTATTTTTAATCCGTCAGTGCTTCAACTCTAACTATTGTTCCCCACCTTGGCTTCCCAGCTGGCTCCATCAGATCTGCTTTTGATAAGATTCATGCTGGGTTCCTTATATATTCTGGATATCAGTCCTCTGTCAGATGTGGGGTTGGTGAGGATCTTTTCCCATTCTGTAGGCTGTCGCTTTGCCTTGTTGACCGTATCCTTTGCTCTACAAAAGCTTCTCAGTTTCAAGAGGTCCCATTGATTGATTGTTTGTCTCAGAGTCTGTGCTACTGGTGTTCTATTTAGGAAGTAGTCTCCTATGCCAATGCGTTCAAGACTACTTCCTACTTTCTCTTCTAGCAGGTTCAGAGTAGCTAGATTTATGTTGAGGTCCTTGATCCACTTGGACTTAAGTTTTGTGCACGGTGATAGATATGGATCTATTTGCAGCCTTCTACATGTTGATATCCAGTTTTGCCAGCACCATTTGTTGAAGATGCTTTCTTTTTTCCATTGTGCACTTTTGGCTTCTTTGTCAAAAATTATATGTTCATAGGTGTGCGGATTAATGTCAGGGTCTTCAATTCGATTCCATTGGTCCACATGTCGGTTTTTATGCCAGTACCAAGCTGTTTTTATTACTGTAGCTCTATAGTAGAGCTTGAAGTCAGGGATCGTGATGCCTCCAGCAGTTGTGTTATTGTACAGGATTCCTTTGGCTATCCTGGGTTTTTTGTTTTTCCATATGAAGTTGAGTATTATTTTTTCCAGGTCTGTGAAGAATTGTGTTGGTATTTTGATGGGGATTGCATTGAATCTGTAGATTGCTTTTGGTAAGATTGCCATTTTTACTATGTTAGTCCTGCCTATCCATGAGCATGGGAGATCTTTCCATTTTCTGACATCTTCTTCAATTTAAGAAATGGGCTATAGAACTAAACAGAGAATTCTCAACAGAGGAAACTCAAATGGCCGAAAGACATTTAAGGAACTGCTCAACATCCCTAATCATCAGGGAAATGCAAATCAAAACAACTCTGAGATACCACCTTACGCCTGTCAGAATGGCTAAGATCAAAAACACTGAAGACACCTTATGCTGGAGAGGATGTGGAGCTAGGGGAACTCTCCTCCACTGCTGGTGGGAATGCAAGCTTGTACAACCACTTTGGAAATCAATATGGCGCTTTCTTAGAAAATTGGGAATCAATCTCCCCCAAGATCCAGCTATACCACTCTTGGGCATATACCCAAGAAATGCTCAACCACACCATAAGAGCACTTGTTCAGTTATGTTCATATCAGCATTGTTTGTAATAGCCAGAACATGGAAACAACCCAGATGCCCTTCAACTGAAGAATGGATAAACAAAATGTGGTACATATACACAATGGAATACTACTCAGCAGAGAAAAACAATGGCATCATGAGGTTTGCAGACAAATGGATGGATCTAGAAAAAATCATCCTGAGTGAGGTAACCCAGACTCAGAAAGACAAACATGGTATGTACTCACTCATAGCAGGATACTAGACATGAAACAAGGATGACTTGTCTGCTACTCACATCACCAGGGAGGCTACCTGGAAAACAGGACCCCAAGAAAGACACAGGGATCACCCAATGACAGAGAAATGGAATGAGATCTACATGAACAGCCTGGACATGAGTGGGGATAATGAAAGGCGAGGGTTGAGGGAAAGAGAGCTTGGGGGAGCGGGAGATCCCAGCTGGATCAACAACAGAGAGGGAGAACAAGGAATAGGAGACCATGGTAAATAAAGACCACATGAGAATAGGAAGAAGCAAAGTGCTAGAGAGGCCCACAGAAATCCACAAAGATACCCACACAACAGACTGCTGGCAGTGGTCGAGAGACAGCCCGAACTGACCTACTCTGGTGATGGGATGGCCAAACACCTTAATTGTTGTGCTAGAAACCTCATCCAACTACTGAGGGATCTGGATGCAGAGATCCATGACTAGGCCCCGGGTGGATCTCTGGGAGTCCAATTAGCGAGAATTGTTGAGACCAAGGTTGGATAAAGCACAGGGACAAATAGCCAAATGAATGGAAACACATGAACTATGAACCAATGGCTGAGGGGTCCCCACTGGATCAGGCCCTCTGAATGGATGAGACAGTTGATTGGCTTGATCTGTTTGGGAGGCACCCAGGCAGTGGGACCAGATCTTGTGCTCATTGCATGAGTTGGCTGTTTGAAACCTGGGGCCTATGCAGGATTGTTTGGCTCGGCCTGGGAGGAGGGGACTAGACCTACCTGGACTGAGTCTACCAGGTTGACCTCAGTCTGTGGGGAAGGCTTTGCCCTGGAGGAGATGGGAATGGGGGGGGGGGGGTTGGGGGGAAGGTGAGGGGGACGGGAGGGGGGAGAACAAGGGAATCCGTGGCTATGTAGAACTGAATTGTATTGCAAAATAAATTAATAAAAAAAAAAAGTGAAAAAAAAAAAAGATTCATGCTGGGGCCACAGTACAGCCAGCTCCTTCTTCTCATAATGTAAGCTGTATCCTATGGATACCTCCACCCTTCTTTTCTTAAAAGTTTTTGTCTCTCCCATTGCCTACAGGTTGGGACAAGGGAAAAATCCTAAGGCCTCAAATCCTTAGATTCTGGCCTCTGGTGGTTCCTCAGTCCTTCTGCCCATGGTCTGCCTGTACACCCCTGTGTTCTGAAGGTGCCAGCTTTATTTGAGGTCTCGCCAAAGGGCCCCTGTACTTAATGTCCCTTCTGTTTGAAATGTCCTTCCTGCTTCTTCTCCGTCTTTATCTTTTGCCTGCTTTAGAAACATGAATTGCCCAAAGGTTTTAGCTTTGACGCCACTTGTTAGGGAAATCCCCTTGATCTCCTTGACTAGGCTGTCAGGGCCCTGTGGTCTGAAAGGCCATGATAAATCTTGCAGTCACATAATGCAGCATTTGACTCCTCACTACATTTTAAAGCCTGTAATAAGATTACTATTGTTTCTACAGAGCCTTGTACACAGAATATCCTTTATATGGTTTGTTATATTAATAACTACAGGGACCAGTTAGTAAGGTGGAACACTGGGATTAGGCTCCACAGACAAAGACCTTGTGCACTGTGTGCACTGTGTTCAGCTATTTTTTTTTTGTTGTTGTTGTTGTTTTTTTTTTTTTTTTTTGTGTTCAGCTATTTGAACATTGTCCTGTAGCTAGTAAAGTGAGTAAAGCTTTGCATATCATGTTGTGCAGAGATAAAAATTGCCAGGACTCGATAAGGTAGATTTTCTCAGTTCCTGCAGTGGTATCTGGGGGGCTGACAGAATCCAAAGAGGTTCAGGAGGAGGGGCCCTTTGTCTCATGCCAGTAGAGCCACTCATTGTCTTAGGATCAGAGTGGAAAGCCAACACGGGGTGGTATTTGTGCAGAGACTGAGGACCTAGGGAATATGTGAAGGGTCTGTGTAACCAGAGATTTCTCAGTCCCACCTGGCCCCACGGTTCCGCAGCCATTTACAAAATAATCACGCAGAGGCTTATACTAATTACAAACTGTATGGCCTGTGGCTTCAGCTTCTTGCTAGCTAGCTCTTTCATCTTACATTAACCCATTCCTATCAATCTATATGTTGCCACGTGGCTGTGGCATTACCAGTCTGTTGGCATTTTGTTTCTCCTTGGGTGGCGGGCTCTCGTCTCTCCTGACTCCACCCTTCTTCTCCCTGTATGTCTGCTTGAATTTCCCACTTGGCTGTAAGCTTTCTTGACATAGGCTAAAAGAGCTTTATTTGGGCTGGAGAGATGGCTCAAAGGTTAAGAGCACTGACTGCTCTTCCAGAGGTCCTGAGTTCAATTCCCAGCAACCCCATGGTGGCACACAACCATCTATAATGAGATCTGGTGCCCTCTCCTGACATGTAGGTGTACATGCAAGCAGAACACTGTATGCATAATAAATAAATAAATAAATAAATAAATAAATAAATAAATAAAAGAGCTTTATTTATTATCCAACGGGAGCCACACATATTCCTAGCATACAGAAAGACATCCCACAGTAGGTCTGGGTCAGAAGCCATGGAGAGATGTATCGAGATGCAAGTATTTGGGCTCATCAAGTACAGATTAGCTGTTGAACCTGTGAGTACAGGGCTCCTTTGTAGAGGAGCAGGCTTAACAGAGGAGAAGAGTGAATAGACACCTTGGGGTACAGAGAAGGATGACTCCTGAGTACGTAGAAGGAGGGTCACGGAGCAGGTAGGGAGAACAGGGTTCTGAAAGCTGTGGATGTGGGGCAATGCCAGTTCTGAGACTGATGGATGCTCTGTAATTAATATCTGAAGGGAATCTGTGGTAGGAATTTTGTGAAATAGAACATTTTTTTCCAAATAAGACTCAAGCTCTATTAAGCGATGCTTGCAAACATTATGGCTGTTATTTTATTTTTGCTATATATTAACAAGTATTCTACATAAAGTTTATTGTTTTCTTTGCACCCTTAACTATTTATAGTTGTCCTCGCAGTACATAGGATTTTAGGAGAAATCATTTTTCTCAGATGCTTGTCATATTGATTTATATAATAGCAATATGAATTCAGTCATTCAGTATTTAAGTTGACAAGGATGCTGTATTTTACTGGTGCTTTTTAAACATAAAGGATGCCTGAGATTTGTAACCAGCTTTTCAAGTTGGTATGCATTGAAGGCTTATCAGAGTAATTGGTCCGTGAAATCAGATATTTATGCCCATGGATAAACTTGGGAGAGATCACGTTTTTCATCTTAAAGTGATTAGCTGTTTTATTAGATGCATTTTATCCCTGTAGGTCTATGACTACTTACCACTGTTTTAGAGAGTTATTTTCCTTGGTGCTACATACACAGAAATGATGGGACAGCAAGAGCTCTTTGAGTCTAAAAGATCGATTACAAATTACTTTCTTGTCTACCGTGAACCTTAGTTCAAATCAAGACACAGCACCCTTGTCTGATAACTATTATTCTAAGATAATTTACTGTTTATGGATTCCTTCCTCAGAAAAGATCAATATGATTATTTGGTAAATGTTTCTATTTCTTGAACTTTTAGAAATTTTGTGGTGCTGTGTTTGTACAGTTTACTAAATCTCCCTGCTTATCATGCCCGCTGTGGAGCCCTGTTAATGTCCTAATGCTGTGAGAGTGCAAGGACTGTCTTAACATTCTGTGACCTGGAGGAGGCTGATGTGCACTCAGTGTTCAAGTGTATCCCAGCCACCTCCATTACAGCATCCTCAGAGGAGCCTCAATCTCTTGCCTCTTCTAGTTTCTAGAAGCCACCTGCATTCCTTGGCTTGTGGCCTCTTACTCTACTTGAAAAACTAGCGAGGTCCCATCTTTCAGACCCCTGTGTTTTAGCCATGTCCTCCAAACATTAGTCACTTAAGGACCTGTGGGTTCCACAAGATTTTCCCAGACATGCACCCCATTTCAAGTATCTTACCATATCTCCAAAGTTCATGTGTGTGTGTGTGTGTGTGTGTGTGTGTGTGTGTGTTTGTGTGTGATAAAGCAACATTCATAGTTTTTAGGGATAAGGATTCAAGCATCTTTGGAAGGGTGCTACTCTGCCTATCACAAGTGAAATCACTTGGGGAATAGTGCCATCATCATTGTTTTTAAAGCACACAGTGCTGAGTTTTAGGCATTAGGTTTAACAACTGCTGCATTTGTTTATCATGTTAACACACTATTATAATCCAGTGTGGCCAAAAGAGGTCTCTTTTAAACTGTCTTGGGGAAAAAGCCATTGGTAACCAAGGTTGTGGGATCACTAGCTGCTTTGAATCTAATCTCCAGGAGTTTTTGAAACTGTTTTAGTGTTTATACATTCAGTTTTTCCTTTAAATAGTGCTAATTAAGTTTTCTCCTTTGACCCTGCTTAGTAAACTGAGGTTGGATTTCAAATTTACCTTCACCAAGAGTGACTGGTGTTTCAAAGGTGAGCAAGCTGTGAGTAGCTGAGATGTATCTTGAAAGTATTTTTAACAGTTTTAGTGTCAAAAGAAAAAAGGAATCTTAGAAAGCATTTGAATTATATTCATTAATTGGAGATCAGCAGGGGATATCAAAAATAGAAGGTCAAAGTTTCAGATTGGCAGAATTACTGAAAGTAACAATGAACAATGTATTTAATACATTATATTAGATATTCCTCCGATACACAGAAGAACAAAGCCAGGGGAAATATTCTGGTAATCACTTTATGAAAGGAACATTGTCCTCCCTCTAATAAAGATGGCTGCTAATTTGATGACTTACAGGGTAGAATTCATGTGAGAACATTTTAATATGAACCTCCTAATTATATGGACTCTTTGTGTGTGTGTGTGTGTGTGTGTGTGTGTGTGTGTGTGTAACTTCCATGATGAACATTGTGTTTATTGACTTCCCACATATTCACTAGTTGCCGAAGAAGTAATTGGTTAATAGGGGGAAATCTGTTTGCAAATGTGTTCCTTCTGATCAGTGTGCATGCCCTGAAAATGCAGAGACCTGGGTTCTTAGCCCATTATCCCCCTGCACAGATAGCAGGGTGCAATCAGAAATTCTGATCCTTCTCTGGAAAAAAGGGGTACAATCAGAAATTTTGATCTTCCTCTGGAAAAAGGGGGATACAATCAGAAATTCTGGGAATGACCTCACATCTGCCTTACAAGTGTCACATTCATCCCTCTGATTTGACCTCTCAATTGAGATGCTAACACTTCTGCTCCTTCCTTTCTTCTCCTCCTTCCCCTCCTCCTCCTCCTCCTCCTCCTCCTCCTCCTCCTCCTCCTCCTCCTCCTCCTCATTGTTCCTTGGTTCCTTCCCATCATTTTAATATTTCATTCTTTCCTTGTTTTTATGTCTTGGTGCACATTCCTCCCTACCTTACATTTAAGATCTAGGAGTCGCCTGAATTTCAACAGTAATATACTTTTTACTTGGCGGTTTTCCTCAAATGACTTACATTACCATTGTCATGCTACTCTGGTTATTTCTACTTCCTTGCAGATCCATGTCTTATGCTGGAGGAGGGGTTCACCTGCTCACCCTTCACATGGATCAGCTAAGCGCTTCCCAAATACTCTTTTTCTTTGTGTCCTTGGCCACCTTTATTGCTGTTACTCTTCTCTTACATCTGTAATCATAGGCTCCACATGATCTTAAGCTCAATTACTAAACAAGAAGGAAAAATTGAATAATCTGAGACTTAAAAATGTAAGTATGAGAACGTATGGCCAGGCAGTGGTGGCGCATGCCTGTAATCCCAGCACTCGGGAGGCAGAGGTAGGTGGATCTTTGTGAGTTCGAAGCCAGCCTGGTCTACAGAGCTAGTGAAGGACAGGCTCCAAAGCTACAGAGAAACCCTGTCTTGAAAAACCAAAAAAAAAAAAAAAAAGAGAGAAAGTGTAATATGTGCATTTTGATAGAAACACATTGAAAAGGTGGAAGAATGGATTAACTAAAGATTATCAGAATGTATGCATGAAAAGGTAGAAGATTTGAGGAGATCTACAGAAGAGTCTAGTGACAAAGGCACACAGACTCACACTTCATTTCAAAGGACAGTGAAGACCTCAGGCCACTAGTGTGAACACTGAGACTCTAGAATACCAGTGCATGTTATGTGTGGACAGCTGAAATGCTAATTATTTCCAAATACAACCCAGCCGTGCTTTAGAAGAATGAGAGATTACGATTAAGGAGAGTATGTTATGTTAATCATAAGTATAATATCTAGCAATGAAGTGGGATTCAGTATTGCAAAATCTGGCACATAGTTCCTATATTAACAAATTAAAAGGACCATGCCGTGTAAGATTTCCAAACTGAAAAAGCTCCTGAAAATTTTTCATTTTTTGAAAAATCACTTATATAAAATATGATCAAATGTAGTAAAAGTTATTTTAACAATTTAGTAGCAAATACACTATGTAGCAAAACATTAAAACATTTTCAACTTAAATAATTGAATAGTAGTGTCTGTCATATTGAATATTCAGTAATTTTGGAGTTTTTTTGAATTAATAAGCAAAATCAAGATGAATGCTACAAATTTAGGAAAGAAGAGCACAAACCACACATAGGTTTGCCATTGTTTGCTATTCCTGTGATTTTATACATAGAAAACTATAAAATATCACAATTAATAAAAAACATTGAGTTTTTTTAAAAAAACATTAGAAAAAGAAATAGCCTACAGGACTCTAACACATTGAGAGAGAAGTGGGAAGAACCCTACTTGAAGTAAAGTAGAACATTCTATCAATATCTGAAAATATGCAAAGACTGATACCCTTCAAATGCCAATCCTTACCAAAATGGACATTTAATTTAATTCCATATTGAGTCCCATCTGGTTTTAATTTAAGTTGGGTAGAAAACAACTTTCTTCTAGAATCGTCATCATCCTGGTGGCATAGGGATCAACTAAGAGTTTGTGAACACAGTGGAGAACCTGGACTAAGACATCTGACATCGTGACGTGGTGGTGGGGGCAGTCAGCTAAGAGAACAGCTCAGTTTTACTCAGTGAACTGTGCTAGTCCTCTTGGCCTTTGCCCACAGCAAAACAAATTCAAATAAAGACAGCCTGTTAAAGAAGAAAGGGCTTTTAAAGACAGTTTTAAGGAACTCTCCAGATGAGGGAGAACTCAGCCCAAAGTGGAAACCTGTATTCTGCAAGAGAAATGATGCACATATCAAAGCAAGTTTGTTCTTCATCTGAAATTCTGCTCATTTTACTCTCACATTTTCCTTAAAATTTTGTTTTATGTATGTGAGTATTTTACCTACCTGTATGTCTATGCACCACATCCATGCCTGGTGCCCTCAGAGGCCAGAAGAAGGCATTGGATCCCCTGGAACTGGAGTTATGGAAGGTTGTGAGCAGCCATATGGGTGCTGAGAATTGAACTCAGGTCCTCAGTGCTCTTACCTACTGAGCCATCCCTCCAGCCCCATCACTCTCTCCTTTGAAAGCTGTTCTCACTGGCTGTGGGATTCTTTCTTGGTACTCTATTGGATCACAGTGCTTCAAAGATTCCATTGCATCATCTTCGTGATCCCAGTATTTCTGATAAATAGTCACCATGTTCATAAACATCAGGGTCCCCCTCACCTGCTGTGTTTTCTCTTTTACTCTTTCTGCTGTCTGCCATACTATGTATTCATTTGTTTTATTTCCTGCCTTTACCTGGTAGAATTTATGGTGATAAAGGCAGTTAGGATTTTGTATATTATAGGCTCCTAGCACTTAGTAAATACTCTCTTAATAAGTGTTGAAATAAAACAAAACCCGAATGAACAGCATCCCCAAGACAATATAGATTGCCCAATTCTCTGTCCTCTTCCTTTTCCTCGTGTTTCAACAATTGGATTTTCATTTCTGTATTGTGGTAGTCATCTGTTTTCCCCAGTAAGCTGCAGGCTCCTTAAGGCAAAGGATGTGTCTTCCCTTTCTTTGGATCATTAGTAACACAGGGTCTGTCTCATAGAACGTGCTAAGAAATGGATTTTGAATCAATGTGTACCAGGCTTGGATGGATTTTTTTCCTTCTTCATATATATAACTAAACTTTGAAGACTCCCTAAATAATACCAGCTCGTGGGTCTCCGAATTGTCCCATCTAAAGGTCACCATGCTGGATAGTTTTATATCGACTTAACACAACCTAGAGTCACCTGAAAGGAGGGACCCTCAATTGAGAAAAGGCCCCCATAAGATCCAGCTGTAGGACATTTTCTTAATTAGTGATTGATGGGAGGGAGGGCCCAGCCCATTGTGGGTAAGGCTGGTCATCCTGGGTTCTATAAGAAAGCAGGCTGAACAAGCCCATGAGGAGCAAGCCAGTGAGCAGCATGGCCTCTCCATGGCCTCTGCATCATCTCCTGCCATCAAGTTCCTGCCCAACTTTCTTCAGTGATGGACTATGATGTTTAAGTGTAAGTCAAATAAACCCTGTCCTCCCCAGTGCTTTGCTGACAGTGTTTCATTGCAGAGATAGTAACCCTAAGGCAACCACTGTTTCCAGGACCCTCCATGTGTAGCTCTGTCCTCATTACAGATGTTTTCTCCTGTTCACCCCACGCTTCCTTGGGTCAGAATGGACACTCATTCTTAGTTCTATGTGCTTCTCTGGCTTCAGATTTTGTCCTTTGGCTTCAGTCAGTGGCTGCTCAGGGTTAAAGGATTCTTTTCTGGTTCACTTTCTGTTGTTGTGACCAGAACAACCTGGGGGAAGAAAGACTTCCTTGGCTTATACTTCCAGGTCATTATTGAGGAAGACAGAGAGAAGAGAGACTTGAAGCAGCAATCATGGAGGAGGACCCCTAGCTTGGCCCCCTTCTTCCTGGCTCATGTTTGGCTAGCATTCGTAGGGTCTTTGGTCCTCCTGCATCAGTTTGCAATCAAGATTGTAACTGTACTCTACAGACATGCCCACAGGCCAGTCTGACCTGGCAATTCCTTCATCAGGGCTCTTGTCTTATGGGACTCTAGAGCAGATTGTGTCATTGACAGTTCAAGTTCACTAGGACACACCTTTCTGCTATTGAAACCAGTTGTCTTTGTTCAGTTCCTGTGGTGAATTACTTTAAAAAAATAAAGTAACAGTATAGCACTCTACTTCTTGAAAACCATTTCCACCCGCATTCTTTCTTTTCCTCTGGTTGCCCTTCCTCTTCTTTATCCCTTTCCTTCCTACTTTTTCTACTCAAACCCAAACCTCCCAAACAGGTTCCCAGGTCTCTATTGTTGGTCCTCTGCATGTTTTACTCTTCATAAATTCTGAGATTCAACTTTTTTTTTTTTAACACTGTGTACATTGATGGTGACTAAATCTAAATTTCCCATCTGGAACTTTCTTCTGCAAGACCTATGTTTTTAATGTCCCCTGGATAGTTCATCCCAAATGGCCAGACTTTAGATCTCTTTAAATTTCAAAAAAATTAACATCTCTGAAAACATATTCTACTTGTTCTCCAAGCCTGTTCTCTAGTTTTGTCTTGCTTAATGGCAAACATCATTTCTTTGTTTAAAATAAACCTCTGGCTTCACTGTATATATAGGCTAAAGACATGCTTAGCATGGTGTTTTGATTACAGTCTTCCTTTTTCTGGGAAAGGAAATAACTCAAGGCTGCTCAAACAATGGGATATATGATAAAAATACATGTTGGGAGCATGGAAATTCATGGAGATTGAAGATAGAAGTTCTGATTAGAGAGTGTGCACACCACCCCTGTGATGTGACATCACAGCAGGCATGTGGTCCCTCTGCTTTCAACTAGGAATTACACAAGCTACCTACAGGGCTTGTGAAGACTGAATGCTGGTCCTCATCCCCAGCATTTCTGATTCAACAGATAACCACATTCTCAATGGTGCTCCCACAGTTTATCTTCCTAAGTATTTTTCAGGTGATGCTCATGCTGTTGGTGCTACATTTTGAAACCTTTAAGGTTCAGGCACATCATCTGTGAAAACTTTGATAACCTCCATTAGAACTGATTTTTCTCTCGACTTTCATAGGTTTTTCTTCATGTTACATTAGAACAGTGGTTCTCAAACTTTAGCATGCCTCAGTTTGTTGAAAAACACTGCTGGTCAGACCACACAGAATTTCTGTTTTATCCATCCTGGAGTTGTAGCCTCCAAATTTGTATTCCCAGCAATATCCAGGGACTAATTATCCCTTTAGAGAACATGAATTCCAAGACCTTCTTTACTCACCTCTACTATCTGCTCACCTCAGAATTCCTTCATTGCTCTCCTTTCAGCTTGTTGATGTTGTTAAAGGTTCCCAGCCACATGATTACTGAACACAATGAATATTCGCCATATCTGGAATCAAGATGACCCCTCCTCTAAAATGTGTTTATGGATCAATATTATTATTATTTATTACTAATGTGGTGGTGGTGGTCTGTGTGTGAATGTGTGCATGCATTCATGTGTGTGTGTGTGTGTGTGTGTGTAGGCATGTACATACATAGGGGTCAGATGACAGTTCTCTGGCGTTAGCTCTCTCCTGCCTCTTTGTAGGAATCATGGATTGAACTCAGGTCATCAGACCTGCAGGCAAGTGCCTCTACCTAAGAAGCCATTTTGCTTCACATATCACTTTCTAGATTTTATTTCTGTTCCCTCTAGGTCTCTCTTCTTCGGTTGTCTGGACTTAAGGTCCTGGAGGTTAGCTTTTCCTTTCCTTTGGTGTACTGTCAGTTGTTTCTGACCCCACTGCTTGCAGGACCAGGGTCCCTCAGACATTCTCTCTGCTCTTCTCCTGGCTCACGGCTTGTGTTCACTGCCTTCCCTTTATCAGCATCCAGATGTCTGCAAACTTTGCCATCTGCTCTCACTTCTAGAGTGCCAGGAGCTGCTGGAAGAGTCCCTGGGTGGAGGTGGCTCCTTCGTAGTAATTAATTCAATGAGTGGATGTCTCAGTCTTGGTTGAATGTCCCCAATGCTCCCTTTCCTCATGCTTCCGATAGTGCAAGTAGCCTTCCGTCTTTGGTGGGTGATCTTCTGAGTTGAGGGTCAAGGCCATTTGATGTCATTCCTTTCATGTTCTTCACTAGCATGCAAAATTCTTGTTTTCAATTTCTCACTGTCCTTTGAATCTCAGTGTGTGTCAGTTAGCTTTCTTTTGCAGTTATGAGATATCTGAAGTAAACAGCATAAAAAGTGTAAATGTTTATTTTATTTCATGGTTTCAGAGTTCCGTGGTCACTTTGGGTCTCTGGGTAGATAGAATGCTTCGACAGCAGAGATATGTGGTAAAAGAGGCAACTTACCTTTTAGTGGCCAGGAAGAGAGGAAGGAGGGAAAGAGAGAGGAGGGAGAGAGGGGGGGGCGGTGGGAGCATAAGAACTCATACAAGGAATAGGCAAGGGTTTTAATATCCCCGTTTAAAATTTTATTGACTATTTTATACATATATAATAATTAAGATTATTTTTACTCCCTATTACTCTCTCTCCGTGAAACCCTTCTTCTTCCCTGTTGATCCTTATGCAAATTCTGTGTCTTTTTAAATGATCTACTGAGTTTAATTAGGGTTGCTCACATGAGCATTGCAGAGTATTATTTTATGGAGATGATGAGACAGGTGATAGGAACATGTGAGGGCAAAGAAGAGAGCCAACAGAGGTGGATAAAGAGGCTTTCAGCTCATCAGCTTTAGGAACCCAAGGATGGGAACTGGGAAGCTCTTAGATGAGTCTAGGGAGACAGGAGGCCTTAGAACACAGGTAGAAGTTCCCTGTAATGTTCAGGCCTTGAGAGTCCTCTTAAGAGTCCTCCTTGAGTCTGCTTGAGATTTCTCCTCCAGAGGCCTGTATATTGAAGACTTGGTTCCCAGATGATGCTACTATTGGAGGCGGAGAGCTTTAGTAGGTAAAGATTAGTGGAAATAAATTTTCAGTTGCTATACCACCAAAGAAAATGGCAGCTATAACTGCCTCAAGGAGAGGTGAGGCCTTGTCAGCTGCTCTCCTATTCATGATGAAATGTTGATGGGCTTAATCTTTTTCAGGTCTTGGGCAGGTAACCATATCTGACATGAGTTATATGTACAATAGCCATATCATAGCCAGAAGATGCCACTTTAGAGCACTCTTACATCCTTTTTATCCCATTAGTTCAAGATGTTTCCTGAGCCTTGAATTGAGTTATGTATTCTCAACACTTTGGCCAGTTAGGGGTCTCTGCATTAACCACTGCTCATTACAGAAAATTTTCATTGATGAAAGCTGAGAGTATCCCTAATTTATGGGCATATAGATGCATATTTAGAAGGCAGTTTGACAATATGATCATTTGGCAAAACAGTAGTAGGTAGTAGTAGGTTATTCCCTGTCTTAGTCTATGTTCTATTGCTGTGAAGAGATACCATGACCATGGCAGCTCTTATAAAAGAAAGTACACATTGCTTACATTCTGAGGGTTGGTCCATTATCATCATGGTGCTGGAGAGGTAGCTCAGAGTTCTACATCTGGATCAGCATACATCAGGAAAAGGAGAGAGACACAGGGCCTGGCTTGAGCATTTGAAACCCCAAAGCCCACTCCCAGTGACACACTTCCTCCAACAAGACCACACCTACTGCAACAGAGCCACAACAGCTCCAACAAGGCCACACTTCCTAAGCTTTCAAATATATGAGTCTATGGACGCCATTCTCATTCAAACCACCACACTCTTTAAAGACTATGATGTCATGGTCTCTGGACCAGGTAGGCACACAGGACCAGGAATGAGTTTCCTCTGTAGGATGGACCTCAAATCCTATCAGGAGCTATTTGTTACCCACACAAGCATCATGGCACTATTACGCCACTGAACACATCTTGCCCAGTAGATCTTAGTTACAACTTGAAGGTTCTCAGCTGGGTGGGATTGCTGATGACTTCTCTGCCTGCAGCTTGTTAAACACATCCTGGCACTATGGAAGCTCGTCCTCAGGGAGAACCAATCTAGATCAGTTCCGGCATGATTTCTGTAGGCGCAGCAACCAAAGTGTGTGGCGTCTTCAGCAATAGTGTCTATCTAGTCCTTGTGCAAAAGGGTGGTGTGCCGGCATCCAGGCATCTGCAGCAGTGGGTTGGTTGTAGTTACCGCTGCAATGGTAATCTGGAAGAATGTTGTGGCAATAAACAAGTGGATCCTGGGGTTGGGGGATCAGCTGGTGGAGTGATCTAATATTCCTTTATCCTTCGTTTCCATAACTATGATCAGCTACTCACTCCAGTGTGGTTTCTAAGCAACTCTCCTACCCAATATCCCCTTTGAGTGCATGCCCCTAATGACTTAATTTCCTTCCGACCTCCTCCCAACAGCACTCTCAGCTAAAAACCCAGTCTTCAACCCACAGGCCTCTGGGGGGACATTCGAGGTCCAAACCATGACAGAGTGCTTCAACTTGTGCCGTTGAAGCCTCATGTTTCCCTGGTCTCCCATCTAAGAGTGCATTTTCTCTCTTGGGTTCCCACAGCTGCTGAACTTAAAGCCTGTTTTTTTTTTTTATTTAAAAATTCTTAAAATTCATTTTACATACCAACCACAGATCCCCCTCTCATCCCTCCTCCCGCTCCCCACCCCTGCCTCCCCCCTCAACCCACCCCTATCCCCTCCTCTAAAAGGGTAAGTCCTCCCACAGGGGAACAACAAAGTCTGGTGCATTCAGCTGAAGCAGGACCAAGCCCCTCTCCCCTGCATCAAGGGTGAGCAAGGTGTCTCACCATAGGCAATGGGACCTGGAAAGCCAGCTCATGCACCAGGGATAGATCGTGATCACACTGCCAGAGGCCCCTCAAACAGACCAAGCTACACAACTGTCTCCACTATGTAGAGGGTCTAGTCTGGTCCCATGCAGGTTTCACAGCTGTTGGTCTAAAGTTTGTGAGTTCCTATGAGCTTGGTTCAGTTGTCTTTGTAGGTTTCCCCATCATGATCTTGACCCCCTTGCTCATGTGATCCCTCCTCCCTCTCTTTGACTGGACTCCCAGAGCTTGGCCTGGTGCTTGGTTGTGGATCTCTGCATCTGCTTCCATCAGTTATTGGATGAAGGCTCTATGATTACAGGGTATTAACCAATCTGATTACCAAGGTAGGCCAGTTCAGGCACCTTCTCCACTATTGCTAGTAGTCTAATCTGGGGTCCTCCTTGTGGATTCCTGGGAATTTCCCTAACACCAGGTTTCTCCCTTACCCCATAATGTCTCCCTCTATCAAGATTTCTCTTTCACTGCTCTCCCATTCCATCCCTCCCCCAGCTCAACCATCCCATTCCCCCATGTTCTCATTCCCCATCCCCTCCCCTCTATTGCCACCCCCCCATCCCCAGTTTACTCATGGAGATCTCCTGTTTCCCCTTCCCAAGGTGATCCATTCATCCCTCTTAGGGGCCTCCGTATTTCCTAGCCTCTCTGGAGCTGTGGGCTGTAGTCTGATTATCCTTTGCTCTTAACACCTGTCTTATCCTGTTCTGTTGACTGTCTTTGCCGTCATGCATTCTTGTCATCTCTCTCTTCCTTTGCACTTGCAAATCTCTCAAATCTGGACGGCTCTTGCTACTTAGCTGGCATGTGCTTTTCATTGTTGGCATGTTAGGCTGACCTATAAGCTTGTTCATCTTCTGTCCTGTCACAGTGACATCGGAGCTTCAGGGCCAGCTGCTGCTTCTCTAGTCTTTGTCTTGTCCAGGAACAATTGATAGCACTGACCTCTGGGTCCCTTTGGAAGCAGCTGCCACCTTGGCTTTCACACCTCTCTGCGTCATGGGAACTCTGCATGCTTTGCTCTTGTACCTCGGGGCTCTCATTCTGCTTCCTACTCACCTTCGATAGGAAAAAAGATGAGTTGCTATGTTGTGATTTGTATTATTATAGATTATTCTACATGCCTAAAATAGAGCATCTCTGAAAACACTTTTATTTTTCTTGAGCATTCTGTGTTTGCACACATTCATTTCTTCTTGGAAGCTCAGAATGGAGCCTTAGGATCATTTTTACTCTCTCTCTCTCTACCTCCCCATCCTGTTGGTAGGCAATTGCTGGCTGTGGCATGCCTGTGGAATGTCTGCACTTTCCCTTAGTTTCCTTCCTACCTGTCTCCAGGGAACATGCCTCTAAGCCCTTGCTACCTCTAGCCCTTTCCTCCTCTAGCCCATGGTCATTCTCTGCCATCAGTCTTCTTGTCTCACTAATTCCATTCTTGCCTAGTGCTGGCTCCTAAGTCCTGCTGGTCTTGAGCCTCCTAAGTCCCCAGTGATTCAAGAAACCAGGAGAGTCAAGGTCAGACTACGGTAGCTGACTCTCATCCTGCACAGTCTCCCTCTTCCTCTTAGGGCACAGTGACCCACCACCTGCCCTGAGGACTCCTATAGATTTATGCTCAGCGCTGTGGAGATGCTGGCATTTGCAGAAGCCTGTCCTTATTTTTCAGCTTTGCTCTAGCTTTGTGCTGCTCCCCACTGGGTTACAGGCTAAATTAGTTTGTCTTAAAGAATGGTGACCTCCCAGACCTTTCTCCTGATCAGAATGAATCCTCCTTTTGTGCTGTTCCCAGATACGCTGCTTAAATTTCTCAACCAGTACAAATTAACTCTGTGTGTGTCTTTCTCCATCATACCGTCACACACAACCGTGTGTGTGTGTGTGTGTGTGTGTGTGTGTAATATGTGTGGGTGATCTTGATCTGCCTATAGCATGCCTCTCCTCCCCCAAGAAAATGGTAGGTATAGATGAGAGTCAAATTCTCTGCATCTCACAGCACACATAACCTGCGTGACCCCAGGAGATGAATGGTTTTTAAATTTAGTACGACTGAAATGAAAAACAACCTGAATGTGATGTGCAAAAGGAAAATAGTGTAGAAAGAGCATGGAGAAGTTCTTACTGGAGTGACATGACAGAGGTATTAAAATGAGACTTTGGAGAGGTTACCTACAATTGAAGGGTTGCTGCTTCAGGGGCTTTGTTCCTGGCAGTGATATGCTGTTTCCATGAGGACATTGCATTCCTTGCCATGAAAGGTTCATTGTTCAGAATATTTCATCATGAAGACAGTTCTGGTGATGCCAGTTGTTTCTCATGTGTCCTCTGATGAAGACTAGCCATCTATCCCTTTAGAAACAGAGCTGAAATATCACACAAAAGATTGTATTCGTGGCAAATGGAGTCAGAAAGGAACTGTTCTGAGACACTGGTCTCATTGTTCACGCCATAATATTTTCATTTTAGTTCAGAAAGTTGCTGTGAATACTGTGTGGTTCCCTAGTACTGGGTGTGCCCAAGTGTGAGGCTCCTCTGCCACTGACGTTTCAGTTTCAGTCTCAGTCTGTGCTCTCTGAGGTGGGGTAGACAGGAGCAAAGCGGAATGTCAGAGCGTGGAGCAGCCAAAGTTCTGTTCACAGAGCATGGGTATTGGGCTCTAAATAGGACATCTTTGTAAGACAAAAATGGAGGCATATAAAAAGAAATTTAAGATTTGGAAAAAAATCACAAGGCTAGATAATTATAAAGGCTCGTCTCCACTAAAACAGCATGCTATGCTTTTTATGTTAAGAGATTTTGTGATTGCCTATGTAGTGTGTGTGTGTGTGTGTGTGTGTGTGTGTGTGTGTGTGTGTGTGTGTGTGTGTGTAAATGCATGCCACAGTAGATGCATGGAGGTCAGAACACAACTGATGGAGTGGTTCTCTCCTTCCACTGTATAAGTTCTGAGGATTGAACTTAGGCATGGTGGCAAGCATGTTTATTTGCTGAGCCATCTTGTCAACCTATGTCTTAGGGACTTGTAAGTGAAGAACTGAGCATAAAAATGTGTTTTATATATTTTACACATATAAAACATACCTGTATGAAGAATTAGCAAAGTAAAGTTTTTGTTAATTTAGTAGCCTTAGTTACTCAGAATGGTAGACCCCAAATGATAATGTAAGACATGGCTGTTTTTGGTGTAATCTCAAAAGCCCCTAAAAGTTGAGGTGTTCCTGGCCTGGGATAGGGAATGCTTAGTCTGTGAACCTCCTTTTGAAATGTGATAAGGCCACCTGTGTCTGCTAGATGCTGTGGCTGGTTTGGAAGAGGAATACATTGGGGGCTGAAATTGTTAAGTGATCTCCTTTAGTAAAGGCATGGCTGCCCCGGGGAAATGTGCCTATGTGTTAGTATCAGGACATACGAGTACCTCTGAGACCATCTGTCATGGTACCAGCCTTCTTCCCGTCCTGACCATAGATTTACCCTTCTTGCCTTAGGTTCTAAGCTGGTTATTTTGCCATATCCTTAGACCTGTTTCTCCCAGCCATTGACTCCACGCCACTGCCTAGCTCAGAATTGGAGTCCCCTCATCCCACTCTGCCTGGTTTTGGAAGTTCTCTGGCTGCACTCACTGTGCCCCCATCTCTTCCCTTCACTGATAGTGTCTGTGGGTCTGCACCTTGGACTCAAATCCAGACAACATGTCAGTCAGTGGATGACCCTGACTGTGGCCACTTAACGTGCTTTGTCAGCTAAGACTGCTGCTGAATGTGAATGTTCACAGCCATGTCATCTCCTGTAGTCACAGAATAGCACACTCAAGCATTCCCAGCCAGTTGTGGGCTCACAGTGCCACTTGGTCAGTGAATTCTGCTGCCAACGTCTTTCTTTCTTTCTTGACATTTTCCTTGAATCCTCTTATGCTTTTTTGTTCCATACTGTGCTTTCAATTTTTTTCTTTGCTCACATGGGTGTGCTCGAAAAGCCAGTATACCTGAAGGTATGTGTGTGTGTGTGTGTGTGTGTGTGTGTGTGTGTGTGTGTGTGTGATGAATGTGTGTGTTGTATGTGCATGTGTATGTGTGCACGTGTATGTTTGTGTGTGTGCATGTGTGTGTTTGTGCATGTGACAAACCTGTATTTTGTGACTAATTCAGGGTCAAGCTGTCATTTCTGTAAACTTTCACTGGATGGAAGAAGTCACTGTGGATTGGGCTGAGGTCAACTATAGCAAACACCTCAGCCTTACAGACGAAGCTGAAGGCTTTTCAAATGCCCCAGCTCACACTTTTGGTGAAGGAAAAAGATGACCCTGATTATTTCCACACATGAGAAGCATTTGTGTTGCTATTATTTTAAAGCCAGGCCCACTCAGTCTTGTAAGAAAATGACTTCACCATGGAAGCTTGATAGCCTCTCATGTCACCAAATAGGCCAGGATTTAGCTGCAGGCCACCTGTGTCACCCAGAAAACCCTGGGATCCTCTAGTACATGAAAACATGAGAAATGGGTGCATACCTGCTGCTCATCTCCCCCTCCTCCCAAGCCCTGTATTCACTCTCAGGAGCCATTGGGAGATCATCTCACTCACACCATTACCTGCCCGTACATACCTCAGTTGTGATGATGTTGGGGACTTTTTACTTCACCCATCAGGAGATTTAGCTGTGGACTAGGATGCAGCATCAGTGAGCCTCTCAACCAACAGGATGCCGGACCATATATGTTGCAGGGCGTAGTCTTCGGTTTATACCACTTTGTGCCTGGGGTGTGGGATGTTGGGGTGTGGGGAGCTGTGTGTATAATCTGCTGACTAAATCCAAGGAAGAACTCACTTTCCACCTACCAGAGCCATGCTGCTTGACAGCACTCATCAGCTTTGTACACAATCTGTATTTCATTGCTTTGTGCTCTTATTCCTGTGTAAGCATGCACACGTCTAATGAAATATGCATATGAACTATGCTAAACTCTATTTAATGAATATTTGCAAAATGATAATTATGTTCTTGTCATAACCATACTTGTTTAGACTTACGTTTGGGTATTTTTATTTTCTCCATTTTGTGCTATTGTACAGGCTGCAGTGATTGCTTTAAAATTTTTTTTAGAATAGAATATTGGATTAGGGTTGAATAGATCAACAAATATTAACACCTTTTGGCTATAAATATGTATAAACTCGACTTTCAAAACTTTTAATTAAAATCACAAAGCCACCACCAATGAGTGGGCTTATTAATGTGCCTGCAGATTTAATTTTATAGTATTGTTGAGCTAAAATGGTAATGATTGGGTGTGCATTTCTGTGATGTCTTGACTGCATATGGTAAAGTGAGACAGTCCTGTGCAATGGGTGTGGTAGGTCTAGGAACAGTTTATGTCAAACCTTCTGCAGCTGGGTGACTTCCCTATCCATCAGTATAACTCCAGAGTTGAGTTACTGATCTAACATTCAGTGTGGAAGCTGAGTGTGGCATGGCGAAGTCCGTAGTCCTGCTACTCAGCAGGCAGAGGTGAGAACTCTTAAACCCAGGAATCCAGCCTCAGTAACATGCCAGGACCTGTTTCTCCCCACTTCCCTACCCATTCTGTGTGTGTGTGTGTGTGTGTGTGTGTGTGTGTGTGTGTGTGTCTGTCTGTCTGTCTGTCTCTCTCTCTCTCTCTCTCTCTCTCTCTCTCTCTCTCTCTCTCTCTCTCTCTAACATACACACATATATACAATATGAATGGAAAGAAGTGTATATATATATATATATATATATATATATATATATATGATCACATGTACACTTGTGTACACACACATGTCATATCTGTGCTACAGCTACATAATTCAGTACCTAGCATAGACTAAAATGTATATTAAGAAGTGACAGATAGTATACAAAGATATTTTCTACATCAATATTTATCAGAAAGCTAACAATTAGAATAGTTCACTATAGCCAGTCTGTGGAGTGAAAAATGAAATTTAGGATTTTCAAATCTGTATGTCTGATTTGCAAATCTATATGTCTATCTAATGTTCTATAAAACAAGTGCTTTGTTTATAGAATGGTTCAGAGAATTGCATAAAAAAATAAGATACACTGAAGCAGTGTGTGTAATTATTGGTTCTTTCTATTCAGGATAGTTAAGAAAAATGAGTTGGTCAGATATCCATGAATAATTTTTTTGCTTGCTTGTTTTTTTTTTTAATGAGGCGGAGTCACATGTAGTCCAGGCTAGCCTAGAACTTGCTCTGCAGCTGGGTTTGGCCTTAGACTCCTCTAAGTCTCTTGCCCCCATTTCCCAAGTACTAGGATCACAGGCGTGTGCCGCCACCAAGCTCTTGAATACATTTTTAAGGCCCAAAGTGGTATTAGGTCTGCCTTTGCCTTTAAGTCATCAGACAAGCATTTATGATCAGGCAAGATAACAGCTTGCAAGATGGGGAAGAGCAAAGCCAAGGACATGCTGTCTTCTCAGGGCCTTGTGTTCCAACTCAAAGTAGACAAACTCAGCTGGTGCCTCTCAGTAATTCTCACACTGCAGAAGCAGAAGCAGGGGGATCCGAATTTCAGGCCTGCTTGGGCTACATAGTGAGACCCTGCCTGCCTCAAACAATTAACAAAGTAAATACACTGTTCAGTTCCAGCTAATGTAAGTCTTGCAGGAACTAGAGAAACCATGTGATGGGAGACAGAGAGGGAGCAGGTGGTGGGAGAGGGCCTGTCCCCAGGCTGTGGTGCTGGCAAGCCATTGTGCATTCCATGTCCCTTGAAGGTGCCATATTGCTGAGTAATCCTCTTGCTCTACTAAAATATTTAATTCATTGGAAGTTTCTGTTGTCTGATTTTATGTATTCTTTTTATGATGATTGTTAAAAGGTTCTCTGCACACTTATATAATCATAATAGAAAGTCTTAGATACGATTTACTTTGGGCGAAATGATAATGTATGACAATCAGAAATATGATTAAATTGAGAAATTACACAGAGTCTTTTTAAGAACCCAGCTGTTGCAGAGAATGAGATATCTATATTTGCTTTAGCATCAGTTCTGCTGTATTTTTTTTTTTTGTAAAGCACATAATTGTAAGGCAGTAAAATGCTTGTGTGAAAACAGGGAAGTTGAATAATCTTCCTGGAACATCATCAGGGTTTGTCACATCGCTTTCTCTGGGAAGCAAATGAAAAAAATCTCATGTTGGGAGATACTGAAGCAACCACAAAGCTTTTAGCAACATCGTGGGCCAAGAAGCTACAGGCTCCTAGATGGGCTCCCATTAGGATGGCTTGGTATTTCAGAAGAACTAGAAAATCCACCAGTCACAACTCCGCCAGTTTCCTTTGATGATTAAACTGCTTTCTTACACTCCAGCAGTGTGTTTCTCAGCAGCAACAAGCTAATGCTGGGGCTGATAGAGGATGTTAACATCCATGCTTTTGGTGCATGTTTTAGGCATAAGTAGTGTTGCCTAAATTTAAATGATTTCCCTCTGTTGTCAGCGAGGTACATTGAGTACTAAAGGGAAATAATGCATATTATGTATTTTTCATCTCCTGGACCAGGCAGAGGGTCCCACTTTAGACCTTGCTGCTCTTTGTAGAATAGGAGGCTGACAAAGAATTTGAATTTCAATATTAAAAGTCTGCGTGAATATTCCTTTCACCGTGTCTTGAGGTTGCTGGTGGTGGATCTAACAGGTTGCCTTATTGTCCTGGAAGATTTCAGATGCAGGGCGTGGAGGAGGAGGAGCCTTTCTTTCTGTCACTGCCAGTGGGGATGTAGTTCTGACCGGTCTACCATCTGCACCTTCTTCTGGGACATTAATACTCAGCCCTTTTAGATCAGTATCTCCAAGTGTATTTGTGTGTGTGTGTGTGTGTGTGTGTGTGTGTGTTAAAATAATAATCCTTGTAGAATATTTTGACTATAGAAAATGCAATAGGGAATATGTATTTACATTAATCGCACTGCCATATAAACTGCTGTTAATATTTTGCTGTTTTTTTCCAATTTCTTTTCTATTTATGTTTGCATTTGTTGGCACACGGGTGTAGTGCCTAGCACATAGAAGGTATTTTATAAATATGTTATTAGATGAGTGATACACACATGCACACATATACACACGCATATATACCTTATATGTTTATTTTTCTGCTTCATTTTTAATTGTCAGTCGCCTTTATTTATCAGGGTAGAAATATAATTTTTTTACATATACACATGTGCTCATCTGAATGCATGTGCATATGGGTGTATCTGTGTGTGGAGGCTAGAGGTCAAGTTTGATTGTCTTTCTCAATTGCCCGGTATCTTCTCTTTTGAGACAGGGACTTTTACTGAACCCAGAGACCACTGTTTGGCTAGATATGCTCTGTAGCAAGCCTCAGGAAACTGACTTTCTCTGCCTCCTGGCCAGTGGGTCTATAGGGACTTTTTTAAGGGATGCTGGGAATCAAACTCAGGTCTGCATGCTTGCAAGACAAGCGCTTTTCGCTTTTCGACTGAGTGTTCTCCCTGGCCTAAATGGGCTGTTTTGATGTCTGTTGATATTGTGGAAAGACTAAAGGAAGATAATTAGCATATCTATCACCTTACATAGTTATTTTTTTTAAAGGTGAGAACACAGAGAATTTCTCTGTGTGTTTTTTTTTTTAGCAGCTTTGAAGTATGCAGTATATTAACCGTGGTCACCATGTTATTTGATAACTCCTAAAACTCACTCCTTCTATGTAACTGAAACTACACCCTTTGACAAGCGTGTCCCCTTTCTCCATTCCCTGTTCTCCAGCTCTGGTTACCATCTGTATTCTCTTTCATTCTGAGGTTGATTTTGTTTAGACTCCACACATAAGTGAGATCATACCATATTTGCCTTTTTATGCTCACCTTATTTTATGTCTCCCATAGCAAAAATGTGAATATGAAAGGTCACATATACCCTTAGTCTCTTTAAGTTTCTTAATGACACATTTAATTATCAAAAGATTTCATTAAATTAAACACAGGATTTGATAATCTCTGAATCATATCTATCTACATCTCTGTCTCTATCTCTATCTCTATCATGTGTATGTGTGTATGTAATTTAACCTTCCTCCCCTGTTAATTCCCTTTTATGTCCTTGCCTTTCTGTTGGTGCATACTATTACCTTCAGCTTTTATTAGTGCAGAGCTGCTTTGTTGGTTAATTCCAGAGGAGACTTTGCTGAGGCACCTGTGGTAATTTTAAAGCCGTTATTTTTTTTCTAATTTTCATTATTTAAAAATGGTAATTTTTTTATTTCAGCGACCAAATATCAATCTGCAAAATTGGGAAAGCAGAAAAATCAAAGCAGGAGAAAGATTGGAAAACAAATTACTTATGTTCCTTGTACCAAAAGATGACTTCGTGTGAAATATGACTTCCATAGTTTTCATCTCACTTTTTTTTTTTTTTTTTTCGAGACAGGGTTTCTCTGTGTAGCTTTGTACATTTCCAGGAACTCACTTGGTAGCCCAGGCTGGCCTCAAACTCACAGAGATCCACCTGGCTCTGCCTCCTGAGTGCTGGGATTAAAGGTGTGCGCCACCGCCGCCCGACTCATCTCACTTTTAATCTACCACATATTTATCAAAAAAGGAGTTTTGTTTTCTAAACTCTCTTCCCTTCCTTAGTGTATTGTTTGCGTGACCTCTGCACAGCATACGTGGCATGTCTGTATAAAACATTGAATTAACTCCTTGATGGACATTTAATTTATTTCTAGTGTTTCATTGCTTTGTGGACTAGTAACCGAAGTCCTGTGTCTTGTCCCCTGGGTAGTCTACTGTGAGCCCATTAAGACAAGCTCCTAGAAGAACGGCCACATCAAGTAGAAGCCCATCATGACTGTTGGCAAGTAGGGCCACGTTTGCCAGGCTGCCTTCTGAGGCTTATGCCAACTGACACCCACCAAAGGCGTCATGGAGGTGAAAGGGGCGGGTTCAAAGGCGTCAGGCCATTGACTTGGAAGTCGACGGCATCCCTTTGCTGTCTCTGCTGGCGTCTTTGAGATGCCAACTGCAAGTTACAGGAGGCACCTAGTTGAGGTGTGTTCATGAGCTTGACTCCTGACACAGAAAGCTTAGTGTGGAGCCATGGATGAGGGAAGGTTCCTAGACAGGTTCAGGACATAAGTGGCCATGTCCTAACTAGTGGCTCTTTTGATCACCAACTTAAGCAGCCTACTGTTTGAGATTACCTTCAGTTACGTTTTTATCCTGTTTTTATTCCATCAAGAATTGCTTCAGGAAAAGTGTTGTATTTTCTCTTCTAGAACCTTCTGTGACTACAGGGGAAACCTGGTCCTGGGAGCAGTACTTAAAAGACTGGAGTGCTGTGGCCGCGCCGGTTGAGCTGTTTTCCAAGGTCAGCCTTAAAATTTCTCAAGGGGATTTAATTAGGGAATTTCCCTGAAATGAAAACATTTGCCTCGGCAGCTTGCCGATTAGTGAACTCATGGGCAGGGCTAGGAAATGACCCAGCAAAGCTAATCCGAACTTTAGTGTTTCAGAGTATACACTGGAGCTGGGTTTGTATCTAGCAATGCCACCTACCATCTCTGTGAGCCCGGGGCAAGTCATTCAGTCTTTCTGTGCCTCAGTTTCCCCACCTGTATAGTAGGAAAGATACCCGTCTCCTTGGATTTTTGAGAGACTAGATAAGTTGAACACATAAGGTACACAGAAGGCAATCTGCCCATTAATTAATCACCTTCTTCCTATTAGCTGATATCATTTGTATATGTCCACTCAAAGGATTATGATACACAGATCTATTTTTGTTTGTTGACTGACAGTAATAGATGAAGTGGGATGTTAAAAAAGATAGTGGGAGCCCCAGGTCACACCATTCCAACTAGGAAGATTTGCTGAGCAGTCAGGACAGACTTGTTTAGTTGAGTGCTTGGGCACCAGAGCCTGTGGTTGTATACAGGGACTCTTCTGCATTCAAAATTTACATCATTATATTGAATTTTAACTTTCAGTGAGAGGTGGACCTTGTGCTTGTGCTTGCTACACATCTCATGACACCTGCTGTGGTACCCTCAGATTCTGTTTCTGGTGAAATGACCAGTGTTTATCATTGTGGACGTCGTGATGGATAGGGAGAAAAGGACCATAAAGAGGAAGAGAGAGACCAAGTCCTGGCACCTCACAGTGAACAAATACTAAACACTTTAGTGGCTTCCGCAATAAAATAATGGGAAGGTTGAACCCTGGAAACTGAAAGCGTCTAGAACAGAGGCTTTAGCCGAGCCTGCGTATCATATAGAAAGGGATGAAGTGCTGATCTTCTTGAGGGCTGCCAAACCAGAATCTCAGGGTGGGGAGCGGGGAATGTGTAATCAGGAAGCCTCCATTCTGTGGGGCTCTGAGGTCTGCCTCCTTGGGAGGGGTGAGGGTGTGTAGATTCTGCTGAGTGCTTGGGTTCCCACCACCCTTCTTTGCTGTTTATTCCATCCACACCATGTCAGTCCATAGCACAAATGCTAGGCAAGTGCGTCTCTTTCTCTTGTATCTCTTAGTGTTTTCTGTGTTGAGTATGCATGTATGACCTGTTAATGTTGATTGACTTACAAGAAGACCTTTCTTTCTTTGGAGTTCCAGAAGGTCTTGGAGAAGGTGGCTTGGACCCAAACAGTCCAGTGTCTCTCACAGGCCTCTCCCTCTCCGCCTGTGCCCATCTCTGATTCTGGCCGTAGGATCATTGCAGGTCCATAGATAGAGTGGCCCAGCAGGGGGTAGAGAACCTAGGGCAGAAGAACCTGATCTGCATCCAGGAGGTGAGGTTTACCTAAGGACACAGCTGGTGACTCTGCGCCTACATTTGATGGCATTACTATCCAGAGTCTCCAGGTAACCTGGAGCTGGAAAGATGGAGGGATAATGATGGAAATAGAACTTACACGTGGACAAACTGCCTGTGGAGAACACTGTGCCTCAGATGTGTGCTGTACCCTCAGGTCGGGGTCCTAGCGCCGGGTTTAAGACACTAGATATCTGAGCATTGGCATACAGTGAAGGCGTTTGCAAAGCAAGGCGAGTTTAGGCAGGAGGCAGGAAAGTGTCAGATTCACTATCCCTCTGTTGTGTCCCTTCAGCCCAGACATAGAACATATTAGTGTCATTAGTTTATTCTGGACGGTTCTTTAAGGTCCATCAGCCATTGCAGAAATGCTTGGAGAGTGAAGCTTTCTCCTCTAGATTTCCCTTCTTGGTTTGGTGTTAATAAAAAAAAAAAGACACCCAGGGGAAACGGGAGACTTTTCTACTGAAGCAAATCAGGGCATCCGTGTTGGGAACCAAATTCTTAGGCTGTTGGGCATGAAGTGAAGTGTGCGTCCCTCCATTTTTTAGAGAGAGGAAGAAGTCTCACTGGAAAGCTCTTAGTGAGGGAAGGATGGTCAGGGGTCCCTGTGGAGGGAGATGCATGACAGGTGAGTGAAACTGGGTGGTCAGCACAGGATGCTCTCACATGGTCCTTTGGCTAATGAGATGACTGTGAGATATGTTTGACATTGTCAACTTTGAAGATACAGCAAAACATTAGTGATAGCACACAGAGCCATTGGACATGCTGGCTCCCTTTATCTTACCTCTGATCTGACAGGAAGCTGCTCATGTCTTAAGGCTCTGAGTATGCCAGAGGACATGTAGAGAGCATGAAGCACCAAGAGTCAATGGCATTCTCAGAATCTTGTTGCTCAGTTGGGAAAGAAGACATTACCTAAAATATGTTATTATGCATTTATATATGTATGAGCTTATTTATGTGTGTGCAAAACAGTGATAATTAAAGAAAATAAGACCATGATTATGAGGGAGGGAGGGAGGAGAGAGAGAGAGAGAGAGAGAGAGAGAGAGAGAGAGAGAGAGAGAGAGAGAGAGAGAGAGAGAGAGAGAGAGAGAGAAGGGAGACATGGGAGGGTTTGGAGATGGTAGAAGAATGGGGAAGATGATGATGTTTTGGAACGTATCTAAAAATCATCAAAGACTTGGATGAGAGGGAAAAGAAAAAGAAAAAGAACCCACATTGGTGAGTCAGACCATTACTCACGGACTGCACAGTGATGACTTTAGGAGACATTCTGTGTTAGAGTTATGGGCCTGTCTGACTGAGTGAGGAAAGAAAGAAGTGACTGTGTTTGCCTTGATCTCTTAGCAACTGAAGATGTCTGTGCTCAAGATCTGGTGTGACTCCAGCTTGACACTTGCATTTGAAGATGAATAAACATGCTTGTGATCGAAAACTTCAATGCCATCAAAAAGACAGAAGGTTGTGTCAGCCTTCCAAGAGGGAGCTAAACTCAATTTTATATTGACACCCTTGATTGTTAGTGTTCCTTTTGGTGTGCAAACATTATAATGATGTTGTTCACGCTAGCCACTGTGAATGAAGTTCTTTGGCCTCGTGTTAGTGTTAAAAATGGAACAAAGTTGTTTGCGTTTCTTGACTGGATTACTATTCTAAAGGCATTAAAGTAGTGGTTCACTGCTAATGTTTCTAAACTAATATTCAAGTTTTAGAAGATATACCAAAGCTACATGCAAACTTACACACACACACACACACACACACACACACACACACACACACACACACATATACACACAAAATTAAACCCTGAAAATCAGATACCTATTCAACTAAGAGAATGAAATGATAACACTTTGGGAAAGTGTTCCTATTTTATTTACACTCATATTTCTGCAAATCTACCTGTCTGTTTTAAGTTTCTCTTAGTATGAGACCAAGCCAATTGTTTCATATTTTATAGTTAATTTCACCATCTGAGGTAAGACATAAACAAGAATATAAATAAAACAATATAAATACCTGATGTTTACAGCAGATTTACAGACAGTTTCTCTTTATTACCTGTGCAATGTCTATCTTGATTTCATTTGGAAATTGAAATATTGTTTTTCTTTCCTTTTGTTGAGGTTGGTATTGCAAGTATTTCTTCCTGTATCTCCTGCCACCATCCTTACCAGCGCATACATACATCTACTGCAGATATTATTTTAATATCTTTGTGCACTGCCTCTGCCCCTCATGTCCACTCACCTCCTCCTCCACTCCTCATGTCCACTCACCTCCTCCTCCACTCCTCATGTCCACTCACCTCCTCCTCCACTCCTCATGTCCACTCACTTCCTCCTCCACTCCTCATGTCCACTCACCTCCTCCTCCACTCCTCATGTCCACTCACCTCCTCCTCCACTCCTCATGTCCACTCACCTCCTCCTCCACTCCTCATGTCCACTCACCTCCTCCTCCACTCCTCATGTCCACTCACCTCCTCCTCCACTCCTCATGTCCACTCACCTCCTCCTCCACTCCTCATGTCCACTCACCTCCTCCTCCACTCCTCATGTCCACTCACCTCCTCCTCCACTCCTCATGTCCACTCACCTCCTCCTCCACTCCTCATGTCCACTCACCTCCTCCTCCACTCCTCATGTCCACTCACCTCCTCCTCCACTCCTCATGTCCACTCACCTCCTCCTCCACTCCTCATGTCCACTCACCTCCTCCTCCACTCCTCATGTCCACTCACCTCCTCCTCCACTCCTCATGTCCACTCACCTCCTCCTCCACTCCTCATGTCCACTCACCTCCTCCTCCACTCCTCATGTCCACTCACCTCCTCCTCCACTCCTCATGTCCACTCACCTCCTCCTCCACTCCTCATGTCCACTCACCTCCTCCTCCACTCCTCATGTCCACTCACCTCCTCCTCCACTCTTCATGTCCACTCACCTCCTCCTCCACTCCTCATGTCCACTCACCTCCTCCTCCACTCCTCATGTCCACTCACCTCCTCCTCCACTCCTCATGTCCACTCACCTCCTCCTCCACTCCTCATGTCCACTCACCTCCTCCTCCACTCCTCATGTCCACTCACCTCCTCCTCCACTCCTCATGTGCACTCACCTCCTCCTCCACTCCTCATGTCCACTCACCTCCTCCTCCACTCCTCATGTCCACTCACCTCCTCCTCCACTCCTCATGTCCACTCACCTCCTCTTCCACTCCTCATGTCCACTCACCTCCTCCTCCACTCTTCATGTCCACTCACCTCCTCCTCCACTCCTCATGTCCACTCACCTCCTCCTCCACTCTTCATGTCCACTCACCTCCTCCTCCACTCCTCATGTCCACTCACCTCCTCCTCCACTCCTCATGTCCACTCACCTCCTCCTCCACTCCTCATGTCCACTCACCGCCTCCTCCACTCCTCATGTCCACTCACCTCCTCCTCCACTCCTCATGTCCACTCACCTCCTCCTCCACTCCTCATGTCCACTCACCTCCTCCTCCACTCCTCATGTCCACTCACCTCCTCCTCCACTCTTCATGTCCACTCACCTCCTCCTCCACTCCTCATGTCCACTCACCTCCTCCTCCACTCCTCATGTCCACTCACCTCCTCCTCCACTCTTCATGTCCACTCACCTCCTCCTCCACTCCTCATGTCCACTCACCTCCTCCTCCACTCCTCATGTCCACTCACCTCCTCTTCCACTCCTCATGTCCACTCACCTCCTCCTCCACTCCTCATGTCCACTCACCTCCTCCTCCACTCCTCATGTCCACTCACCTCCTCCTCCACTCCTCATGTCCACTCACCTCCTCCTCCACTCCTCATGTCCACTTACCTCCTCCTCCACTCCTCATGTCCACTCACCTCCTCCTCCACTCCTCATGTCCACTCACCTCCTCCTCCACTCCTCATGTCCACTCACCTCCTCCTCCACTCTTCATGTCCACTCACCTCCTCCTCCATTCCTCATGTCCACTCACCTCCTCCTCCACTCCTCATGTCCACTCACCTCCTCCTCCACTCCTCATGTCCACTTACCTCCTCCACTCCTCATGTCCACTCACCTCCTCCTCCACTCCTCATGTCCACTCACCTCCTCCTCCACTCCTCATGTCCACTCACCTCCTCCTCCACTCTTCATGTCCACTCACCTCCTCCTCCACTCCTCATGTCCACTCACCTCCTCCTCCACTCCTCATGTCCACTCACCTCCTCCTCCACTCCTCATGTCCACTCACCTCCTCCTCCACTCCTCATGTCCACTCATCTCCTCCTCCACTCCTCATGTCCACTCACCTCCTCCTCTACTCCTCATGTCCACTCACCTCCTCCTCCACTCCTCATGTCCACTCACCTCCTCCACTCCTCATGTCCACTCACCTCCTCCTCCATTTCTCATGTCCACTCACCTCCTCCTCCACTCCTCATGTCCACTCACCTCCTCCTCCACTCCTCATGTCCACTCACTGCCTCCACTCCACACATTTGCATCTGTATGGAACTGAATCCCCCACAATTGGACACAGCTTCCTTTGGGTATGTCCAGCTGCTCTCAGCACCGCCTTCTGCTTGACTGTTCACTCTTTATCCAAGTTCGTGCTGTTTCACCTAGAAAGTCTCTGCCCTGCACCCAAAGCCTCCCTTTTTCAGGAAGCTGCCCCAGACAGCCTGCTCACTCTGATTTCTCCTCATATAGTTGCTGAGAGCCAGCCATGCCCAGCTCACTCAGGTGGCAGTGATGACTTGAGGATGGCATCCTCATGATTCTATAGAAGTAGCAGTGAGACAAGTTACCAGCGCCTTCTGTCTGCCTTCCCCCTGCGACAGTAAACCATATACCACCCGTTTGTGGAAGTACAACTGGCCCTGAACATCAAGTCTTACTGTACTCCGTATTCTTGTCACTAGCTTAAAGGCCAACTCTTTCTTCTATCCCTGTCTTACCAGCCCATGTTGGGTTGCTAGGAAAACAGGCAAAATAAAGAATTAGGCATCAGCAAGGAAGGTACACTTCTGTGTTAAAAAAAATGGCATTTCAAAGAAAAAATCTTATTATTAGAAAAGTTAAAAATCTCTTGGGCTTCCTTGCATATTCTTATAGTTTAGCAATAGAAGTTTATCTTGATTCGTTTAGCTAAGATGCAGCATTAGTTCCTTATTGCTGTGTGACAGATCACCACACATTCAGTGATCTGAGAATGCACAGGCTGATTATCTGACAGTTCGGAAGGTCAGCAGTCTGAAATGGGTCTGGAAGGTTTTTTTTTCCTTCTAGAACTCTGGGAGAGAGTGTCTTCCTGCCTTGATTGCTTGCTGACTACCCACACCAGTTGACTGGTAAATCTAACCTCTTGTTTTCAGTGTCATGCTTCCTCTGGTCCTCCTGTTTCCCTCTGATAAGGGACCTTTGATGATGCTGGCTCACCCCAATAAGCCAGGATAATCTTTCCATCTCGGGATGCTGCAGGTAATCACATCCGCCCAATTCTGCCAGCCATGCATGGTGACATACTTAGCTTCTCGGATCAGCACTTGCTCATTACTTTGGGGCATCATCCTGCCTGCTGCAGATGTCATCCTCTTTAGCGATGTTTCTAGGCTGTCCCCTCCCTGGCCTGAATGACTGCTCATGAGGTGGTCCTGACCTTTCTATCCCAACCAATGATACAACTTCCTCAGTAGCTCATGATTCTCTTCTCTTTATGGCCAGATTGTGTAGCTGCTTTTCCCTGGTACCCCTCTCCAGGCCATCACCTCCCTCCTTCAGGAGTGTGAATATTCTTGGTGCTTTCTAGCTTTCTGGCACTCCTGTCTGACCCTCTGTTGCATACCAAGGAGGAGTCTTTTTGCAGTTTATGCTGTGTTATTTCCACGGTTTCTCTGCTTGCTTCACGAGAGAAGCATGCGAGTCCGCTGCTGTGTGTGCCCCTTCCTGTGTCTCTGTGCACTGCTAATATCTTTGCACTTCTCTCTCTTCTCACTCAGCCACGTTCCCAACCTGTGATGTTCTTCCCAGCTTCCTTGAACGGTAAATCTTTCCATGGGACCCCTAACTACTTCCTTCTTAGCTCCAGCCATTCCCCCCATGCTCTTGTTCTGTAAGCCGCAGTTGATCTCCGTCCACAGAGGTGAGCCAGGGTCTCATTACCCGATGCTACACACCTGAGCCTATGGGTTTGCTTTTACCGGCTCACAAAGCACTAGTTTTTTCTTTGAAGACTAATAGTTCCTCCACTTTCTCCGTGGGGCTTCACATTTGTCTTGACCAGTCTCAGCGTCCTAGGTTTCTCAAGTTACCCCCTCTTACTGGGATCCTCAGCCCCCTTGTCAGTTTGTTATCATCTCCCATAGATGCTGTACAGCCCTTCCAAGGAGGCACATGTCCACCCCAGGTGTCACACATGCTCCCTACCACTTCCCTAGGTACATGAAATGCTCACATGTCCTGTACATATGTCCTCCATATGTCCTGTACAAACCATAGTTGGCTCCATCTCCTGATGAGCTGCCTTGCCAGGCTCAGTGTCCTAGTGAATGACCGTCTTCTAGGGTCCTGGATGGCCAGCATTATATGAACCGTGAAAACAGCCTCTGTTACAGGAACTGGTGAGAACTACAGTGTTACAAAATGCTTTGAAAACATTTTCATCCCTGTCCATCTTTCTGTTTGGCCTCCAGCATTTGCTCCTTTGCTTGCTTTGTGTTTCTGTTCTCTCTGTTTTTTCTTGACCCTACTTTGAAGATGAATTTATTGATGTTTAGTAGTTTTCCTTCAAGAAAATAATCGATAAATGCATTGTATTCAGGTGTTTCACTGATACTTAACTCAAGTGGAGCACATTTGAAAATAGAGTGCTACTCCATGATGTGAAGTCTTCAGCAGATTAATAGCAAAGGATCTAAACCTCACTAGTATCCATTTCTCATAATTCCACAGCCTTTACTTTTGATGCAAAATTGGAGAGATGCCCTGAGCTCATGGCTCGGTTACTTTTCAATACCTATAATTCCATTCTCTGAAATTATAAGAGTCAAGGAACCAAGGCTGCTGTGGAATAGATGATGTGAGGCTAGAACCAGACAGCCAACCTGGGCCAAACTTCTGTTCCTAGAAGGGGCTCAAAGCTCCTGAGACGGTGGCTTTTCTGTACCGCCAACTGGAAGCCAGGTGTCAAGCCCAGAGCTGTTCAGAAGAAAGGAAATTTAAAGAAAGAACAGAGTGGCATCTGGGAACAAGGACAAACAGACTCTCCCCATGTAGCTGAAGGAAATGTTTTTTTATGGGCAGTATCCTTGTCCATGTGTCCCCTTCCCATGCCCTGCCCCCATTTAAGTCACCTTGGAGGGGCGCGCGTTGTGGGTTTATTGTTTTAGACACCAGGCCAGAAGGTGCTTGCAATCCACTTGAGGAACAGTGATTACCCATCACAAAGTTATTGAGAATGTTCTCCGGGTGCAGGCCTTGCTATGTGCTGCTGGCTTCCTTTTCTTTGTTGGGCTCAGCTCGCCTGGAGCCAGCTATATGTGACCTGTTCTGAACTGTTTATTTGTTCGTTTGTTTCTGAGACTAGAGCTCACTCAGTAGTTGGGATGCATATATGGACGTTGATTGTACACCCAAATTTCTGTGGAAATGAGGATTCTGCACCTGAGATTTTAACAGAACAAACCCTCAAAACTTCAGTCAGAATTGCATTAACTTATTAAATTACACTTTTGTTGGTTCCTGAATCCCATGTTCTCTACTAAGGACTATCTCTTGGTATAATCTTGGCAGCAGCTTGGGATTCTGAGTTCAGAATTCATCTTTGAAAAGTGTTCAAAATAACAGAGAAGAGCCTCTAAAATGAAAGCGTGAGGACATGCAATCGGCCATCTTAACTGAGGCTCAGAAGTCAGTTGTTTTGTTATGTAAGTCATCATGTTTCACTATTTGTCTGAGCTGTGGATGGCAAAGAAGATGTCACTTTGGGAGAGTAGAATTCAAAGTCTGTATTGCTGCTTTGCGCATGTGGCTACAATGACCAGCTGCTATGAAATCCTGGCTCCTTTTATCTCCCAAATATATTTTACAGTCTGTGGAGAGAGTAATGGCAGATACTCTTGAAGGGCACTTTTGTGACTCTGTTCTGTGTGTCTGTGTATGTCACAAACCCTTTGGACATCTAATGAATGCTATTGGTAATATTTTTAGTGGAACATTTCTAGTCATCTGAACATAAACATGTAAATGAACTTGGTGGATTCTTAGAGTCCGTGAAGACATCAAGAATGCTGTCACCAGGCCACCATCAGACCCAACTGTACAAGGTGTAGTCTGAGCAAGAATAGAAAAAGTTGTTTTGTGCATGAGAATGCCCTATGTATTTATGTGTGTGCTTTGTATAGACTCATTTTCTTTGTGATAAAAACAGAAAAAGACAAACAAAACCAAAAACCCAGAAGGATTTTAATGGGAGCATCTGTCTGTACCTGTAGGGCTAAATATAAACCCAGACTTTACCCAAAGCAAAACATATGCAAGCTTTTCAGGTTTTAATTAATATATAATAATATTAGAAAAATGAGATTAAAAAAATACTCTTGAGTCGTTGGATGAAGATGCTGAATTTTGGTACCCTGGACCAAGAGCCACTGTTAGCTTAGGGAAAAAGCTTCCTGAAGAAAAGGTGGAAGGCGTGGCTAACACATCCCACTCTTCTAGGACCTTGCAGTGAGTGGACTTTTTCAATAACAATTGATTCTGAAGTACTCAGAAGAGCACTGAAGCTCTAGGGATGTTCAGCAGGGTGAGAATTGAAAAGTAGCTACTACACTGGTGTGTTTGTGAGCTGTTCAGGGTCTGTGAAAGCTTCAGTAGGCAATGCACATTGCAAAAAGTACAAATTATCACAATATGGAAAGTCTGTGCATCTTTCACAGGCCTGAAGCCTCAACGTTGGTTGGCACCTTACTGCTGGCCATTTCCTCAGCCAGCCACCAGTGGCCAGGCACTGCCCTCTCACCTCCTGAACAAAAATGTGAACCTGGCTCCTTCCCTTGTTTCCATCCCTGCTCTGTGCTGATCAAGCTCCTCAGCTCTCTTGTCCACGGCATGGTGACTTTCTGAAATTCTAACATAATAATGTAGTGGACAGGTCAAGGTTTAAGTTGGGATCCAATGCGTTGTGCTGACAGGCTCTGTAAGTGGAGCAATTAGAGAACCTCATTCTATCTGTATGTAGTTTAGTCCTGGTGTTCTTCCATGAAGTGAAAACATACAGCATGCTTGTCTGCTCTATACATGGCATTTACTTCATGTTTTCCAAAGCTGTTAGGCCCTCTCTGCTCAGCCAGGTCTGTGCCTTGGCCTTTAGACAGCTGCATTGTATTCTACCATGCTGTGTTCATTTTCTCCTTATTTTTGCATATTTTGTGGTCGGGGAAATCCATCCTGACTGCCCTTACCAGATGTATAGCTAGTTGGCTTCAGAACACTTGTCTTTGTTGTCCAATCTGCCACTGCATCATTAGGATATCCACACACAAGTTCTCTTTAAAACTCTTCATGCACTTTTTCAAATGGTATCGGGGACCATTTGACAGCCATATAGAAAATGCTCAGGTGCTCATTTTCTATATTTATGTAGCTAATCATAGTTTTAACTATAGAATAAACATTTAAAATGATGTCTTTAATTGGTGACAGTGATGATGGTCAGGATTGCTTACAGCCCAGAGCAATGAGCTAGCACAGTAACTATTTGGCAGCATGCTGAGGACAGATACACTTGAGTCTTGGCCTTGGGCACCTCATTCATAAAATGTGCACAGGAACTCTACAGGGCCTTGATGTAATTTAGTGTGTAATTCTCATTATGTGCTTAGAGCCATGTGTGATGTGGAGTTAAGTGCTGTGTGAGTGTTTGTGCACAAAAGTGCCATTGTACAATCTGATTAAGAATGTCTTAGCCACATGGTTGGTCGTATTCTCCTATTTGTGTTAATGAGAAAACAATATCTTACTATCATGGGTGACAGCAAATGTTAACCATACCTCAGATGGTTCTGGGTGCTTCTGTGTGTTTGGAATAGACAGGAGCTGATTTTTTTCTTGTTTCATCAAATATTAAGTTGACCAACCTTTCACTTGAAAAACCTAGCAGAATGATTTTCTCTACTTTGAAGACTTCTATAAGCACATTCTGACCTTCTAGAAGTTGATTGGTGGGTTTTTTGGTTTATCTTGGGGGGGCTGTTTCTTTATATTTCTTTTTGCAGATTTCATATTAACTAATTGCATGCTTATTTTTATCCTCACTGAATAAAAAAAAATCAAGTATTGATTGTAGTTAAGCTGTTTAAATAAGTCTGCCCCTTTGACTTCCCAGAATTTCACTTTTGACATTTGAAATGGTAATGTTTCCACCCTCAAGATGCACTTTGAGACAAATGAAGATGTGTCATATACTGCTGGCATAGAAACATATTTGTAGGTTGCTAAACTCTTTGCAAGGGTAAAAAGTTGTGGGTCTTAAATATGAGTTCTGTTTGGTCACTGCTGTCACTTGGATAAAGATTTGGACACCTGAGGACCAGTGTTTTATAAGGCATGTTAAGAATGTGTCCCTTAAACTGGGGGAAAAGATGGCTCAGAGGTTAAGAGCACTGGCTGCTCTTCCAGAGGTCCTGAGTTCAGTTTCCAGGACCCACATGGCATGGTGGCTCACAACCATCCATAATGAGATCTGGTGCCCTCTTCTGACCTGTGAGCATATATGTAGGCAGAACACTGTATACATAATAAACAAACAAATCTTAAAAAAAAAAAAAACCTGGGGTAGTGGTGGTGCATGCCTTTAATCCCAGTGCTTGGGAGGCAGAAGGGGGTGGATCTATGTGAGTTCTAGGCCAGCCTGGTCTACAGAACGAGTTCCAGAACAGCCAGGACTGTTACACAGAGAAACCCTGTCTCTAAAAACAAATCAAATAGATAAATAAATAAATAAATAAATAAAACAATGATTACCTTAGAAAAAAGAATCTAATCTAATTGATTAGATACCTGATTTTATTCATCCAGAAATGACTTAAGATCATGAATAAAATATTAAGCAACGATTTCATTCAAGTTTAACTAGTCTCCTTGGTATAGCCTCACCTTGAATAGATCCTGTCAAGAGAGAGACTCTTGCCTCTCCTTGCCATGAGTCTGTAATAGTTCTGTAATTTCCTGACGTTGATGGTAGCCGACTTTCTCGTTCTTAAGAAATATATACTGAAGTGTTTTAAAGTGGCAGGTAGTGGGTCAGTCAGCTTACTAAAAGCCCAGGAAAAAGGAAAATCTTTGAGGTGCATTTGAAAAATTCCTGGAAGTTTGCTATTGTTTGCTGAAACATTTATTAACTTTATTGGTTGCAATAAAAACGTGTTTGTGTATTAAAAATTAGGAACATGAGGATGGCAGCTTCTGCCTGCAGATGAACTAAGGGCCTGTCTTTGGGTGTTCTCCTGGCATCCTGTACTGGGCACACCGGCTGTTTCCTGCAACATTCCACAGCTGAGGCTTTGCTGATGGCCTTGGCTGCTCACCTTCCCCACTCTGTGCTGACTCACAGATGAGCATGATAAAGCAGTCTTTCTGTATGTGAAAAGTTACGTGTCCTTTCACTCCTCCACTGATCATCCAGATCTGTGCATGTGCACCCTGGAGACTTTACCTGTCCCCAAAACTGTGGTGGCACGCATGTGTCCTGCGGATAACTCTTACACGTGGCATTGTGCAAAGGAGCTTTGGCAACAGCGTGTCTGCCTTTTCTCCAGCCACAGCATCCCCCCCACTAATGCTATGACTCACGACTCATTTTTGCAAGCTTTTAAAATAATAGCATATAATTTGTACCTGATTTTGCTGTGGGTATGGAACCTTGAATAATACTACTTCTCCATCATTAGTGGTAAAATGAATCAATTTCATAGTAGAAAATATTATTTTGTGAGTGTTCTGGTAAAAGAAAATGAGAAAACAAAATAACTTCTGCAAGTCCAGGGCATTTCCCTGGAGCCGTCCTTGTCCGTAAGACGGGCGCCATAGCTAGGAGCCAAGTTTTATGGTGCTTGTTTTGTGCCAAGTCTGTCCCCTCACCTGGAACAAACAGTTGGCAGGCTTCCAGAACTTGACTTCTTGATTATGATCTGCTTCTGTGTTGGCTTCTAACCTTGAGGAAGTCCCCTCCTCACGTCTCCAGGGTGGAGTTTATCTGTAGACGCTCTCCTCAGGTGTGCAGACTGGAGGACTTTGCAGGACTTAGGGTATTGCATGCGGTGGGATTTTGTTTACCTAGAGTGTGATTCTGGATCTCTGTCAACATCATGGAAGGTACTCTTGTCAGCACGCTATCAGTTACGTTCAAGACATGCAGGACATTCAGAGAGAGATATTTAAAACCGTCACATCACAAGTAAACCATTCAACAAGAGATAGGTTGAAGGCATGGCATTTTTCACTCTTGCCTGTCAGATGGTTAAAATAGAAAGTTTAGTTTGATTTGAATTCTCCAAGGACTGTCTTATCTTCTAGCCGTATTATATTGCTTCCAGCATTAGAGAAAGTTCCCCAGTGTTGGCTCGAGAAACAATTCTGAAATACTGAAAGATGGGCCTGGACTCTCCACCCTGCTGCCTGTGAGCCATTGCCCAACTCCTGTATCTAATAGTCACGTGTGACTGGACTAGACACCATCAGGAACTCTGTGACATCGGCTCCTTTCATACTCAGTCTTGCATATTTCACCCTTGTTGAGCCGGGAAAATGTGTACATTTCTATAGTGTCTTCTTTTTAAAATATTTATTTTAGTTTATGGGTTAGTGTTGGCCTGTGTATATGTGTGTGTACCCCCTGCATGCCTGGTGGCTTCAGAGGTCAGAAGAGGACATTGGATCCCTGGGAACTGGAGTTACAGAGGGTTATGAGCCAAGACAGAGGTGCTGGGAATCTAATCTGGGTCTTCTGCAAGAGTAAGTGTGCTCTTCCTGCTGAGCCATCTTTTCAGTAGCTTCATTTTGAAATATTAATGCTCATCTCCCTGCTGTCTATCCTCCTCTTTTGGCTTTTTGCCAGCATTTTGTGTGTGTGTGTGTGTGTGTGTGTGTGTGTGTGTGTGTGTGTGCAGCAACTTTGAAGTGAGCTGTGAAATTTCAAAGCAGTGAACAGGAGGCAGGTACACAGAGCGTGTTCAACACAGTCTGCTGTAAACAGAGGATATGCGGAAAGAAGATGGGGAGAAGTAAACACACACGACATTTATTTTTGTAGACATAAGATAAACCTGACAAATCATTCATTTTTGTCACCAGTTTGGATATCATTATCCTTTAAGGTTTTCTTGGAATCTTCTTGGAATCCAAAATCATCTGCGAATGTAAGGTTCGAAAGATATTTTACCAGCCAATTCACGGAGTCTTTAAATGATTTCATGTTCATATAAAAAACTAGGCAACCAAATGGGTTTTAATGGGTGGTGGTGCCCACACACAGTGAAACACAATGCAGCTCTAAACAAGAATATAAGCTGACTGACCCAGTAAGAGTTCTGAGAAACATTCAACAAGCAGGAAGCCGTGTGCACAAACTGTGTGAGTGTGCTGACTTTTGTGCAAGAGAAAAAGATAAGAAGCACCCACATACCTCTGCAAGAACAAACTTGGGAAGGATGGAGACTATGTACACCACAGGGATGTTGGTTACTTCCAGGATGAGAGCTGCAGTGTAGTGGATTCTGGGAGAAACAGACACCTAAAAGCTTGATTTAGGAAGGCTTTTTTTTTTTTTTTTTAACCTTTGGTAAAAATGATAAAACATTCAACCACTGCGGATGGAAAACAAATGGAATCAAAGAAGCTGCATGTTATGGAAAACAAACACGGTGAAGTCTCCTTGCCTGGCCAGTGGCTTGCAAACAATGGTGCATTTTGTAGTTCTTCGATGATATTATCAACAGTCCAGTTCTGCAACCCTAAGAGATGTCCTGGAGGGTCTAGTTAAGGAGTGAAGGGGTGGCATCAGAGGGGAAAGGTCACAGGACAAGAGGGAAAAGAACAAGCCTTTGGGGTTGGTTAGAATTGGACTTATTTGTTTGAACTTGGAATTTACAAAGTATGTACATATGTGTGCTGGTGTTTATGTTTGTGTGTACACACACATTTTATGTGTAACCAAGCAGTGAAGAACCTGGGCAACACCAGGACTGGTCATCACCATGAACATTGCCGTTGAGGGACGGATGGTCATGGTGCACCTCTGGGTGTGGTATCCTGAGGACATCACTCCTGTAGTATTCTGGCAACTGAATCCTATGGGACATCAGACAAGTTCAAAATGATGAATATTCTAATTGAAGAGTCAGAGGAGAGGACTGTGTTCTTGAAAATGTCACCAAGATAAAAGACAATGACATGTTAATGGAAACTGTTCCAGACCCGGGGAGACTAGGGAGATTTGTCAGCTTAAAGTGACGTCTGATTTTAGATAGATCCCGTTTGTAGGGCGCAGGTGGGGTGTTACAATGTAGAGTTAGGGGCTGGGGAGGCAGCTCAGTGGGAAAAGTACTTGCCTTGCAAATCTGAGAACCTGAGTTCCACCCTCAGAACCCAGTCACAAAAGCCAGTGTGGTGATGTGCACTGTGTGGGAGGCAGAGACAGGTAGATTCTGGGACTCACTGGCCAGCCTCGCTTACTTGACGAGTTTCATGCCAATAAGAGACCATGCCTTACAAAAATGCTTCTGAGCAGCAATAATTGAACTTGTTATCTGAATTGCATACACACATGCACGTGCATGTGCACACACTCACACATGTGTACACATGAGCATGCACACAGGTATACACACACACACACACACACACACACATACACACACACGCCTATCCTTACATGAACACACAAACATCATCACACACCAATAAAAATAAAGTATGCTTTGGAAAAAATGGACAATAATGCAAGATGAGCGGAAAACTAGCCCAAGTATAATACAAATATAACTGACCTATGGTGATGTGAGGTATTGTTCCATTCATTATTCAGGAAAATGCATAGCTGTGAAGGAAAGATGTTTGTTATATAGGGACAAAGAACCTGAAGATGCTCCTGAAAATGTACATGTATCACATGAAACAGTTTCTGTCTATGCACGAGTGCAGACAGATGAAAACGAGGACATAAGAGCAAATGGCCAGCGGGTGAGAGGCCAGGCTGTGCCCGAGCCTTCAGCTGCACAAGGCACCTTTACACTTTCCTTTACCATTCTGTGGAGCTTGGCTTTCTTTCCAAATGGAAATCTCCCCAAAAGAATAAATTCACGTCAAAAAATTGGCATTCAGATGTTAAACACTGATAAGCAGAACTACAGTTAGTGCTTAAAATGCACCCTGGGAACTGCAGAACTGGAGGCTATTCACCGTTTTCTAGATGTGTTTATTTGCAATGAAGCCTGAATTGTCCAATCACACTCCAGCTGCCCAAAGCCAGCCATAAATTAGAAAAATAATAATGGATGGAGTCTGCTGTAAAAATTTTCCATGTACAGCAGTGGTGATCACTGAAGAGTTTTAAGATACTTAAAAGGTTTTACATTAGAGTCCAAATTCAATCCATTGTGAGTTGACTTTTTTTATGAGTCTAGTTTCAGTCCTCCACATGCAGGCATCTAGTTTTTTGTCCCCACCCCTTCCTTGATAGCCAAGCTCCCCAGCATTGTTTGTTAAGGAAGTTGACATTTGGATAATGGGCATTTGGGCATAACTCAATTTCTTCCTATTTTGTATCCTTTGGTCTTATTCAGTTGCTCTGTCCATTACTTCCACATGAATGTGACCAAGATTTATTTTGGGCTGGTGCTTTTGCAGGGTCTCAGTCTACCATGTTGGGGAAGGCATGAGGGAGCTCATGGAAGTGGGGGATTATGGGAAAGACTTGTCCATCCTGGCAGACTAGGAGAGAGAGAGAGTGCAGGGCTAGAACCAAGGCCTGTCTATGGCCATCAGAGGCCTGCTTTTTAGTAATCAGTCAGGCTCCAGTTCTTAAAGAGGCCACCACTGGGAAATAAGCATTCAAAGCAGGAGCCTGTACAGATTCAAACCATAACATTCTGCCCCCATTTCCCAAAGGCCTTTGGCTGTCTCATAATGCAGAGTGCATTAGTCCCACGTTGAGTCCCATACTCTGAGGAGGCATGCTGCCAATTATTAATTGTGAGTCCCTGTAAAATCAAAAAAGGAAAGTTTATGTTTGCAGCAGTGGAGAATAAACATTTCCATAGCACAAGGAAGGGAAGAGGAGGAGATCAATGTACGATGAGACCAAAGCAAGACAAACTTTGGCTGGGGAGACACTCAATCTTTTCCATGAGAGTGTCTGGATGACGTGGTGGCTTTATTCCAGCTCTAGGTGGCTATGGCAGCCCTACCCATATGGCCACCTGCTGCACACATGGCTTTTCTGTTAAGCTGTCTCCACTTAGCACCCACAGTTCTGACATCTCTAACAACCTGAGGTCTCCACAGCAACTATGGCTTCATGCAGCTCCCTTCGAGAGGTTTCATGAAGGAAACTATATATTTCTTATTCTCTCAAGCACTCCATAATGCCTCAGTATAAGCCTCGATAACACCACCCTTCTTACATTTTGCATGCTTGCAAAATCAGTACCACGTGACACCCAAATTGTGCTGCCAGGTTGAGTGGCTGCTGGGCCTCCTTGGGCTGTAGCTGCACAGACTCTGGCTGCATGAAACCTATAGATGCTTGTGCAGTCAATCCTGCTGAAAGCATTCTTATGTGACCTTGCTTGAGTGGGACATTCCTGCAAATACTTAATTTCTAAAGGAAATCTTCTCAATTTTATAACTTGGAGCCTTAAATGGATATGATCTTTACAGGGAACCTGTTCTTTTGTCCCAGGGCAGAGAGCACAGCTTCTCTTTGATGGCAGGAATCTCTGCAACAGTTACAGTTGTTTTGTCTTAATTTGCATTGTCTGCAACATGGAACATGTTCATCCTTCTGTTACAGTCAAACTTATGTGTGTCTCAAATCATCCATATTTGACTTTCTTGAGTCTCACTAAAACAAGCCTGCAATAACCACATTATAGTCTGAATGTTATGCTGCCATGACATTGCCTACTCAGAAAAAAATTAGTCCATTTCTTTTGAGTTCAGCCTCGCTCACATTTTGGGGACATGGACAAAGTATATTCAGATCCTTTGCCAGAATGTAACGTCAGTGGCCCCTAGTTTAATCCCACTAGAGTCCTGCTTCTGATCTGAGACCCCATGAGCACAGCCTTAACTGTCCACATTTCTGTGAACATTGGCATTCTGATCTTCTGAAATCTCAGCCAAATCATTCACCGTCTCAGCTGAGTTTATTTGCGGTGTATTTTGGCTCACAGGGATATGGTTGATCATGGTGAGGCAGTCAAGGCAGCAGGAGCCTGAGGCAGCTAGCTGGTCACCTCGAATCCGCTGTTAGGAAGAAGAGTACAGTGAATACCAGTGCTCAGCCCAGCCACAGACAGTTCAGGATCCCGACCAGAGAACCGGACCACCTGCAGTGGTTGGTTCTTCCCACATCAATTATCATAATAATGATAATACCTCACTGTAGATGAATTTCTAAATGGACTTATTAAACAAAAAACACAGAGCCAAATATAGGGGTGAAAGCCTTAGAGAGATCAGGGAAATAGGGAAAGCCACCAGCTAACCTTACCTCACCAACTCTGCAGCTTCCAAATGTGACTTACTTCCTGTCTACCCACCCACATATGCCTTGCTGTTCTGCCATCTGATTTGCTCTCTCCGTTCAGCTACATCACTTCCTCTTCCTACACAGCTCTGTCACTTCCTGTCTATCTGTACAGGCCTCCAGACCTCCATGGTTAACTAGTTTTGGAATTTAAGGCATGTGCCACCACACCTGGCTCTGTTTCCAGTGTGGCCTTGAACACACAGAGATCCTGCCTGCCAAGTGATAGGATTAAAGACATGTGCTAACATCGCATGACTTCTGTGTGGTGACTGGTTTTTTTCTCTGATCCCCAGGCAAGCTTTATTTATTAAAGCACAAATAAATATCACCACATTTCAGCACAAATAAAATATCACCATACCATAGATGTGCCTAGCTGTCTGCCCCTCAGATGATTCTAGATTCTATAAAGTTGAAGATTAACTTCAACCATCTCAATCACTGAAAGCTGTTTAAAAAAAAATCTAGGATTGCTTCAGTTCAGTGCACATCTTGAAAATGTTCCTCTTGTCCAAAGGCCCAAGAGCCACACAGTCAAGTATGGTCACACTAGTGGCCCCACTCTTGGTATCAGCCTTTTTCTTCTCCTGCTTACTATATTAGTAATTTTTACATCACTGTAACCAAAATGCCTTCCCCCCAAAAAATCATCTTCTGGAAGGAAAATATTTATTTTGGTTCATGATTTCAGAGGGTCTCAGGCCTTCATGGCAAAAAGTATGATGAAGTTCATGAAAACAGAAGTATGGGTTGGGGCACCCCTACTGTGAGGGACCAGGAAGAAGAAAGTGTGAGATCAGTATCAAGTTCCAGGTAGAACCATAAGTGGCCAGCTTATGCCACTTGCTCTAGCTAGGCCTTACCCTGTCAAGATACTATAGCCTCCTAAATAGTGCCACTGGCCATGAAAAAGGTGTTAAAGCATGAGACTGTGTAATGGCAACATGTTAGATTCAAATCATCGTAATTGTCATATTGTTCTGGCTAAGATTTCAACTACTATATTTAGGAAGTGCAAAGAGAATCAAAATTCTCATCTTGTTTCTTAATTTAGAGGAAATGTTTTCAATTTTCCGCTTTCGAGTGTGTTGTTGGATATGGATTTGTTATATATAGCCTTTCTTGGATTGAGGTATGATCCTTCTATTTCTAGTTCCTAAAGGACTTTACATGGATGTTGAGATTTTATCGAAACTTATACTGTATTTATTGAAGCAGTTGGTGTATATTTTGTCTTTGATTCTGTTTGTGTGCTATGTTTACTGCTTTTCATGTGTGGAGCCATCTTTGTATTCCTGGGATGAAACTCACTTCGTCATTGTGTATTACTATATTGTTCAGTTCATTGCGCATCTTCTACCTCACCAAGTAGCAGTCCAGAATGTCTTCTGAACCCACAGTCCTCTGGCCTCTGCCACCCATGTTCTAGGAACATATATGCACTACCATGCCTGGCCATTGACAGTTTTTTTTTTTAAATTGCATTCATTAAGGAAGCTATACTTTTTGTTGCACTTACATTCAGTATTAAAGGCACTGACTTTGTAAGATAAGTCTGCCAGTGTTCCTCACTTTCCTGTTTTATGGACTAGTTAGAGGAGCATTGGTGTTGGTTCTTTATACATTTGATAAAACATAGCTTCTGCACTGCCCTGGATTAAAAAAAAGAAGTCTTATCACTCATTATTGAACTGTTTAATTTTCTTAAATATACAAATTCAATGATAGTTGGTCATATGTATCTAGAAATATATCCATTTATTTGGATTTGTTCAAATTTATTAAGGTGGGCATTTTTCAAAATAATCCCTGATCTGAATTTCAGCGATATCTGTTGCAATCTCTCTTTTTTGGTCTGATTCTGTTAATACACTTCTCTCTTTCTCTTGGGTAGTTTGGCTAAGGGCTTCTCAATGTGCTGAATCTCCTCAAAGAATCAGTTTAATGATCCTGTGAGTCATGTTTTTAAAGTCTATATCATTAATTTCTTTTCTGATCTTTATTATTTATTCCCCTTTTACTGATTTGGGGTTCTTCTTCTTCTGTATTATTTTTTGGGGGGTTCAAAGATGCATCATTGAGTTGCTTATTTGAGATCTCTCATGACCATACATGCCCCTTTTTATTCTTTTTCTGTCTCCTACAGATTCTCATGTTTCATTTTCACTTGATCCTAGGACATAACCATTTCCTTGATTTCTTCAATGAATCACTAATAATTGTAAGGCCATTGCTCAGCCTCATATTTTTGTCAAATCTCTGTTCTTTCTCTTGCTTTTGATTTCTAACTTTACTCCATTATGACCTGATGAGCTTTGAGCAATTATTTCAATTATTTTTTTTTTGTAATGACTTGGCTTTTTGCCTAAAAATATGTTCTATTTTGGAGACAGTTCTATGAGCTGCTGAAAAGAATGCATATACTGCAGTTTTGGATAGAACATTATGTAGCTGTCTGTTAAGTTCATTTTAACTGTAGTTAGTTTGGTGTAAAGTTTTTGTTAATTTCTTGGAGCTGGGTGAGCATTTAGTGAGAGCAGAATACTGCAAGCATCCACTATTTCTGTATGTTCGTGGTTTCCCTTAGCACTTGTTTTATGAAATTTGGTATACAGATGTGTGTGTGTATGTATATATATATATATACATATACATATATATATGTATGTCTATATACTATACAGTAAATAGATAATTTATGTATAATTTAGCATACATAATAAATATATAGGACTATATACTAAAATATATACTATGTCTTCTGTGTATATTGTTGTTCCCTTTACCAACATGTAGCAACTTTCATTGTGTTTTGCCACTTGAAATCTGCTTTTTGAGACAAGTATGGAAAGCTGCACCTGCTTTGCCTGGGTTTCCTTTATTTGGAATATAATTTTTTAACTTTTAATTTTCAGACTGTATTTGATGGAGGACCGTGTTTTTTATAGGTTGGAAATAGGATATTTAATTATAATTCCATTAGCCAGTCTCAGTTTTATTTGGAGAATTAGGACCATTTAAATCCAGTGCTATAATTAGGGGGTGTACTAATTCTTGGCATACTTAAAAAAAAACTGATGTTTAACTACTTCCTAATTAATTCTAATTTGCCTGTTTAGTCTTCTAGTCGGACTTATTATTCTCTTCCTTCTTAGTGTTGTGTTTACCTTGCTCTGTTGTGTTTAGGGTTCCTTAGGTATCATCTGCAATATGGAAGTGGTCATGGATTGCGTTAGCTTATACTGACCTTGACTTCCTTATATTCTTAAGGATACTTGTTCTTGATATTGTGATCTGGGCTGGGCATCTACTGTCACCTGGTATCTTAGAGTTTTATTGTTGTGAAGAGAAACCAGAATGACAATAACTCTTATAAAGGAAAACATTTAGCTGGGGCTGGTTTACAGTTTCAGAGGTTTAGTCCATTGTCATCATGGCAGGACATGGTGGCATGCAGGCAGACATGGTGCTGGAGAAGGAGCTGAGAGTTCTACATCCTGATCTGCAGGCAGCAGAGGTGAAGACTGTGTACCACACTGGGCATAGCTTGAGAATATGAGACATCAAAACACACCTCCACAGTGACACTTTCTCCAACAAGGCCACACCTCCTAATAGTGCCAGTCCTTATGGACCGAGCATTCAAACACATTAGTTTATGGGGGCCATACCTATTCAAACCACCACCTGACCTCAGAGTTTCTGTTGGCAAATCTGATATTATTCAGATGTTTTCTGCCTTGATACATGAGTTGGCTCTGTCGGTACAGTATTCTTTCTCAGTTCTTTACTGTTGACATTTTATCTAAATATACAATGAAAGGGATCTTTTCTGGTTAATTTCCTGGGTTTGTAAACAATCCTTGTATCCCTGGTATTGTGTCACTGAATAGATTTTCTGTACCTTTAGTTTGTCCCTTTTGTTTTTTGTTTTTGTTTTTTGACAATGTAACCAGGGACATCAGATTATAGTGAGGAGTTGAATGTATTTCCAGCTGGATTCTATGGTGAAGTTTCCCACTGACTTCTTTGGTGACTTGATTGTCTTCTGATGGTGTGTAGTGTATCGGAGCCTGAAGTTCCAACCTTTCCTTGGGGTCTTATAAGATGACAATTGTACATGGTTGCACATGTAGGACACACCCTCTGCAATCATTTGTAGTCTTATCAGCCATTCAGAGTCTGAAAAGGCCTGGGTATAATACAGGGTGGCCTTGCGTCGATGGAGTGTCCACAGTCCTTTTATCTCTGCTATAGCTCTTGGAGGTGGCGTATCCATGAGTAGGCCTTCAGGCCCATTAACCTGCTCAGATATCGGTTGTTGGCTTGAGGCTTTTTATTCTCCTTTCTTTTTTGAGTTATAGTATCGTTTTAACTTTGAGTTGGGTGTGTAATATTGAGCAGTATGTGCTGACTCCTAGCTGGGTTGAGGATGTTCTTCCATGGCAGGGCAAAGTGTGTCTTGGATCCCCAGTGTCTGTAGGGAGAAGAATTACCACTAACAGAAGCAAATAGCATTGAGCTAGAATCAGGAATAAAATAAAACCAACTACCTCTTATATCATGTATAGCTCTGGTAACAACTGCCAGAGTGGTAGGGGCAGAAATCAACCTTCAGGAAAATGTTTTAAAAGATGTTTTTTTTTTTTTTGAGGGGGGTGTTGTTGTTGTTGTTTTTCAATAAGGAAACAATTAGAGAGAAGAAAAATGATAAATAGAAATGATGAAAGGCGTCAAATGAAGACCCTAGTTATAAAAGTATGTGTAGAATAAAAGAATTCCGATTAATCAAAGGAGATGGAGAGAGAGAGAGAGAGAGAGAGAGAGAGAGAGAGAGAGAGAGAGAATAACAACAGCAAAACCCCAAAGACCCCCAAATGGGAAATCAAAAGGAGAGGCTTGAGAAAAGGATCTCTCTCTCACATACACAGAGACACACACACATACAAACACACACATATACAAACATGGACACATACATGGGCACATACACAGAGACTCACAGACACCAGACAGACAGACAGACAGACACAGAGACAGACAGTCAAACAGACACACACATACCTACATATATATACACACACACATACACGTGTACACATATACTTGTACATCAGCAAATACAGACAAACAAAAGGAGTGTTCAGAGCCAGGTGGTGGTGGTGCACACCTTTAATCTTAGCACTCAGCAGGCAGAACCAGGTGGATCTCTGAGTTCGAGGCCAGCCTGGTCTACAGAACAAGATCCAGGACAGGCACAAAAACTACATGGAGAAACTCTATCTCAAAAAACCAAAAAAAAAAAAAAAAAAAAAAAAAAGTGTTCAGTTAAACGATATTTAAATATTGTCTCTGTTGGCACAGAGTGGGTACTCTCTCCCTCTGCCATTCTACCCCCTTTCTATGTCTTGTTGCCCTCCACCCCTGGAAGAGGCTGGAGATCGCCACTCCTTATTGTCATTTATAGCCCAGTTAGCCCAGCAGGAATGGTCTGACACTGAAATCAGCTGTTTCTGGGCTTACTAGCGCAAGGCAGAGTAGAGCCTGGACTCCTTTAGATGGGATTCCTAGTCAGAAGATTGTCTTGACATCATGCCAGGGCTGAGCTGAGCTGAGCTTGCTGGGCATGCTGCTTTCCTGTGCCTCCTCGGCCCATGTGCATGATCGAACCACAGACCGTCACGATTGGAGGGATGCTGCAGGTTCTGCTCTAGGATTACATGTTTCTGAGTCTCAGTCTCTGCTACCATTGTGCATACTTGCTCATGTCTGACTGTGGTGGTATTTTACTTGTACTGAAATGTGATTTTAATTGTATGTTAATAAATAAAGTTGCCTGGGGGTCAGAGCTATTAGAGCCATAGCAAGTGCGTGGCGCACACCTTTAAGGACCTGGAGGGCGGTACATTCAGGCAGTGACGAGGCAGTCACATGTTTGGTTTTACAACCAATGAGAAGGCAGAACAGCTAGAGTATATAAAGACATACACACAGGAAGTAGGTCCCTTTCGGAGAGCTCTCTTGGCTGAAGAGGATCCCTGAATCAGGAAGGGTGAGGCTCTTAGCTCTGACCTCTTGGCTTTCTTCTCTGAATGGCTCTGTGTTTCTTATTTAATAAGACAGTTGGTTACATCTACATCTGACTGACTAGCTGCTGTCTTAAAAAAAGGAAAGTCAGTCCGACTCCTCTCTGTGTGCCAGGCCTGAACCCCAGTGCATAACTTTTCAAAAAGACTTCAAATGACATTTGACTAGTGCTTCTCTTTGCCACCAGGCAAACACTTACTAGGACAGTGTGGCAAAACTTGCTGTGAGTTGCAGGGCACAGAAAACCGTGTGCTGTTTCTCAGTCCAGTTCCTGGTGTAGGCATGCTGCCTATACCAAGACACACAGAGTGTTTCCCTTGTGGTTCCATGCTGTGCAGCTCCGGGATCGGCGAAGTCCAGGCTGCCTTGCTGCCTCCATTCCTGTCTCAAGCTTGCCAGCCTGTTCTCTCCCTCTTCCCGGTTACTCCCCGCTCAGCTGTGCAGCTTGGCTGAGCAAGGCTCTGTGGTTTTGGCTATTTGATAACCAGAATCTCCTTTCCTGTGATTGTCCAGTATTGAGCTTTGTCATCTGCCTTACAGAGAAGCTGTTTTCTGACTGTAACTTTTCCAAACCACTAAGACATCAGAAGCCTCAGAGTTAGGGTTCCATAGGCTGGATACACAGCTGGACAGAAGACATATGGCTTCCTAGATTGTCTGTATTAAAATTCAAAGTGGTCCACAGGACTCAGGGCATGGCAGCAGAAGGGTCATGAATTCAGGGCTTCCTGGGCCACACAGCAAGAACACATTGTTGGGGATGGGGCCGGGGCGGTGGGGGGGAGTTTATATATATCAAAGTCACTGTAAACAAAGTGACGAGCCCAGCTGCAGACTGGGGATAGGTCATCTGTGCAATCAGCAAAACATTGTTGTCCAGAGCACAGGAAGGAGGGATGAGAAAAATGAGTGAAGGCGATCAAAAGGATTTAATGGATGAACTCTTTGAAAGCATATTAAAACCCAGCTTCCCAATCTATTGCTATTATTCTAATTGGAGGTAGCATCAAACTGCCATTTAGTGACTATCTCTAAACCCACATTTTAGTGCAGTTCTCAGACCATATAGAGAAGTTCATTTGTCTAGTAAACCATAAATAGTGAAGAAACTCACGGATCTGTCAGTGTGCAGAATGATCAGCCACCAATGGGACCTCTGTGCCACTCTCACAGTGCCAGGGACAGGTACTGTCATGGAAGAAGGAGCAGGAGGGCTAAGAGCCGGTGGCCAAGGGGACACCAGAGCAAAGCCGTGGCTCCTGGACATGAGAGGAACACTGTATTGATAAACTCTCAGCACCTGTGGTGGCCTGCTGAGGATGCAAAAGATCAAGCTGGTCTCACTGGCCCTACCCTCTAGCTGAGGACCTATTGACAGCTGACCGCTTCTGGAGAAAGGAGACTGAATTTTCTTTAAGGGTGTGGCACCTAGCAGGTCCACCATTCCAGTAGCTGGCTCCGTACCCTTACGTTTATTGGTAGCACAAATTGGACTTGGTAGATTATTAAAGGAAAAAAAGAGAGTATGGAGTTAAGAAGGGGGTTAAGTCTGGGTTGAGTTAGGGGGAGGAATACATAGGATGCGTGAATAAAAATAACAAAGAATTAATGTGTTATACTTCAAAAATCAAGCTTCCAAACTACATAGTAAATCCTTTATTAAATTCTGTTACTTCACTCTTGACATGTTATAATCATATATAATTGTCAGTCACACCACGATGATGTATTGTATATACGCCACACTGTGGATATGTATTCATCACCTTAAATCCCTGTCATTCATTCCCGCTGTCTAACTGCAGCTTTGCATCTTGAGTAGCATCTCCTCTCCCCGCTCCCCCTCCAGCTCCTATACCCACTTTTCTCCTCTGCTTTTTTGAACCCTGCTATTTTTACAGTCCACATATCAGCGACATAAAAATGCTGTATGTTAAACTGTGAAGAGATCTCAGTGGCTGATAACCGTACCATGAAATTTCATAGGACCAATCCTTTCCAGAGCATGGAAATGGCTTTCAGGTTGGGATGCGATTAGAAGGCATCGATCCCCGGCGTCCATCTGTATTCTGTGCGCTTTCTGTAGCCGAGGTAAGAGGGGGGTGTTATGGCCTTGGGTTAATTGTGTGGTGACAGTTTTGTAGAAAAATAACAAATTTCAGCACTTTCTGACATAAACGAGTCCCAGTCCATTATGTTTGTCAATAATGTATAAAAATACACTTCGTAATAATTTTTTTCTTGCGATGAATTTTCTAGTAAGTTCTTCATCAACTAGTGTTTATCATTGAGATAACTGAAAAAAATAGGTCTGTCCAAAAGTCGATAATAATCTAAGGAGGCCACGGGGCTATTTTCACCTATTATAGTGATGTAATTATTCATAGATTAGCTGAACTAATGAATATATATTCATTTAAATACACTCATTTTATGAAAAATCATATACAGAGAACTGTTGTTGATGAAAACGAATGGATTTTAAAATGTAATGTTTATTCAAGGTGTTATTAAATCAATGAAAGAGGTCTAAATTTATAAAGGCATTGAACTCAGAAGTCACATTCACATGCTCTGTGTGATGATGATGGCTGTTAGACTTGTAAAGAATATCTGGAGGAAGTATTTCTCAGACCGTAGTTATTTTCTGTGTTAAATACACTGGCTCCATGGGTTAAGGCCATTCTGTAGCTCAGTCTATACCCTCTTGAGGTAGGAAGTAAGCCCACCAACAGAAGATACATTTTCTAAAAGGAATATTTGGTAGATACTGAATTAAGAGTCAATTAAAAATACTTGTTTTGGCCTCAGATTCCAAGATTGGTCTAAAGGGTATACTTTTGCAGAAAGTTCTAGATACCCCTTCATCATCATTTTGATGTAGTCATATATTATTTTACATACACATTTGTTCTCTGATGAAAGTGCCTGGATGGATAGATGGATCAGATTGGTTCATATTGATGATGTTGACTAGACATTTGAATATCTTTGTCAGTTTCTGAGCACATTTCAATCCATGCAACTTAATGAACAATTGTGAACTTTGTCTGATTCAGGTGTGTGGTTACCGGCTGAGACTGCATTTTGATGGTTATTTAAGCTGCTATGATTTTTGGACCAATGCTGGTTCCCCTGACATTCACCCAGTGGGGTGGTGTGAAAAGACCAAGCACGAATTGCATATCCCTAAGGGTAAGTCGGGCTGCATTTATCAGATGGAGAGAGGGACACTTGTTATTTCGGTTTTATTTTAACACCATTTCATGAAACACTAACAAGGGAGCTGGGTGTGAATTGTTTTTCCAAATGAAAGTTTGATCTCTAAAGAGAATAAGACCATGGCAGTGCCTTAGAGATGAGTGTAAAAAAAAAAAAAAGTTCATATGCCTTTCTAAGTTAAATATTCTGATTAGGAATTTAGAGCAACAAATATAATAGATTGGGAGCACGTGATCATATACAAAGCTTATTAATCCTTATAGCAAGAAACTGATGTTCAAAATCATGGTTGAAATGAAATATCACACTCTGTCAATGGTAACACACAGGGAAGAACCTTGATTTACTCTAAATTTGCTGCGAATTTGGAAATAATGGAAAGAACGAGTTAGTAAAATGCCACAGTCAGTTTTCTTCCGATGGAAAAATGAAGCTTTGTGTTTGGTTTCTGTTTCCTGTGAGACACATGGGCCAGGCAGTTAAGGTTGATCCTTTATTGCTATGAGAGGCCTTGGTCTAGGTTCTTTGGACAACCGTTGGCAGTGCATTGTTTCCCGATTGAGTGTTAGGTTGTTGAGTAACTGCAGCACATTTGGATTGAGTGTGCAGTCTCCCTCTTCTTAGGAATCGACTCAGGTGTTCTTTGGCATATGCCTGGGGCTGAAGGCAGTCTTTTGAATTGCTGGATTTGATGCGAGCTGGTGACAGTCAGTGGTCTCATTCATCCAATAGACATCATGAAGCCTTTAGTATATATTGGTACTAAATATTGAATGACAAAAATATGAAGTCTCAAGCTCTATGGGCTATCCTTCAGAGAAGGGAAGTGTAAATGGATGTTTTCCTTTGTCTCACAGCCATTCTCAAATAATCACTCAGAGGCTTAACATAAATTATAAATGATTGGCCATTAGCTCAGGCTTGTTACTAGCTAACTCTTACACTTAAATTAACCCATATTTTTATTTGTGCTTTGCCATGTGGCTCATGGCTTCTTACCTCATTTTTACACATCCTGCTTGGTAGGCGGCTGGCTGGCTGGTGTCCCCTCAACTCCGCCCTCCTTCTTCCTAGCATTCTCAGTTTGGCTTGCCAACCTAACTTCTTGCCTGACTACTGGCCAATCAGCATTTTATTAAACCAATTTAAGAGACAAATCTTTACAGTGTACAAGAGGATTATTCTACAGCAGGGAAGTACTGAGTAAGGCCCCAAGGTACTCTTTCAGATGAATATGTAGGCCTCTCTGAAGTCACAAGATCCCAAACACTTCAACAAAATGAAAAAGCAGCTTGACCTCCCAGGCAAGAGTTGATGTCCTGGAGTCGGGGAGTATTTGGACAGGATGCCAACTCGAGGAGACTAGTGGAGAACCATGGTAGAAAAGTAAAGCTCAATGTGTAAATGTAGTCTTGAACTCTGCAAAGAATTTGGCTTGTAGACTCAATAAGAAAATACTGATCCTGTGTAACTGGGGCCACTTCAGGTGTCAATGCAGAAATCACATCTCTCACCTTAAAGGGAATAAGAGAGTTTATTCTGAAGCCATTTTGAGTGACCATGGCCTAAGAACACATATCTAAGTTACCTCCAATTCCATGTGTCAATATGGAAACAATTTCATGAAATTTTAATAGTGTTACAGAACAAGGAAAGTCATAAATCAGGGCAAGTTTAAAGTGCATTGATGAGTAAATCAGAGATGGGGGAAGATGAGTAAATGTAGCAAGATGGGGGAAGCTCTTCTATGGGCCAAGATGCTATCTGATGGCATTTTTAGCTTTTGTGTTGGAGAAGCTAGTGGCCTGTTAAGTTAATAGAGTCCAAAAGGTTTCTATTAGTTACAGAGTTTTTGTTCTGATGCAGAAGGGGGCAAGGAATGGCTATTCCAGCTTGTTAGAACTACCCCAAGATAAGGTAACTAGCCTCTGGACCTGCAACATTCCAACCTCCCCGAAGTACCAAAATCCCAAGGAGCCAATCAGACAGTCTGTGCAGACATAGACTTCTTTCTAGAAATTCTCATTCACACAGGTCCCATGGATGGGAAGATAAGACACTTTTACCGAGTAATTTATAAAGATTGGGAACAGAGAGTTAGACCTGCTAAATGGCCTTTGAATTTTGGCAGTGCTGGGTATTGATCCCAGGGTGACCTTTGGAATGTGAAGGGGTTCCTAATCTCTCCCAAGTGTCTGACCATCCCAACTACTAAAGCATTAGGACCTCTCTTGGTCTTTGTGACCTGGCTTCCTGGTGAATGGCAACCACTCTGGGACTCTTGTCTCACTCTTTTTGCCCTTCTTTAAAAGCCTAGGGCAGGGGAGGGGGCAACACCGTATCTCAGTGGATATTATTCATCTGTAGGGACTGATATATATTATGGAAACCACACTCCACGACTTTGAACTTAAGACATTTAAACAACATGAGAACAATTTGGAGATTTTAATATAAATCATTTGTGAAGAGCTAAGGAGTTACTGAATATATAGCAGAAGATTAAAACTAGGAATAATAATATATTTAAAATATATGTGATGATGTCTTGTGGATATTTTGAATAATGTGTACCTTTTTTAGGTTATAGAAAAGATAAAATTGTTTGGATGGATTATTTGAAGGCCTGTAGATTGCAAAATGCTCCTAAGAAATTATTCAGAAACAGAAGTCCTGTGAGTATTGTCTTCCTTCCTGTAAATCCCACTCTTCCCTAAGCTTAAGTTTCTTAAAATTTGCTTTATATGCTGTTATATTGTAAACCTAATAAATTACAAAATGTCTTAATTGCCTTTACCTTTCCTAACTTAATTCATCATAGTCTCCCCTGGGCATATAGCTTTTTGTTTGTTTGTTTGTTTGTTTTCATTTTTCTCCTTTATCATTGCAATTAAATACTTCAGAAAAGTTAATTTAAATTAAGCCCACTAAGACTTATTTAAAATACTTTTATGGATAATTTTTCCTTTATGTTGCAACAAGTTAGTTCCTTAAGCTTAATTTTGGTGTTTTGAAGTGAATAAATAGTCCAGACAGACTCTGTCACATGCGTAGCAGAGATGTATCTAAGAATGATGAAAATGGAAGAAGCCTTGTTGGCAGATCCAAGGATGCTGTTCTAGGATTTGGTTAGAGGAGGCCCCTCGTGCTTCTGTGTCCTAAGCAACTCAGTGAGCCTTCAGAGTAGAATGAAAGTTCAATGCTCAGCCATTCTCTGTACTCAGTCGTGAGTGGGCATTTTGGGAGAGAATGAAGCAGGACAGGAGCCAGGACCGAACTCTGGCCCCTAGGGACCCTCTCCCTCCTTTGCCTGGTGTCCCAGCTGGGCCCTACCTACTGAGGGTCCCAAACCTAGTACACTTTACTGAAATAAGTTACACTTTCCTGATCTGATGTTAATGTTAGATATTTATTATATGTCCCTCGTAGATTTGTATGTCAAGGAAATGGACTTTACTGATAGGAGATTGCCTTAAAAATAGAATCCACTGAAAGATAAAGAGATAGACAAAGGAATCCTCTATCCAGTCTCCAGTATTATATGTATCTTAAAGCTCCAATGCTGTCTAATTATAGCTATTTCATACAAAAAGTAGAGTTACATTTAACCATAATCTATATTTTCTGCTAGACACATCGAAGCATTAAAGTCATTTGTATTTGTATCTGTACAATACAGTCTTTAAACACTGAGAAAACAGTAGATTTAAATTCCATTATCAAATTAAACAATTGTGTGTGTGTGTGTGTGTGTGTGTTAAAGAGCATAATCTTTACCACTTTTCAAATAGTGGTATTTGGAAATTTCATTAGCCTACAGGGAGTAGATGATACATTTATCATCTGGTGTAACCATATTCAGTTAAACATTGAATCTTAGAATCCGTTCACATTACTCTAACAACCAAACAGGGCAAAATGAAGATGATAAAGGAAAAACAACTTCCTTATGTAACTAAAATGGAAAGCCATTGGGAACTTTGTGTCCTCAGTCCTTGTTATAAATGAGGGAGCCTCTGCCTTTCCCTTCCCGAGTCAGGTGAATAAGTGTTGATACTGTGTAGACCTTGTTAGTTCTTAAGTGTCATAGACATCCCCACAGTAGTTTGGTACCATGGGTTGACCTGTTTGATTCTGTGTCTTTCCGCCACTCCGGTGCCATGTTAGAATGGGCCAGTGCCAAAGGAGCTTCAGGTCGGAATGAAGCTGGAGGCTGTGGACAGAAGGAACCCTCGCTTGGTATGTGTGGCGACCATCGCAGACATCGTGGAAGACCGTGTACGAGTGCATTTGGACGACTGGGATGATGGCCTTGATTACTGGTGAGACATCAGCATGCATGTGCTTTGCCTGCATCTGTATTTAGTATTCGGAATTCATCTTTCTGGTGTTGACCGTCTTTACCATAACACACATCAGAAATTCATCAGTTGACTTTTTGGTGCCTCTCTTCCACATGGATTGTTGAATTGAAGAGCACTGCCCTCCGCACCCCACCCCACCCCCCATTTTTCCCTATCGTCTATGAAGTTACTCAGCAGTGTCTCTCTTGAAGCAATGGAAACATCTCAGGGCTTGCTCTTGCTCTTATATTTTATCTCATTTATAATGGAAATGGATTTGAGAAGGGGAACTTAAGTTGCAGAGTTGATTTTTTTCATGGTGGGGGGTGGGGTCTGAAAACTGTTGAACTCAGCCTTGCACACAAAAGATCCAAGGAGAATGGGAGTGAATGATTTGAAAGCCCGTGGGGAGTAGAGAAAATGTGTGCTGTGGAGCCATTAAATGGGATTTGCGCACATTGAGAGGTCTAACTGGATAAAAAAAAAAAACCTGAACTATGGAATAGGCAGTGGCAAAAATAATCTTTCATGCACCCGATGAGGGTCTGGTGTTCTCCTTTGAACTAAGAAGCAGAACATAGAGTCATTGTTGTATAGACTATTCCAGATCCTTTGAAAAGTAAAAGGAAGAATGTAGCTGTCTTGGGTCTTACTCAGCAGTCTTGTTCACATATGGAGTTTCCTATTAACAATTGGCCCTGTTAGTAGTCAGAGTGGATGGAACAGACTGACTAAGACCTTTACTCGATGATCACCTGTATAGTCAGCTCTGTGTTAGCTCCACCCTACTTCATTTTCTAGTTTCAAATATAAGAAAATCGTGAAAGTAAGAAGTTTGGTCACCCACTCTAAAGTGCTGTGCTTGACCTTGTTTCTAGCTCCTGGTAACTGAAGTGCTAGCCCTGTGGGACCTCTTTACATCCAGCATGGTCATTGCTCTTTGATTCTCTATTATTCCCTGTTTGTGATTGTGATGGGATCTCAATAGGAGCAATGGGAAGGAAGAAGGATTATTTTGGCCTCGTGTTGAGAGTGTGGGGAAGGCATGGTGATGGGAGGACAGTGGGAGTCAGAGTAGTGGTTCTGCTATGTGCTCATAGGCCAGAATAAGGATCAGCTATAATGGCCCAATTCATTCCTGCAGTCCTACATTTGTCAGTTGTACACCATAGCCAAAAGGTTCATCAGCCTTTAAAACTGGTGATTTAGGTGAGCACAGTCTTCCCTTGAAATCCAGTACTGTGAGTGTAAACACAGAATCCTGTTTTGGCAGGTGTGATGTTAACAGTCCTTATGTCCAGCCAGCTGGTTGGTGTCAGGAGAATGGAAGAACTCTGGTAGCACCCCAAGGTGAGCAGAGTGATGTTCTTTGAAGTCATCTCTGTGTGACTGGATTTCCTTATTTTCCATTTTGGTAGCAATATTTCATTGCATGATGAGTGGATAAAAATATTGGGAAATGCCATCAGCCACCACCAAGTGTCTAAAGCCTGCATGGACTATGTTCATAGACTGTATTGGGCAGTTTTTTAAAAAGTTGATAGAATTTTTAGCTCATTCAATGACACCATTGCTGAGGACTGACATTTGAAAGTATATATCCAGGTACATATAACTGAATTTGTTAATCAAATCATAAGATTATTTAATGTCTTTTACTTTGAAGCTAAATGTAAAAATATAAAAATGTAGAAAGTAAGTCTTAATGTATGCCCTGACTTGCCAAGACATCTTTCAACAAGCCAACCTAATGGTTGCCAAGACATCTTTCAACAAGCCAACCTAATGGCTTAGCCACATATATAAATGAGTCCTCTCCCTGGTTACTGTTTTAAATTACATAAATGCTGAGAACTATTTGGAGACTTTCTGTATAACATCTCTTTGTTTTCAGATTTAACACTGAGAATGGATGGTAGGGGGTAGCATTGTGGTAGAGGACTTCTCTAGCATGCTGGATGGCGATCATGGGTTCAATCCCCAGCATCAGGCCTGAACGAAAAAATAAGGAGTTGACTAGATGTAGTTTTATTTTAGCATCTTTAATACAAATGTTCAAAGAGAAATCTATTTTCTTTCAATATGTAATATACAAGAATAAATGTAGAAAACAGGATATAGCATCTATAATGTAGCAGCTGTTTGGTTTTTAGCATGAATAATTATGGACTTTTGTAGTTTTTAAGTCCTAAACAGAAACGGAGGAGGAGTGGATTAGGGAGTGAGAACAGTGGAGGAGGGTGACAGGAAGGACCAGGAGGAGAGAAGGGAGGGGAAACTGTGGCTGGGATGGGAAATGAATGAATGAATGAATGAATGAATAAATAAATAAATGTGTTGAAAACAAAATTCAAAACATTTTTTAATATTAAAAATTATACAAAGTAAAGGATGTCTCATGGACATTTTCAAATATTTATATGATGTATTTAGGTCACACCCATCCCTTTATTACTTTCTCTTTTTAATTGAAAATATATTTTTTTCATATAATATATTCTGACTATGGTTTCCCCTCCCCCAACTCCTCCCAGATTCTCTCCACATCTACGCCCTTTCATTCTCTCTTTCATTAGAATACAAATAGGTATATAAAAATAATAAGACAAAAAAAAAAAAAGAATAGGACAAAGCAAGAAAATAAATAGAAAAAAAGAGAGCCAAAACGACACTACTCCTCATTCTGGGTTGCCTGGTCTAACCTTAATGCATGAGGAGGTGCTTAGTCTTACTACAGCTTGATATGTCACGTTTTGTTGATATCCATGTGAGACCTGCCCTTTCCTGAACAGAAACAGAGGAGGAGTAGACTCGGGGGTGGAAGCAGAGGTGGGGTGAGGAGGAGGGACCAGGAGGAGTGGAGGGAGGGGAAACTACAGCTGGGATGTAAAATAAATAAAGTAATTAATTAATTTTAAAAAGAGCCAAAGAAAATCATAAGAAACAAATATACAGGCACTGAGACACACATATTCACATATACAGAAAATCCATTAAAACAAAGTCAGAAACCATAATACATAAGCAAAAGATCTGTAAGGGAAAAAATTAAATAATCTCCAAAGAGATAATTGAGTTTGTTTTATGTTGGCCATCTACTGTGATGCAAGAGGCCTGCCCTAAGTGTGGTTTATATGCCCAGTGAGACTATTGGAGAAAACAAATTTTTCCTTTGAGAGAGAGTATCATTTGGAGATAGCTTCAGGATTGGGGTTGGGACCCGTATCTACTTCACCTCACCTCTCAGTACTGGGACCCCACCTGGTTTAGAACTTTCGTACATTCTTTTTTTTTTTTTTTTTTTTTTTTTTTTTTTTTTTTTTTTTTTTTTTTTTTTTTTTGGTTTTTCAAGACAGGGTTTCTCTGTGTAGCTTTGCGCCTCTCCTGGAACTCACTTGGTAGCCCAGACTGGCCTCGAACTCACAGAGATCCGCCTGGCTCTGCCTCCCGAGTGCTGGGATTAAAGGTGTGCGCCACCACCGCCCGGCTCTTTCGTACATTCTTAAGTCCCCTCCCCTCCACACCCCTAGAAATCCACCCTTTAGTGTCCCACTCTTCTCCCCATTCCCCACCAATTCCACACATACTAAGGAAGAGATGTATTTGTTTTGGTGGGACCCGTTCACTTCACTTAACATGACGATCTTCAATTCCATGTTCCTTCAAATGACGTAATTTCATTCTCCTTCATAGCTTCACAGTGTATAAACAAACGCAGCGCTTGACCCATGCATCTGTTGATGAGGACCTAGGTCAGTTTTATAGCTTGGTTAGTATGAATTGTTCTGTGATAAACATAAGTATGCAAGTATTGCTAACATAAGCTGAGTTCATTCTTTAGAATATATGCTCAGAAGCAGACTGGATCATACAGAAGTTGTATTTTTTAATTTTTTAAAAGAAAATTCCACATGGACAGCATCAATTAACTTTCCTCCCAGCACTGGATGTAGGGTTTTCCCCTCACATCCTTGCCAGCATTTTTTTCTCTTGGTGGTACCCACTGCAGCTGAGGTGAAATAGAATTCAGTGTGGCTTTGCTTATTTCTTCCCCCCCAGCACCCACCCAACTTCATGTTTGTTCACTCTCTTAAAACACACACACACACACACACACACACACACACACAAACCCGAAAAACGTGGAGTCTGGTTTGTGTTAGTCAACTTCTGGGCATGGGGCCTGTACTAGAGTACGTTGGATGTACCCACTGTCACTCTATTGAAGAAAACTTATTTCCTTCTAATAGAAACTACCAACTGTGAACTGCTTCTTGGCCAAGGGTGGGGCTCTGTGTCTACTCTCCTCTGTGCCGGGATTCTTGTCTCAGTTGAGTTTGTGCAGGTCTTGTGCGTGCTGTCATAGTCTCAGTGAGTTTATACTTGCCTTGTCATGTCTGGAAAAAAAACTGCTTGCTTAGAGTCATCAGTCACCTTTGGCTCCCACAATCTTTTCACTCTCCATGTAGTTCCCTGGACCTTGAAGGGAGAGCAGTGTTAAAGACATTGAGAGCTGAATACTCCGAAGTCTCTCACTCTCTGAATATTGTCCTGTTGGGGGTCTTTGTGGTAATCGCCACCTAGTGCAAGAAGAAGCTTCCATGATGAAATTGAGCAATGTACTGATCTATGAGCACATCAGAATGTCACTTTATTGCTATGCCCTTTTATTAGAATATTAGTAGTAAGTTTTGCCATAGGCCTATAACCTGTCTAGTCACAGTTTCTTGGCCTCATTATCAGTATAAAGGATGGATTTTATCTCATCAGGGAGCTTTACATTCAATTAAAAAGTGATGTGTTACTCTCCTAACGTTTATGCCGCTGCTGCACCAGTGGGCATGTCTTGCAGGCAGGTCATTATTATAGACTGCAGGCTTCATAGCTGGGTGAGATTGACGATTGCCCTCCTTCCTTGGTATCGTATAGAGCACCTTCTAGCACTGTGAATGCTATCCAGTAGAGGTGGGCCTTCCAGTTGAGTATTAGCTAGATCTAGACATCCCATTCTTGAACATATACACAAAGGACTCTACGTCTTACTGAAGAGATACTTCCTCATCCATGTTCATTGCTTCTGTATTTATAATAGTCAGAAATTGGACCTAGGCAAGATGTCCATCAACTGGCGAGTAGATAATGGAAATGTGGTACATTTATGTAATGGAATATTGTTCAGTTACCAAGAAAAACAAAATTATGAAGTTTTCATGGAAATAAGTTTAGCTAGAAGGAATCACCTTGAATGAGGTAACCCAGACCAAGAAAGACAAACACTGCACATTTCCTCTCATATGTGGTTGTTAGCTTTTGAGGTTTAGAGATGTGAGTTCCATTTGGCACCAAGGTTAGATGGCTAGTAAGGGACTTGAGGGGGGAATTTCCAATGAAGTGGAAATAAAGTACAGTGTAATACGGGTATAAGAAGGGAATTAGAGGAGGAGGTTAAAAGGAATAAGGGATGGGAAGGCAGGGTAGAGGAGGGAATATGGGAGGGACTACTAACAGCAAAGGCCTTTTGAAAACCCACTAATGTAGAATATTCTTAATAGGTACATATATTACAACAGTTTAAATATCATCATATAATGGGGGAAAACAGTACCCCAAGTAGATATCATAAGGTACCAAATAAAACTCCAGTGCAAGGAGTGCATTACATCTTTTGAGTTGTTGGCCAAAGGTGTCCCAGAGAGCACCCCAAACACTGCAGCTCTAGGTAGTGCCAGGATTGGGTTATCTTTTGAGTTGTTGGCCAGAGGTGTCCCAGAGACCACCCCCAACACTGCAGCTCTTGGTAGTGGTGCTGCTGGCTATTCTCCACAACTTGATGGAAAGAGGCTATTGCTGAAGACACTACAAACTTGACAGATCACATGGAGAAATCTAGTTTGTCTCTTTAATTCATTGATTTTAATGTTGTTGTGTGGAAGATTGTTAGTTGTCAATTCTTGCTTTTGTTTCTGGAACTCTTGGAGTCCTATTAAAAACTTCACTGTACGTTTTCACTGCTGGTGGGAGTGGAAACTAGTATAGCCACTGTGGAAATCAGCGTAGAGGTTTCTCAAGAGGCTAGAAATAGATCTATATGATCCACCATACTTCCAGAGGACTCTACTTCAGGGATACTTCCTCATCCAATTTCATTGCTACTCTCTTCACAATAGCCAGGAAATGGAAACAAACTAGGTGTCCACCAATGGATGCATGGAAAATGAAAATGTGTTTCATATACATAATGAAATATTTATTATTCCACTGCAAAGAAAAATGAAATTCACAAGTAGCTAGATGGAGCTTGAAATAATCATTCTAAGTGAGGTAACCCACATCCAGAAAGACAAATGCTGTGTATTTTCTTTCAGATGTGCATGCTAGCTTTGAATTTTTAGATGTGTGTTTAAATTGGAGTACTTATAGAAGTCTGAAAACTAAGTAAAGGGCCATGAGTGGGCTTTCATGGAAAAGGGGATAGAATTTAGGTAGTATAAAGAGTAAAAGGGCAATATTGAAATAGTAAGGATTAAGTGGGGTGCAGAATGAGGGCACAGGGTAGAGGAGGGAGAACAGGGAAGGATAACTTACACTAAGGACCTTTGAAAACGCCTGATGGAAGCCTACTAGTGTAGAAACTTTTTAATACAGGAATGGCCCTCCTAGGCTCATGTATTTGAATGAATAGTCACTAAGGAGTAACACTATTTGAAAGGATTAAAAGGATTAGGAGATGTGGCCTTGTTAGAGGAAATGTGTCACTGGGAGTGAGATTTGAGGTTTCAAAAGCCCATGCCAGGTCCAGTTTTTCTCTGCCTGTAGATAATGAGATAGCTCTCAGCTACTTCAGCAACACCTGGACATGCCACAGTGCTTTCCACCATGATGAAAATGGACTAAACCTCTGAAAATGCAAGCAAGGTCTCAATTAAATACTTTCTTTCATAAGAGTTGCCTTGGTTGTGGTGTCTCTTCACAGCATTAGAAAAGTGACTCTCTCTCTCTCTCTCTTTCTTTCTCTTTCTCTCTCTCTCTCTCTCTCTCTCTCTCTCTCACACACACACACACACACACACACACACACACACACACACACCCTATGAGATATAAATTGAGATTACCTATGAAGAGGTTATCTCTCCTAACGCTCACAGGGAGGCAATATTAAAGCCCATTGGCAGATGTAGGCTACTTTTCAAGTTGTTGGTCAGTGGGGGTTCCCTCGATTCCCCAAATGTTACAGGTCAATGCCACTGTTTTTCATTGCCCACAGAATTTGACGCTATGTCCTAGGATGAGAGGAATAAGCCGGTATCATCTTGAAAGCTTCCTCCTAGTGTTGGTAGGTTCTATGTGTACCCCCACGGAAGAAAGGTCCTCAGCAGTCCTACCCAGCTGTGGACTGTTGCAAACTACAGTAACAACTGGCCTTGCAAGACGTGCCAGCTGTGCAGTAGTGGCGAGAATGTGGTGGGAGTAGTCACTAGCTGCTTTTCATGGTTGAATGTTCTGACACAGTGCTTGTCTGCCTCTCTGTTGATGAATGTTTGGTGATGTTTCACCCTTTCGTTCGCGATAATGCTGTGGAAGCATGCTTGTTTTAGTTTTCTGTTTCTGTATGTATCTTCATTCTCTTTATCATCTTTCTGTACCTGGGAGGGGAATTGCTGGGTCACACATGGTAATTCCATCTCTTTAATGTTTGAGAAACTTTTATAGAGTATCTGTGCCATTTTATGTTCCTGAAAGAAATGGGATTTTTTTTTCTCCCCACACATTTGCTACCCTTTTCTGTATTCTGCTTTTTGGGTAAAATTATCTCCTGCTGAGAGAAGGATAAGGTGCCTGCCAGAAGGGGAGGTTGCCTCTTAGAAAGAGATTTCACTGTGTTAACCGCTTGTCAGAGCACCTTACAGAAAGACTGAAACCCAGATAGTGATGGGTCACCAATGAGCAGGACTACAGATTGACTGCTCAGGTGTGCATCTCTTTGGCTCTCTATCTAAACTTTGATCTCACTTCAGGACCCCAAAGATGGGGGTAGGGTCACTGGATCCCTGTCCCTCTTTCCAATGTGGCACATTGAGTAAATCTCCCCTTTCTTCTTTTTCTAAAACCTTATCCTGCTAGACCTGAAGTAGGATCTCACTGTGGTTTGAGTTTGTGCTTTTTGTCAGTCACTCCCATTGGACAGCTTCTCACGGGCTTGTCTGCCATCTGTATATTTTCTTAGGAGAATTGTCTATTCAAATCCTTCATCCATATTAAACTGCCTTGTGTTTTCATTATTTCACATTCAAATATTATGTTATTGTTGCCTAAAAGTTAGAGTATTCTGAGTGGGTGATTATCTAGAAGTCAGGCAGGTGGTTTGCACATATTTCATTCCACTTTATATGCTTCATTTTCACATATTTAAAAAAGGGTTTGTTTTTATTTAAGTGTGTTTTTGCATGTCTTTGTGAATGTATGCCACATGCTTGCAGATGCCTTCAGAGTCCAGAGGATAGTGTCTGATTTCCTGGAGCTGAAGTGACAGGCAGTTAGGAGCCACCTGAAGGGTGCTGGGAAGCAAACTCGTGTTTGGCCTCTAGGAGAGCAGCAAGTGCTCTTAACTGCTGAGGCATTTTTCCAGCCCATATTTTTCACATTCTTCATGTTGTCCTTTGTGTTGATTTCCTGTTTCTATAGTGGGATATTTGAGGAAGATAATTTTATAAAGAAAGCAAAAGTCTATGCAGAGTCTTGGAGGCTCAGTGGTATGGCATCTCAGTCAGTTCACTTCTGTTGAGGGTTGTGTCAGGCTCTGTCAGGTGATGGATGGCAGATGATAATGGTTGGGAGGTAAATAGAAACAAACGCCCACAGCCTGAACAAGGGCAGAGAGAGGAAAGGCAAGGTCAGGCCTTATCCTTTTAAAACAGCCCTCTAGAAGGGACTCAGCTGGTCCCTAGAAAGCATCTCATGACCTCAGTGACTTAGGGCTCTTCCACTAAGCCTTGCATCACAGAGATGTGAACATTTTCCACTGTGCCACTCTGCGGACAATCATTAGAGGACACTGGGGCCAGTCTCAGGCCACAGCATCCATATATTGTTTACATTATCTAGTTTTTTTGTGGCTCTTAATTGTAGTGTTAAGTCTGAGAATTTATTGTTAAATTTCAGATCAATATATATTACCTATGGATTTTACGTTTCTTGCTCTTATATTTAAGTCTTTGATCCATGTTTGATGAGTTGTATATATCACAAGACAGGAGTTCCATTTATTCTTTTGAATATGTTATCCGGTTTCTAAACACCATTTCTGAAGAGACTTTTCTTTCTCCTTTGAAGAGTCTGTGCAACATTTTTGAGACTAAATTTACCATAGAAGATTGGTTCATTTCTGGAGTCACAGTTTCTATTGCATTAAACAAATGCAAATATAATATGCAATATTCTAGTGCAATAAATCAGTGCAAAAGAAACATAAACAGTATTTTTATCCATTTACCAGCACCACTTTGTAATCCATTTTGCAACTAGCAATTGTAAACTCTTCAAATTTACTCCTCATTTTCAAGACTGTTTTGTTTATTGGGACCCTTTAGCACTCATATGAATTCGTGGACTGGCTTTTTTTTGAGAGAAATAACTTGTAATTTGGATAGGGTTGAATTCAATCTGTAGGTTGCTTTGGAAAATACTGTGTTTTAGTGCTGAGTTTTCTGATCCATAAAGATGAGATGTTTTCAATTTATTTAGGCTTTCTTTAATTTTTTTCTGCACTCCTTTCTAGTTTTCAGCTAACTTTTTTTTTTAAATCTGTTTGAATAATTTTGCTCTTGGGCAATTTGTGTTTTAGGTACTATTATAGATGAAATTGTTTTCTTAACTTATTTTGGTATTATTGTTATCAAGTTGAAACAAATATTCTTGTGTGTTCATGTTCTACCTTGTAAATTTACTGAATGTGTTTATTCAGTCCATGTCTCTGAATACTTCCATGGCGTTTCCAGACATGCAATCATGTCATCTATTGTAGGAGGTACTTATACTTCTTTATTTGAGGTTTGATTGATTTTTGCTGATCTTTCTTCCCTAATTGTTCTTCCTGTGTCTGCAGTACAATAACGGAAATAGAGCTTGCTTGATGTTTCTTATGAAGAAAGATTCAAGCATCTTACCATTGGTAGGATGCTAGCTTAAGTTTAAGTTCATGTTCTTCCTGGGTTAAGGGGATTTTACTTTTCTCTGAGTCTTTTTCACTAATACATTCTGAACACTTGCACACCCCACCTCCCTACCACTGCTGTGCACCAACCCCTTCCCACATAAAACAAAACAAGCCCTTCCCCCATGTTGACTTTATCCAGTGTTTTTCTGCATCTATGGAGATGGCTTTATAGTTTTACCTCTTTTGTCCTTTCCTGTAATCATTCCATTGATTGATTTCCCTATGCTGAATCACAATTGTATTCTTGGGGGTAAATCTACCTGATGATTTTATTCCATTCTCTTAATGTGCTATTTGGTTCAGTTCACTGATTGTTGAAAAATTTTTGTGCATATCCATATGGTCTGTTGTTTTCTTGTCATATCTCTTGAGACTGTTCTTTTTTATGGTGTTGTAAATGTAATTTTTATTGATTTTATTCTTTGATTGTTTATTGTTAGTATTAAAATACAGTTTACTTCTTTGTATTGATCTTCTATCCTGCAGCTTTCCTGAATTCGTCTATTGCTCTCCTAGAACATTCTTTATGATTTTATGTCTGCAAAATTATACCATATGGAGAACAAATTTCTTTTGTTCCTGTGTATTCTGAGCGACTTTTGTTTCTTGTCTGATTTATCCCGTAGTACACCACTGGAGAAAACTGGTAGAATCACCCAGTTTCTTTCTTCCCAATTTTAGGGAAAAGATTTCAGTCTTTCCCAATTACATATGATAGTCACTGTGGGTTTTATCAGATGGAAGAACTTCTTTTGGGTTTTAGTTTAAGTACTTTAAAAAAAAGGTCTTTTTTTCTATTAATGTGATATTATTAGTATTGATTGATTCTCATGCTATACCAATTTTGTCTTCCTAGGACCAATCTTACTAGAAGTAATTATAGTGTTGCATTATTTTAATGTAGTATCTTAGTAATTATTTTAGAATTACACACATTCTTAGAATGTCTATTGATCATATTCACCCCCAGTTCTTTCTCTAACTCCTCCCAGAACTACCCTCTACCTACCATCCTTACCCAAAATTGTGCGGGTTTTTTTTTTTGGTCTCTTATTTTTTTGATAGCCCACTGAATCTAATTTGTACTATCCTTGTCCACATCCACTGTAGCATGGCAGACTTACCAGAAACTAAATAAAACTGAATCATTGAATCATCTAAATAAAACTGATTCTTGCTCTCCTAGCAGTCATCAACTATGAGCAGCTCCTCAGACAGAGTAGAAGATTCATGACATCTCCAACCCCATACTGGAATTCTGACAGGCTTGGCAGACAGCCACAGCTGCAGTGAATTCATGAGAGCCTTGGTCTTGTCACACCCATCAGACACTGTTTCACCACAGTCTCCCTCCGACCCCACCCCACCTTTGGCTCTTAATGTCTCTTTGTCCTTAATGCTCCAGATCTTTGAAAGGAGAGTATAGGATATAAATGTCCCACTTATAGTTGAAGGTTTACATAAAGAGGTTATTCTGATGAGGACCGGGAGCTACACTAATATTTGGATATAGAGACATGTATTGAGAGGGCAGGTTGATACTAGGTCCATTTAGCAAAATGATAGTAGGTTCAATTCTAGGGCCTGTGAAATCTTCAACAAAAGGTTCTTGGTCAAATTTATAGCTGGCCTATGCATTTCCTCTGTGGAGCAGGCCTTAAATCTAATCAGTAGTTACCCAATAACGTTCATGCCACTATTGTACTCTAGAGTATATCTTGCCAGGATTTGACTCCCATTCTCACAGAATTCACTGTGGGACTAGAACTTTGACATTAGCCCCAGCTGGTTCATGTGATGGGGACTTGACTCCCTTGAGACACCCTGGCAGTCAACGTGTGGCCAGGTGGGCATGCTATCACATTGCCAAGACAGGATCATCTCAGGGGTCCCAGCTGAGAATCAATGACAAGATTTTTCAGTCGCCACAGCTGAACTTCATGTAAACTTTCCTATAACAAGATTCACAGAAAACAAGACAACCAAATAGAATTGGAAGGCAAATCTAGAAGGTAAATCCATCCTAACTGATGCATAAAACACAACAAAGAAACAGTATCACAAAACAATGACTCACCTTGACCTAAACTCAACCACCCAAATCCCCTGTAACAGAAATCAAAATCACAGACATAATTGAAACATCTGAGAAAGAATTCAGATTAAGGGCCACATAGAAGTCTAAAACACAGATGTATAGACTAAGGGAATCTACCCCAAACCTTGACAAGACCATCTCCAGAGTGAATAAATCAGCAAGTTAGAGGATAAGGTGCAAAATGATGAAAAATTCAGCAAAAAAATTTAAAGTTTTGAAAAAGAGCCAAATAGAGAAAATGTGAATGAAAACAATGTCAATCAGACAGAAACCATGTGAGATACCCATCACCAGACAAAACCTTGAAGAACAAATTCAAAATGGAGGCCAAAGCTGAGATAGAAGTATTATTAGAAATAGATACGGAGGAAGTTAAGGAGTACAACCAAGATTTCCATGAATGCTGTGATACATTTCTGAGGCAAAACCTAGAGTCTATGGGGTAGAAGAAGGAGCAGAGATAAAGTCAAAAGGAATACATAGACTATTTAATGAAATTTTAACATGAAGTTTTCTAAACCTAGAGAATGAATTGGACTTCCAAACAAAAGGCTTTTATAGCCCCAAGCCCATGTGACCAGATAGAAATTCTAAATGACACATCATAGTCTAGATTTCAAAAATACAAAGTAACAACACACATACACACACACACACACACACACACACACACACACACACACACACACACATCATTTAATAGTAAAAGAAAAATAACAACCCACATACAAGGCAGGAATATCAAAATAATCTCAGGCCTTTATTCAGATAATCTAAAAAACCAGAAAAGCAGGCAATAATATTTTCAATTCTGAAGGTAAAAATAACTCTGAACAAAGAATGCCAAACCTAAAAAGATTATCTTTCATAATTGATGGAAATGTAAGGATATTTCAAGACAAAATATTTTACATTATATATTTTGGAATTAAGATTCTTTACCCATATATGTTTCATATTTAAATATAGTACAATAAAAATGATATTAAACATTGCCCATATGAATGGTTTGTTTCTGTTAGCAATTAGTTCCAAATGTTACTGGTTGAAATTATTTTACTGAAAATGAATTTATCCTTTGAACATTACTTATATTTATGGATTTTAGACATGTTTAAGCATAAATATGTTAATGTTTATAGATTATAAAATTTTATGTCTTCAATTAAATTTTTGTCAGGAAAAGTGTTTTTTTATTTGCCAAAGCTTATGCACTTCTAGGGGCAATTAAAGCTTTTGAAAGCAAAACAGCATGCACAGATCTGTGTATTGACCTCAGGGGTTATGGCAGATTCTTGTGGGTTCCAGACCACAGGGATGGGTAGGGTGGGAGGAAGGAGGGAGGGAAGGAAGAAGACCATTTGTAAACATGTAACAGGAAAATATGAAGTCATTCACTGACACACTTTCAGGTGTTAGCTATGGTTTCCTTTGCTCCTCCAAGAAGACAGAGAGCATGCCACCTTCTGTTCTGTGGGGGAAGCTTTGCTGAGACTTAAGCTGGAATGATAAATAGGTAATAGATAGATTTTTAGGAAACCCTTCTAACCACATGAAAAAGTAATGGTCCTCTCCAAGGGCCATCGTGTCTCTCAGAGACCCTTGGCATCTGTCTGTGGGGCAGGTAATGTTTAGTTACAGATCAATTCCTAACAAATGGGTAAATTTGGTCCTTTCATTAAGTAAAGGCACCCACAGTCTTTGGTGAAACATCACAGAGCCACCTCTTGTCAGCTAAAAGTTAATTTCAGAGTGTGCATAGAGGCCAGGAAACTAGCAAGGGGCCCAGGGGAGTGAACAAAAGGGAGACCTTAAGAAAGAAAGAAGAGGAGGGTTATAGAACACATGTGTAATGAAAGTTCAAGCAGGAGCATTGGGGTGCAAGGGAGCCAGTGTGCATGGGAAGGGGGCAGAGAAATGGAGAAGAGGAGTCAGTCATCAGTCTGTTAACAAACTCAGTGTGTATGAAAATGCCACCAGGAAACTTGTGACTTTGTATAAGTATTAGAATAAATACAAACTTAATATTAATTCTCTTGAAGAATGCCCCATAGATTGCTGGCTGAAAGGTACTTTATTTCTGATATCTAAAATACAGCTGCCATTTATAAAAAATCTCTGAAAGTTTGTACATGTATATGAATTTACATTGTTCTATATCATTCAGTGTGTCTTATACATCAGATTCAATAGTGCTAAGAGACTTGCTTCCACAGGCCGTGTGACAGGCTGTTCTGTAGTTCATGAGAAGACCCTGCCCCCTACCTCTCCCTTATGAACTGGACAGGTGGGCCAGAAGCCCTGCAGGCTGTGTGGACTGTCAGGATGCATGTGTCTGGCAGCAGGGCTGGTCTCCTGGAGGCCGAGCCAAGGCGGGAGGGCCTCTGCAAACACAGATTGCTGCTCACTTCCGGGTGCTTACTGCAAACTCTCAAGCTGGACTCGGTACACGCGTCCTCAGATCTTCTACAGTGATAGAATGGAGAGAGGGACACAGAGTCTTGTTCTAAATGAAGAGTCTATTATTTTTCTAACAGCTGAACTGAAGTGGCAGCCACCAAAGTCATGCACTTACAGTAGCATAGTCAATATTTTTACCATATTTTCTGAGTTGTGTAACCGTTATCATATTCATTTTGACAACACTTCCATCACCCCCAAAAGGAATTCCCAATAGTTACCTATCATTCCCCAACCCTTCATCTTTTCGAGTTCTCGGCATCCACTAATTCACTTTGCGTCTTTACAAATGTACCTGTCCCAGACATTTCTTGTGAGCAAGAACATGCTCTGTTACCTTTGTGCTGGCTTCTCTGCCTGAGCGTAGTAGTTTAGTTTCCTCCACAATGTCTGCACCTCAGGATATCATTTATTTTCACTGGTATGTAGCGTTAAATGGATAAACCGCAGTTTGTGTACCTATTTTTCCATTGGTGGGCGTTTAGGTTATTTCTGCTTAGGGAATATTTTGAGCAATACTACTGTAAATGTTTGGTTCTGTTGGAGCACATGCTTTCTGTTCTCTTGGTTGTTTACCTGAGAATGGAGTTTTTGGGTAATTTAGTAGTCCTGTGTCCAAATTACTTAGGACCCACCCTGCTGTTTTCCACAGTGCCATTCTCCTAAACAGTGCTGGGGTTTTCTCCTTCTCTGTGACTTGACCGACACTTGTCCCTCTTTTGACATAAACCATCATGTTGTGTGTGAAGAAGTGTAATCTAGCTTGGAGGTCTCATTTTTTTCTTGATTGCCCTGTATGACAGAGACTTTCACATACTTGCCTGTTTTCAAGGCAACTTTGTGACGTTTAGGTAGATTATTTCATTTCCATTCATGGAGACCCGGGGCCAGAGAGATGAGGGAACCTGCGTGTGTACTTGTGTTCTCAGAGCTGACCTTTCAGGCAGGGTACTTTAAGATCCCTTTGCCTTTCCCTTTCACCAGGCTACACAAAGTCTTAACATATGGACATCTGAGTGCAGCAGAGGGAGAATTCCAGGGTAGCACTAGGCACCTTCTGAGAAGTTTCACGGAGTGGGAAGGACTATCAGGTAGAAGGAAGTAGAAGTAAAACAAAATGGTGGAAAGCTCCCGCCTGCGGAGCATTAGGGCACACTGGGATTAGCGCACTTGGCTGCAGGAGCTGGTTGGAGGAAGGAGGAGATGAGGCAAGAAATGATGCTGAGCATCAGCTCAAATTGATTTCCGATGGCCTTTTAAAGGGCTTTACCTTAAATCTTAGATGCTTTAGTGATTCAGAGTAGTTCTGAGAACAGTAAGAAAGATCTCCCTGCCAAACTAAATGATATTAAACTGCCTGAAGTCAAAGTTTTGGCTGCCATAAAAATATATCATCCATATAAAAACAAATAGCAGAAAAATCCACAAAGATTCAAGATCACACATGGCACTCATGTCTCCTTTGCATCCTGCAGTAATGCAAATGTCCTTCACTCTGCCTCGATTTTATACACTTCACATCTGTGAGGACTTCAGGCCAGTTCGTTTGGAGCATGCTCCTCACTTCAGGCTTGTCAGATGCTTCCTCATGATTCGATGAGTCCCTGGCACTTCTACAGGGACATCACAGAATCCCTGCCAACGGCCATGGTTGGTCCCCTCAGATCCTGGCAGGTGGTGTGCGTAACACTCTCTCCTTCCTGTCAGCAGTAACTTTGGTTGCAGGACTGAAGAGCAGTGATCCAAATTTCTCCACTGAAAAAATAACATTTTTCTCTGGCAGAATGAATCCTGCTGGAAATATCTCTTGGGAAGTTACTTCAGGGTTATAGAAACATTCTATTTCACACCAAACTTATACACTCTAGTTTCTAGCATTCACTGACAGTTATTAGATTCATTAGTATGAAGTTTGCTAAATGGAGATGTTCAAATACCATTAGTCCACCTGTGTCTATCACTTGTCTTCTCCTTCCCTGTCTATCATTTCCTTTTTCAATTTCTTCTTTGTACTACGAAGGAGTCACGGACCCTACTTTGCGTAGGATGCTGTAATCTGTGATGTAGGTTATGTGGGGGAATTAGCTGCCTTCCTTGACATTAAGACCGGTGGCAGATGGAGATGGGGGTTTATTTGTTAAACGAATCTGAGATCATTATAAAGAATAACAAAGTGATTAATCAAAGAGCTAATACCTGTCCAGAAAGAAGAAGGGGAGTACTTTGTGGGGAGAATTACATGGTGGTATGTAGTTCTGTGACAGATTAACGTACTCACAGTGGATTTGTTACCTTTAAGTTTTGGAGAGGGAGAGTTTGAAATGGGTTTCACTTCAGAGTTAGAATATCAACAAGAAGTTAGGAAGGGAGAGAGATTGAGGTCGCTATTTGCAAGATCTTTAGAGACAGTAATGAGGAGTTTATAATAAAGGCTGTGATTTAGTGTGCCTGGGGAGAATTCGGTTGGCAACAGTAGGCCAGATTAGAGAAGAGCAGGATAGCATTAGGGAGAAACACAGTGGGATAGTTCTATCACACTAGGCATAATTATGACTTGGTGTATTGTTTTCATTTGGAAATTTTGCATGACATAAGGAGATATGATTATGTGTCATGTTGATAAGGGGTGGACATGTGATGGCTAATCTTGGTTGTCAACTTGACCACACCTGGAATTAATTAAAACTCAAGCAGCTGGGCACACTTGTGAGGGACTTTTCTTGGCTGCATTACATTGAGTTGGCACACCTACACTACATTTGGATCCTCTGAGGTCAGAAGACTCATCCTAACTCTGGGCCACACTTTCTAGACCGCATAAAGAGACATGGAAGAGGGAATCCTGTGCTTTTGCCTGCTTGCCCTCACTCTTACTGACACGTCCATCTATTCTGTGTCTGAGGCTTTGCTTTGCTGATATTAGAACGTACTTCGGGATTCCAGCGGATACTGAAAACCGGCAGCTGTGTACGACCTCCCATAGACACCAGCACCAGTCTAATTGATCCTTAGCCTTTCTCGTCGGAGATAGCCATTGTTGGACTATTTGGACAACAGTCCATAAGCCACCATACTAAATCTTCTCTCTCTCTCTGTGTGACATATGTATACATACATATATACATACATACATACATACACACATGCATGCATATTATTTTATTCTGTCAGTTCTATTCCTTTAGAAACTCTGAGTAATATACAGGGTATGTAAACAGAGAGAGGAGATGGGGCCTTTGATAAGATTATGGGAATACAGTCAGGATGACGTGGACATGTTGGATTGCTACTCACTCGATTTGGCAAGTACCTGGGTGAGAGGTCCTCTATGATCTCTTTATCCAAAGTTCCTTGTTCTGGCTCTGTGGATTGGTGGGCCAGGGAAATAATTATCATTTTTTCATGGTCAAAGCTCTCTTTTCTCAAGAATATCAGTTCATCCCGCAGTCCATGCTTCTTAATCTGCTGACAGTTACCCAGACAGAAAGGAATTAAGCTTGCTCCACCTTCTGTGGATGTTATGACACCCACAGAAGGATCTGTATGGACAAGAACAGAAGATGGAAGAAGAGAGACCGAGAAATAAACTTTTGAATGTGTTACAATGACTGTAACCAGGCTGCTAAGACCATTCAGTATGGAAAGAAGACCCATTTCAAGTTATATTGGGAAAATTGCATATTTACATGCAAAAAATGAAGTTGCAACCTTAGCTTAAATATATAGAAAAGGACATCAAAATCATTAAAGACCAAAATGTAAAAGCCTGCCTATTAAAACCCTTAAAGGGAAGCCTAGGGGGAATCTTGTGTCTTTGTATCTGCCGGTGGTTTCTTGAGTGAGCAGCAAAGTCACAGACACAAAAGAAAAAAGAGCAAATGAACTTCATGAAGATTAGAAATTTCCACATGCCCACGATCATCAGCAGCATGCACGAAGACAGTCTCTAGGATCTTTAGAGAATGGAAGGGAACATTTATAACTCATATATCTAATAAGAGGTTGATATAATATAGAATGTAAAGTAAATGCCTAAAAGTCAACACCAAAACAAGCAAACACATTCAAAACCGGGCTAACTCGCCTGGGGAAGTAGCTTGGTGACATACTGTCCAGTGTTTGCCTCATATGTGCACGGCCCAGGGTTTGATCCTCAGCACCACAAAAAATATTAGAACAACAGAAATAGGGAAAGAATTTATACGCACCCCTCTCCACAGAAGATATGGGAATAAGCGTGTGATGTAAGGCTGAGCATCACGAATCATTGGGGAAATGCCAACAGCTACAGTGTGCGTCACCTGTTTTTTGTTGACCAGGTGGCTGCTAACTACAAACTGCTGTGCAAAACAAATAATTAGAAACTGTTGATCAGAATGTGGAAAAACTGGAACGTTTGCATAGTGTGCATGGGGTCTAACAGTGCCCGTCAGAACTTGAAGACAGCTGTCTGCTTTTGGGTCCACGGTGCTGCCTGCAGACGTGTCCGGTGACAGATCTTCCTAGATTCTCACGGATTGCTTGCTCGCTATCGGCATTCTCCTTTAGCAGATTTATGTCTGGGCTTTCTCAGGCCTGTTAAGTCAGTTTTCATTTTCTGGCTTGCTTTGCATGCTTCCAGAAATATTTGTTGACATAACCCATGGGCTTTTAATCTATTTTCACTGTGACTTTATATTATTGTATTAGTTGTGCTTTAATGAATTTATTATTTTGATTAAATAGCATTTTATTTATAGTACTTCAGCTGCAAAACTTGCTATTTTTGTTGCCTTCTGTTTCTCCCTCCCAGTCAGTTTTTCCTTCCACGTAAAAGCATTGTTACTAGTCCCTTTCTGTTAGTAACTGTGAGCTAACTAGTGTATTAAACCACTTCAAAATCTTAATGTTTTTAACACATTAAGCACATCCCCCCTTCTGCCACAGTGCAGCCGTGTCTGGTAAGGATTAATGGTGTCAGTTGCTTCAGGGCCAGTACTCTCTGGGTCCTTGGGAATGTCCTGATCTGGTGGTGGCACATGGTGGCTGGGAGGCTTTGTGGCTAAACTCAGAAATGATTTCTTACATCGTTTGACTTACATGCATTAGTTAGCAGCAGACAGAGGACTGTACCTAACTGCAGAGGAGTCCAGAAACTGCTGATCAAGTTTCTCCCCAGAAAGAAAACTTCTCAGATCTTTGGCATTTTATGCCATACATCATTTACTATTTCCAAATGGTTGCATATGGGCACACAAGAATACTCACATCCCCTTTCTTATCAGTGGTTTGTGTGCATTCTTTGCGATTAAGTTGATACTTTCTCTATTGTTAAGCATTCCTTTAAAAATGCCTTTATTGGGGCCTTTGAGCTAGCTCTGGCAGCTAGACACCTGTCATCCAGCCTGGTGACCTGAGTTCAATCCCCAGGTCACCAAAGATGAAGGAAGACAACTGATTCCTACAAGTTGTCCTTTGACCTCCACTCACATGTGGCAGGAGGCAGGCACCCCCACCTTCCCTTACACTCACAAAAATACATAAATAAAAACGTAATAAAAATTTTAAATGTCTTTATTGATACTTGGCTGTATTTGGGAAGGAGCACAGTAAGAGGGCGTGCTTATTCCTACATTTAAAAACTGTAAGTTTAGCATCAAAACTTGTGAATGAATACTGAATGAAAATTACTTTCTGAGATTATTACTACAATCCTTGAAACCTGGGGTGATGTTACGATTCACTCTCCAGGAATAACAGTAGTGCTTTCCCTGTATCTCTGGAATCACCAATTGGCTGATTATCTGTCTGAAGTAACCTAGCCATTTGAAGAATGCAAAATATTGTTGGAAGTCAGTGATTATTTCACAGTTTCCTTGAAGAGCTAAATAATAATATCAAAACTCATGCTAAAAAGATATGTCTTATTTGGTTTCAAGATGGACTAATTATTTACAACTCAAAGAATTATTGTATTGGTGATAATAGGCTAGTTCCTGTATATATAGTCCATTGACATATTTAGTCAGGGATTAATTAATTGATTAAAATGCTAGTAACTAGGCACCTCTTAAGCGTGAGGCACAGATGGGGCTGAGGCTATAACAAGCACAATAAATTGATGACATAATAGTCAGTCATAGTATTCTGTGACTCTGAGTGGAATATTATACAGTTAATGATAGGGGAAAACAAAGACAAAAACAACTACAGATTTTTATTCCAAGTTTAGGAGGGAAGAACAGGAATTCCAGTTAACTGACCCTGAATGGTTACAATCATGAAAAGTGGACAGCAGGCAAGGTCAGGGGCAAATGCAGAACAGATCCATTAGTTGTTGGTGATTTCACTGGACAGGGAGTTGTGTTCATTTCTTTATATAATTTATTCTGCATTGGCTTCAACTGGGTTCTATTTTGAGCAAAAAAAAAATTTACAAAATGAGCTCTCTGAACTGGATGTGGCAGTCCGCACCTGTAATCCCAGCGTTCAGAAGACAGGAGGATAGCAGGAAGTTTGTGGCCAGCCTGGCTACATAGTGAGAGTCTATCTTAAAAAACAAACAAACAACAACAAAACAGAAAAAAATAATATTAACAAACTGTCTCTCTTGACAAATGCCAGAGGCACAATTCTCCTTACGTAGATCAAAGAGTGGTGGGTGACTAGTGATGATGTGGCAGCCTGTTGACAGTCTTACTTTAGTTATTTTGCCAGAAGGCATTCTCCACCCCCCTTTAATTGTGTGGAGCTGGATATGTATACAAGGATTCTGGTGTCTGTGGCAGTATAAATACAAGAGCTTTGTTCTAATGTTTATTGTTTTAAGGAAGGCTTTACAGTGGTGAAGGTATCACATGCTAGATCATATAGTGCTGACATGGGATCCTTAGTGATCACTCAATTGTGCGATCAGTGAATACCACTGCTCCCCCACATACACATACATACAGAGACTTCCGTGGGAGTGACACTTTCTGTTTGAAACTTTCCTGTCGGAGGCCTGCATACTGGGATGAGCTACCAAGCTTCTTTTAGTTCCATCCAAAATCCCAAACAGAGTGATGGGTAAGTGGTGTCTGCTGGGCTTCCAGGGTAATCCATGCTGTTAGGATGACCAGATCAGCCAGCCAGAGCTTAGTTGCTACTAGACACATAATCTCATTTTCTCAATAATTTTTCTTGAACAGGGGCCCCAGCAGCACTCAATAACCCTCCAAGCATTGGGTCAGGAGACATTAGCTCCAGCTTTGATCTCACTTTTAGTTATTTTTCCTCAGATAAATCACACAAAATGTCAAGCCTCTCTTTCTTCCTCAGAAGAACAAAGCTTGGCCTTCTTCTATGAAGCAGACCATGGAGCATTTCATTCACTTGTATGATGTTATCTAGTAGATGGCTTTACTTTGGCATCATCCATAATTGATGCTACTTGGATGAGTAGTTGATGTTAACATGCTAATTTACCCATTCAACATATGTGTTTATGATCTACATTTCCTCTATCCTGATCGAATCCACTCCTTATTAGAAGATCCCTTTTACTGCTGGTTATTAAATGGAACTGCTGTCCATCATTTTAACATTGTTGTCTAGCACACCTATGTTTTTTGAGTCTTTCATTGTCTATAAGTATACTGATGGTTGTCATACTTCTATGGGAAGGTCACCTAGACCAGGAAGTTAGGGCTGTAAGGAGTTGTGCTTGCTATTCATAATTCCAGTATTTTTAGATGATTGTAACAGGGGCTAAAATATGTTTCTGCTTAGGTTTCTTGGGAAAAAATAATCAAGGATCTCCTTATAAAGAGTCTGAAACTGATCTTATCCATGTGTTGGATTTCCTTATATAGAACAAACATTAATATTTTAAATATTTAAACACAACCATTAATCACCTGGAATATCTCTTACACATATGGACAATAATTCAACTGGACTGTAATTTTTTATAAGTATAAGTAAAAGAGCACTTAATTCATACAAGTGTATAGAGTTTTCTAGTACTGTATTCAGGGGCAACAATGACAGATTCCTAATATGAAATACTTACATTAATTAAGAAAATAAAAATAAATACTTTCCAGTTCAGTTCAGTAAAGCAACTTTAAAATAAAACTAATTGGATAAGAGTAAGATTAGTGAAATGATGAGAAAAAGGAAAGATGGAGCTGATAAATAAATGTAATTACTGATTACTGAAAAGGTAAGGAAGAAGAGAATAGCACAGTATCCGTACATCTCTGATAGAGGCAGTTAATAAAAGAACATCGACCTCAAAAGTATCAAAATACTCAGCCAAAAGAAATTAGAAAAATAGGTTGTTTTGAGATATGTAAAATGTGTATTTTAATATGGACATATGTATCTGAACATCTATTATGTATGTATTTAAAATTGGTGATAGGCTGGTTACTGTATGTGCCTTGTTCCAGTCCCCCCAGCCCTCAGGAGCTGGACATAAGAGGATCCCTAGGGTTACATCATGTGAACCAGCTTCAGAAACCCCAAACAAATAAAGTAAAATGCAATGATAAATATAGCCATTTTGGAATATTGTACTTAAACAGATTTAATAGCGAGAATAGAATGCAGCTAAGCATAGAATTACTGGAGGGGTTGAAAAGGTCCTTAGAGTCCTTCATGTTCTTGGCACAATGTCAGCTGGCTAATCCTAGGTCTGGTCAGGGTCCTGAGAAGCATAACTCTTGGGAGTCATAGAGTCTTGGCTACTACTTAGGTCTACCCAGTACTGACAAAGCCACCTGGCCTTGATGAGTGAATGAATGAAGTAGTGAATGAGTGTAGCTAGAGTTTTCCTGCCTGGCCCACAGTCAGGACAAATCTCTCTCACCTGCCAGTCCCACAGCCACTCAGACCCAACCAAGTAAACACAGAGACTTATATTGCTTACAAACTGTATGACTGTGGCAGGCTTCTTGCTAACTGTTCTTATAGCTTAAATTAATCCATTTTTATAAATCTATACCTTGCCACGTGGCTCGTGGCTTACCAGCGTCTTCACATGCTGCTTGTCATGGCGGCGGCTGTCAGTGTCTTCCTCACTCAGCCTTCCACTTCCCAGAATTCTCCTCTCTCCTTGTCCCACCTACTTCCTGCCTGGCCACTGGCCAATCAGTGTTTTATTTATTGACCAATCAGAGCAACTTGACATATAGACCATCCCACATCAAATGAGTGCTTGCACAGCTTTGCTTTAGTCCTCCCAGAGGTTAGGGTAAGAATGGGCAAGAAATGTTAAATTCTGACATGACAGGTAATGGTGGTGTTGTAGACTTTCATAGCACAAGGGGATCTATAAGAACTCTTCTGATGTGTGTGTGTGTGTGTGTGTGTGTGTGTGTGTGTGTGTGTGTGTGTGTGTGTGTGTGTGTGTTTTCTCAGGTTATCCTGATCCAGAAAAGTTTTCCTGGACAGACTATCTGGAAGCTACTCAAACAAACGCGGTGCCTGCTGGAGTTTTTAACACGGTAAGTTCCTTGTGGGTGCCCACTCCTGCTGCCGCTGCTGCTTTGACGAGATTCTAATTCTTAAATCTAGGTGATAATTTCATAACCAACTTGCTTTGTATTTAATTAATGATACGGAGTTGGTATTTATTTGCTGTTGCTCCTACATTCCATCAAGGACCCCAGAGGCTCTAACCAGAAGTCCCATCAGCCACTGTTGGTGGAGAACTTGAAACCCATTTCTCAGGCCCTGCTGAGCTGAGAACTCTTGACTTGTGTCCTTTTGTCAAGGGGTATTTGGATTGTGATGGTAACATAATCAAATAGATGTAATAGTGGATGGGGTCTTTTGTAAGCACAGTTTTATCTACATGAGGGCAATATTTGTTCTGGCAATTGTGAGAATACCAATGTTTATATTTCAGATTTACACATGTCTATTTATTAAAGGTTTAACTGGGTAGAAATTAATTTGTAAAACACTGTACATACAGAAGTGATGCAATTAGAAATACTTGTGTTCTAAATCAGTGGGTTTTAATATACTGTTCCCTTCCAAATTCTAACTGTGTTCTTCCAACTCAAATTACCTCTTTTTGTTTGTTTTTGATTTTATGACATAGTACATAGTATTTCTATGTAGCCCTGACTATTCTGGAGCTCTCTATATAGACCAGGTTGGACTCAAACTCACAGAGCTCCATCTACCTCTGCCTCCCGAGTACTGGAACTAAAGGCTTATCTTTAATCAGAACTTTATACGTTAGGTATTTAAATAATTGTGTTTACTGCATGTTTTCTGGAGATTAGATGAGATTGGAAGGAAAATATTCTTTTATTTTACTAGGAAAGGGTTTACTGGTGGATGTAGGGTGAGAGGCACACAGAAGAAAGACGCCTGGGATTCTAGTGCTACATGCTACAGGAGTTTCAAGGCTTTAACACTTCAGCAAGCAAGCATACCTAATATGTGGTAGCTTCCTTTTCTCTCTTGACTTTATCCAAGTCCTCATTTAATTTTCCTAGAGGAAAGATTCAAGAAAATAAAAAGATGGAAATATTAAGCTACAAAGACACTTCTAAGTTCTAGCTGATTTTGGATCAGTTTAAATACGTGTATTTGGCATCTACAACCCTAGATAATTACAGTCCTTGTGGAGGACAGTGATCATGTGGAGAAAATTAGGTCTTTTCAGAGACCCAATTATATTGGCATAGTCCATTTAGTAGGTGTAATAATGCTTTCAAAAGAAAATATTCTCCTATAAAAGATGTGGTGAGGTTTACCAGATACTGGAGAATGGCTTAACTGTTTATTACTGACACATTAATAGAGATTTATTTTCCTTTTGCCACTTCTAGACTTGAGAAACTCAATGTACTTTCTCACATAAAATCAGCTGGACACTTTTCATGTGAAATAGCATTTGAAGAGAAGCCCTTCTGCTCACCTATAAAAACTGTTGGAGTAGTTTCATTTTTGACAGTTAAATTTTCTTAGGACAACTACTTCCTGGACCCAATGGGTTTCCCATCCTATTTTCTTTATTGTTTGATTTTTATCATTATGAACTCTTGATCCCAAATATTTTAAGACATAAACCTGATGTTGTAGGGGAGACTGTGAAAGAATAGCATATGGCTTTAAATTACATCATAGTTAAATTTTAAGGGAGTGTTGATGTTGAACTTAAGCAGCTTTTCTCAAAGTTTAAGTTTAGAAAACATCATGTTTAGCTTTTTGAGTGACTTGCTAAATAAGAAAATTTCCTCTTAAGCTATACATTTTAAATGGGCAGAGAGAATAGCAAACACAATCTTATTTTATATTGATTTCAGGAAAAGTCTAAACTAATGCAGAAACTGTAGTAAGAATTTTGTCAAACCTTGATATGATCGTTGATAAATTTATAACTGAATCTTTCTTATGTTTTGTAGCTATTTCTAAAATGGCCAAAATTTTTCTTTCTCTTTATAGGTTTTTATAACACTGATTTGAAAATATGCATGAAGTTCTATGCACTCTTAAAACTAAATCCCAACTTTGTTAAAGATCTGTGTGTTTACACCAAAACCGTGGTCCTGGGACAGTGCAGCCGGAAAGAAATGCACTTGCTGTCTTGTCACTGACTTGTTACACTGTAATTCTGCAGAGGGCTCCACATGGCTTTTTGCCAAACATGAAGCTGGAAGCTGTGGACAAAAGAAACCCCCAGTTAATTCGTGTCGCCACCATTATAGATGTTGATGAGTACAGAGTAAAGGTACGTCTTCACTTATTACATCGATCCCCCAACATGTCTTCTGTTTCCCCCATCTTGTCATCTCCTTTATCTTCCTCAGTTTTTAATTCTAATGCAGAGTAGTTTTCCACGGAGAAAAGCCATTATGGATCTGATCTCAGTGATTGCAAGGATGTAAACTAATAGTTTCTCCAAGGCAGGAGGCCAGCAACAAGGTGCTGCTTTCAAATCTCTGTAGTTGGACTTTTTCGTTGGGACCATTGCTTCCCCAGTAATGACATGGAGACTTACTATTAATTATGAAAGCTTGGCCAATAGCTTAGGCTTGTTTCTACCTAGCTCTTATAACCTAAATTAACCCATATCTTTTAATCTATATTCTTTTACTTGGCTTGGTTACCTTTAATCTCTACTGCCCATGCTGCTTCCTCTCCATCAGGCTGGTGACTCTGCCTTTCTTCTTCCCAGGGTACTCTCTGCCCAGAAATCTTGCCTAGCTATTCACTGTTCAGCTTTTTATTAAACCAATCAGAGTGACATATCTTCACAGTATACAAAAAAGATTATTCCAAAACACCTCCCCCTTTTTGTCTAAATAAAAAGGAAAAGTTTTAACTCAACATAGTAAAGCTATATACAATAAGAATAATTATCAGATATTGTCTAAATAGAAAGGAGAGGTATTAACCTTAACAAATGAAAATGTGTACAATAAGAACAATTATCAAGTAAGAATTACATTCACAATGTCCTGTCCATTTGTATTTGGCAAATTCAGAAAAAATACTCCATTATCTATCCTGTCTTGATTAGCCCAAAGTTTTGTACTAATTTATCTTCTATCATAACTGAGAAAAACTAGAACTATCTAGTCTTCAGTCCCATCAAAGACCCGGAAGGATATACTATTATCTGAGTAAACAGAAAATGCAGAACAAGCAACTTCCAAAACTATAGAAATGACAGAGACATCTGGTTGCCTGGACAGTTACCAAGGTTCCTCTGCAACATTGAGGCATCTCCATCTTCAGTCTATAGTCCTAGAATATCTGTCAGTGTTTCTGTGAAGCAGGAAAATTTTGAAAGGTTGTCTTACCCTGTCTTGGAAAAGTTAGGTCATTGCTCTTTTGTGTCCTCCTTGTCCAGTTTTGACAGCATACTGTTAGCAGTCGAAGCAAGGGCAGTGTTTTGCTCAAATGGCTAGCTTTTGCCACAAAGAAAGTAAAATCCAATTGGAGGTTCTTTGATGCCCATCATCCTTTTTTGAAAGAAATTGGTGCTGCCAGAGGCAGACATATCGCGCTGTCATGAAAAGCCTTAATGTTGTTATAATATTTTAAATGCCATATTCTATAGGTCTTTGAAGTGTTTGAAGGTCACCTATCTATCTAAAATATATCTCTGTATGACATTGAAAACATACCTAACATGACTATAAGTTTGATTGTTATAGATGACTAACTATTAGCCTGGATTTTTTATTATTGTAAATAACTTTCAAGGACTAAAACATGACATTTTTAAATAAGGTGAATAGGTACAATACCTTAAAGAAGAATAGAAACATACATACAGTATGATAAAAATAACCTTAAATTTGTATCAATATACAAAAATCATACCAATGTAAAATATTTGAGACTAGTGATTATTCAAAAGTAGACTCAAAAATCCACCATTTTATCCCATCATTTCTGTGCTATATCTCCCATTTTTCCCATTTAGAAAGAGATCCTTGAATCTAATCTCCTTTGTTTAGCTTTCTCCTTGACCATAACTCATAACTATTTGTAACCAACCACTCTAAATGATGACAAACATCCATAACCCACTGAAAAACCAAAAACCACTGACCCAACTTCTTGGGAATGTAGGCATTGTGTTCTCTAGACTGCTTCCTGTTGTCTAGGGGTGCTGGAATCTTTGGGGGACCCTGGGAAAATTTGGATAATGGTAAAATCCTGGGTAGAACAATCTGTGAAGCTGGACCATCTCAGCCAGTAGCCTTGAACCTGTTCTGGATACAGAACTCTGAGGAAATTGTAACAGAAGCCCTCTGAGAGGCCACCTGTTTTTATTAGTGTCTGGTCACCTTGCTCTGAAAACACATAAACTTTCAAAGGTAATATACATGTTGGCATTAACATAAGTATGGAATGTCCTGTATGCACAAGTCAGTTGAAGATGATTTTTTGTTCCGTACTTGAGGAGGTAAAAGGCATCTATCAACTATATGTCCATTTGGACTGTATAACCAAACTATAATTTAAATCTCTATCCATGTCATATGAAAGGATGACATGTAATAATAAGTCACATGGACTCTATAGCCTACATGATTTATCAAGTCTCATCTCATCTCCAAGCTGTTCTCATGCAGAGGGATCAGCTAACACACCTACCCTGTAGTCTTTCTTGACTTCTTCCCCCATGTCTATAGCCAAGATACTTAGGATGTCTCTCCCCAATCAAATCTGATCTCTATTAACCTGGAAGGAATCCACAGCCTTTCATTTCCTGCAGAAACAAAAGCATAATCTCTTCACCAATGTAATACATTTTTTACTTCCATTTTGAAGTTAATGCATTTCTAAAGTATATAGGTTGGTTTAATCCAGCAGTCCCTTCCATAGTCCAATGTCTCTCAGCAGCTGCTGTCTGTTCACTAGTATTAAAAAAATTCAAAATTAACAAAGTACCCTATAAAGTCCAAACTCCCTGTGTTATAATATTCCCCATTCTTATGTGGCTTATTCCTTTTTTAATTATTGCTTTACTTCCTTCTTTAAAACTTTATTATTTTTAAACTATTTATTTTTGTTATGACTGTCTATCCATTTTTTTCCTTTTCTCCCCCTAAGCCTAAACACATTGTAGCCTGTTTAGAGGGTTTTTTTTTTCATCTGAGCCTGCTTTATTGTGCATCTGCATCCTTTCCTGTCTGCATGAGCAAAACTTTAAACCACTGCCAAGCTTAGCTCATGGCACACTGTTGGCTTAAGCCCACAAGCAGTGGCTAGGAGATGCTTCTCTGTAACCATGGCCCATATGAGAGACTGTGGGACTAGGAAGCCATGTTTGACTGTGTGGCAGTGTGTTTGGAACCTTTTTTAAAGCTTTCTTAGGTCTTATGTGGAAATACATGCCCCCATATTGGATACTATTTGTAGTCAGACTTTTTTGTCTCAACCATCAGGTCCCCAGTAATGACATGGAGACTTATTATGAAGCCAACAGCCTAGGCTTGTTTCTACCTAGCTCTTGTAACTTAAATGAACCCATATCTTTTAATCTATGTTCTTTTATGTGGCTCAGTAACCTTTTCTCTCTACTGCCCATGCTGCTTCCTCTCTATCAGGCTGGCAACTCTGTCTTTCTTCTTCCCAGGGTCCTCTCTGCCCAGAAATCCTGACTAGTTGTTGGCTGTTTTATTAAACCAATCAGAGTGACAAGTCTTCACAGTGTACAAAAAGATTAATTCATGACAAACCTCTACCTGCCTTCCTTTCTCTTCCCATGTCTTTGGGTATATGTATGCAATCTCTGGGTTGGGCAGGAACATCACTGCGAAAGACTCTAAAGACATTTCTTGGATATTCTGTCAGTTCTCCCTTAAAAAAAGATTTTGTCTTCTTATTGTTAGCATTACAAAATTTTTCTTGAAATTATTGTCATAATTTCTATGAGTCTTTGTTTTCTGCTTTTGCTTTAAAAAAACAGAATGTGTTTTGGCCACTGTAGCCAAAAGTTAGGGATGAATTAAAGACTTGATGAGCAGATTTCTGCATTGTCCTTGTTGAAGACACACATTTTAAGAAAATGAAATGGGGAAAATGAAATTTCCCTAAAATGAAATCATTTGATCTTTTTTATACAGAGAGCAGAAATCATTTGTCAGCTTGCCTTTGTTATATCTTGTAAGGAATAACAGTTAAAAACAATTTTGCATCCAAAATTTGTTTTCATAGTAGTAAAACCATTGAAATAAACTGCTTTTTATGGGCATTCTGTCAAAAAACGTTTTTGCTTGATGTCAGTTGATACAATTTAAAGGAAATTTTATTTCATTTGCTTTATCTTTAATTTGAATAATTCATCTTGTGCCGTTACAGGTACATGAGTTTGGTGAAATTCAGAGACAAGTGTAGTGCTTCACCAGAGATCGTTGGAAGCACACATCGGGGGATTCTTTATTTTTCTGACAAAATAACATGTGTGTTCAGGAACCAAGTACCTGTTATCTCCCATAATACCTTGTTATCAACATGCATCTTAAATTTCATTTTAAGTGCAACATTCAGGCCTTATTCAGGCTTGCCATTGTAACTAGAGTTTCCGGCCTGGCCCACGGTCAGGACAAATCTCTCTCACCCACCAGTCCCACAGCTGCTCAGACCCAACCAAGTAAACACACAGAGACTTACATTACTTATAAACTGTATGACCGTGGCAGGCTTCTAGCTAGCTGTTCTTATATCTTAAATTAACCCATTTCTATTAATCTGTAAGTTGCCACGTGGCTCGTGGCTTACTGGTATCTTAATATCTGCTTCTCATTGTGGCAGCTGGCAGCATCTCTCTGCCTCAGCCTTCCACTTCCCAGAATTCTCCTCTCTCCTTGTCCCACCTATACTTCCTGCCTGGCTATTGGCCAATCAGTGTTTTATTTATTAACCAATCAGAGCAACACATTTAACATACAAAATATTCCACAGCATACCATTGTTTACTTCTTGGCCCTCCATGTGGAAATACACTGCTTCTCAGGTCAGCTCTGCCATAGTTTTACATTTATAACTGTCGTGTTCAGTTATTAGTTTTCACTTTAAATTTATTGCATTTCAGTTTTAATAACATACAAAAATGATCTAGGTTTTTATTAAAGGACTCTTTTATTGATACTCCTAAGAAATGCATTCTGGCTTGCACTTGATTATTTTGGCTGCCTCATTATGTGGAAACATTGAATTAGCCTATTTATTATCTTAAAATACAATTTGAAAAGCTTTATCTCTTCGAGTGAATTCATTGTATTTCTCATTTACCATCTCAGCATCGAGCTTTTAAAATCATTTGGGCATTTAGCATTTAGCTGATCATTGCAAAACAACATTTCATTTTTCTTCTCATTCTTTTTCATTCATGGAAATTGTCCTCATTGGAGGGAAAAAAATTGAAGAATACTTAGTACCTGTGAAAGTATTAAAGCCATAGTTGTTAATCTCTATGGAGTTGGGCATAAATGAAGGCCTTTAGGATTTTAGAGTTCAATTAAAATATGTTTATCCAAGTGGGTACCTTGTCTAGCGTGTAGTCTATCAAAATGTGCCAATGTTGGAGTATATTTAAGTGTCTTGAGGCCTCACACACAGCCTCAGCCTCTTTCTTGCTGCCTGTCTCTTGGCAGAACTTGTCTGTGCCCTCTACTCTCTACCTCTCTTCTGCCAGTCATACTGACGGGTAAATATTTGTCTTACCCCATGAGGTACAGGGTAGATCTTTGAGCTGACCATTTTCTAACAAGACACAAGGGTCAAAAATATTAACTCAAAATCCATTCCTTAATATCCCCCCAGAAGACAAGGCACTAAAATGAGGGCTGGGTTTTTTCTCTGAATTCTTGTGTAGAGAGGCTGAAGGTCTTTGGCAGGCGAGAAAACATTTGAAGCTTTTTGTTTTTTTAATCTCAGTAATTCCTACATTCCTCAATTGATATGATGATCACATCATTCTGTGATTTTTTTTCCTCCTACAAAGTCAATGTCTTTCTAATAATTTTTAATTACTGGCCCATAGTAGACAATATCCTTGTGAAAGGAGGTGTGGAGGAGGGGGAGCATTGATTGTACCTTGGGGTTCTGACTATCAGTTGAAAATGTGTAAGCTCTTTCCCCCTTCTCAACTCTTCCTCATTAATCCTCTGTTGGCAATCTAATTCTACAGAATGTTCTGAGAAGTGCCACAAATTGATCTAAGTTTGACTTCTTGTTCTGGCTCTCTCTTAGCTTTGGCATTAATTTGATAATGTTGTTCCACTGATATCTAGGTATTACAGTAGTATACGAAAGGGCCATAGTAGATACAGTGGGGAAAAAATGCAGGAGAAATGGAAACTGAAATAACAGAGCATTGCCCTGTGCTGATGACTGTGCACTTGGTTCTGGTGCACTCTAGGCTCTCCAGTGTACTATCACAGTTGTGTCTTCAGAGCAGCTCTTTTAAGAAGTTTTTGTCTCGGCTCTGCAGTTGGTGAGGAGAGCTTAAGGAGCTTCAACATGGTTTCAGGGAGCTGAACTCTGAGCTGAGGGTTAAGCTATTGAGCTATTGAGCTGAGCAAGGATAAGCTATTGAGACAGAGACCGTAGGTTGACCATGCTTCAGGGATAGGATGGTCAGCAGCCAGATTCAAGGCCATGTCTTTTCAGTTCACTTTCCTTTCTGTCTGGTTTTCATTCTAAGACTATCCATTTGAACAACTGTGTCTCTCCAGGAGGTCAGTTGTGAGGTTTTACTTGCCATGACTGGATATTAAAGTGCCATTTCCTCCCTTATGTTGACTGGACTTATTAATTACCATGGTTACTCTCTAATAAATATTTATGATGGACTCGGTGCTTCTTGTTCAATTTATAGCCAGCCATTATGTTTAGTAATTATTCTTTTGTATGACTGCACACTGCACTCTGCCTTATCCAAAAGCCCATTACTGTCATCTTATCAGGAAATGCACATTAAACTACAGTAGATGGATGGATACTTTGAGGAAATTTTGACTCTATTCAGGGGCAAAGAATATTCGTCTATGAAAAAGTAGAAAGAGGGATTTAAAAGAGAGTAATATTTGATAAATATTTGCCCCGTGGGAACTGAAGCTAAGCTGTGAAGTAAATTATAAATGAATTCCAAATAGATGTTTTAGGAAGTTCTCCTGAATCATTAATAAATTGAGTCTCTTCAGCAAGCCTTTTCATATTTAATGCATTAACTGGGTGTATTTGTGGTATTTCTAAATGAAATAAAGGCATTATGATCAAGGAAAATTGTCATAGTAAGCTGTCCACTTACATGACTAGAAATTATTTTGGATCTTAGATAAGACTGATAAGTTGAAAATATTTTGATTCAAAGAATCTTTAGGTATGCTAACATAAAGAGGTCCAAATATAAGTCAGCAATTGTTCACTTAATTTACGGTTGCCTATCTATACTTGACCTCTGTGAGTCCTGGTTTAAGTGTCAAGGAGGGTGGCAAGCTCTAGAATAAGTCATCTATCTCATTCGCCAAAGTCTCTTGCTGTGACACATTTCTGTAAACACTTTTGAAACATGAAAATAGGAGATGATACTGACCTTAAAAAAGACTGTTCTTTGAGTTGTAAACTTTGTAATTAATGGCAATTATGGTGTCACAATAACTGATGACTGTCTTCATCTAGGAAGAAGACTGAGACACTTTTCAAAAGTATTATGACCAATTCATGAGAAGATAATTTTTTTTTCTGGTGGAACTATAAATTAGTGTCAACTATGATGTCCAAAAAAAGTTGAAGTAGGTAGATTGTCACACCTGGTGAAGACGCATTAGTGTAAGGGCAATTATCATAAACAGCAGTTGTTATAATACTTATGATGTTTACCTCAGCAGGAGTCTATGGCTGTCCTTCACATGCTATACGCTTTCTCATTCTCCAGTACCTTGCAGTCACCCTGTATTGTACATGATGCAGAGGATGCTGGTGCTGGGAGCTTAAATAACAAGGGATCACAGTGCAGGACACTGGTGTCCTGGTTCTATAGCCCAAGCTTCTAACTCAGGGGCAGCACATTTTCTGTAAAGGGCCAGAGAGCAGCTATTCCTTAATTGTGATCTTGTGGTGAACCATGTGTTCAGTGTCCCCACAGGCAATATCCAAAGGGTTGGATGATCCTCCACCTGGGTTCCACAGTATACTCACATAGAATAAAATATACTTTTTGTTAGAGCCACTTTTAGCTTGCACTATAAACAAGAACAGATGGCAGCAGGACCCTGTTTGGCCTATAGTCTATAACCTGCCAACTCCTGTCTTAACAGATACCATGTTGATCGGATGATGAGATGAAGTATTGTCATCTGCAGCATAGAAAGCTTTATATCCCTGTACCATATCTTCTGTTTGATTATTGAACCAAATCACACCTATTTTTTGCTTCAATCTAGTTTTAAATATGTTTTTCAGTTAAAAATAAGAGGTGTAAGATATGATGTCTGCTATGTCAGTAATAATTTATAGTTTTAAAAGAAATGTATTTTTCCCAATGTGAAATGATTCTTATCCATAATTTGAATTTCAGCATGAATACAGCCCAGCTCCCAAAATGATATGTAATCATTCACATGGTAAGCTTACCTATCACCTAGAACCGTAATCCTCCCAACAAATGTAGGGAGAGAATTATCTTCCAAACTTTTATTAAAGTTATTGTACTTAGAACAGAAACAAAGGCCAGACAGCCAAATTCATGACTGCAATGGAGGTAAATTGTCAGGCCTCCCCAGGAGCTCCCTCATGCTCACACCCGTGTTACCAGCTGTCCTGAGAGACCAAGCAAGTGTCTGGCATGATTATTTGGCTGGAGGCTTCATCTGAGTCATGAGGCTAGCTAGACTAGAAATAGAACAGTTCTCAGCTTTCTGTGCAGAACACTGTCTGTGTAGAAACTTCTTAAATAAAATATAATAGTGTTGCAGCCCTTCTCTTGGGTTATGTGGTTTTCAGAGCATCTCAGGGCTGCTACAGATTATATAGCTGCAAAGTGGACATGTATATGCATAAAAACACTTGATTGTGTTTGTGTTTCTGGGGTTAATGGGTACTTGAATAAGGACCTCATGTTAATCTAACCATTCTTAAACTACTAAGACAGGCTGCCTATACTTTATGTTATCATTTCATTCAAAACTGCATATTTGCTCAAAAAGTACGAGACCCTGGATCTGCTGGCTGTGACACCTTTCATTCCTTACCTGTCACAGGACCCAGTGTAGAATGAGTGCACTCCTTCAGAGCAAACCGAGGGTTTGTTGAAGTTGACTTTGGAGGAGACCTACACATTCCCTGTTGTTCTGCCTAGCTTCTAGAAGTGTGATTTCCATCCAGCTGCAGTTCTGACATTTCTCTTGCCCTTACTAATACTGACACTAAACTCATTATGCTGAACATTGCCTCTTTTTCTCACATCCTACTTTATAGCACTCTATTCTTACACTGGAGGACTATCTCCCAAAATAAATAACTGAACACAACCACTTTAAGATGGACTGGCTAGGCACAGTTGTGAACTTCTCCAGCCTATTCCAAAACAGGTGCCATTTCTTATAAGATAAGAAAAGATGATAGACTCAGGCAGAGATTATTCTGTGAAAAGGTAGTTGATGATACACAATTTATATCCAAGTTGTAGTCATATTATGTTTCTGTTGCTACTGTAACAAATAAATACAAATATAGTGGCTTAAGACAATTCAGAATATGATATTGTATTGTGTTAGGTCAAAAGTCTTTTGGGGATTAAAATCAACTGTTAGCAAGGCCAACTCCTGGAAGCTCTGGGAAAGACTCCCTTTCCAACTTCTGGAGTCTGCTTTATTCATGGGTTTTTGGCCCCTTTCTTTGTATGGAATGCTTGCAGTGCGCTGACATCTTCAGAGCAAACTCTGACACTCCTGCCTTCCCATGATGAGCATTGTGATTTCTATGGGCCTCCCAAATGATACTGGGTAACACCTTCATTGAGAGCCTTTATTCATCACCTGCAAGATCCTTCTCGCCCTGCAGAGTAGCACTTTCACAGGATCCAGTGGGTTAGGAAGGGGGCGTTTTTGGGAGATCAGATGTCATAGTTTCTAAGGGGGATAAGCGTATTCTGGCTTGGAATTCAAGGGTAGAGTTCATCATGGAGTGGAATCCATGATGGCAGGAGTTTCAAGCAGCTGGTCACATGGCTTCTACAATCAGGAACAGAGTGTAACACATGCTGCTACTGCTCAGTGCCCTTTCTCTACATGTAATAGTCAAGGACCTCAGCCAAGGAATACATCACCAACAGTAGGTGGTTCTTTCCATTAATTCCTAGAATCAAGATAGTGTTCAAAAAGAATGCACAAAGGCCCATCTCCTGTGTGATTTTGAAGTCTGACAAGTTGACAGTCAACATTTAGCTATCACAACTCTACCCTTGTCATCCTGATACCCAAAACACATCACATTTAAGACATAACCTTCTGTCTTTTGTTTGCATAGGCTCACAGCCATTTTACAATAATATAAAATCCATTTGGTCCAATATTTCAATTCCTATGTTCAGTAACATTTCTAACACTTTGAAGGTTTAAAATCTTAGGCTGGGCATGGTAGCACATGCCTTTAATCCCAGCACTTGGTAAACAGAGGACTGTGAGGATCTCTGTGAGTTCTAGAATGGCCTGAACTAAATACTGTGTTTTAGGCCAGGCATGGATACCTGGTGAGACTTGGTCTCAAAAGAAAACCTATAAAGAAAACCTATATGACCTCTTACAAAGTCAAAACCAAGCTACACACTTCCAACTAATAATGAATGACACAGAATAAATGTTCTTATACTAAAACAAAGATCCATAACATAACAAGGTATGACTGGGAAAAATCCAGCATCATAGACACCAAATCCTTCAGCTCCATGTCTGACATCTGGGGGCTCATATGGAAATTGGCTGAGTTCCAAAGGTCTTAGGGAGCCTCAGTGCTCCAGCCCTGCTGCCCTCAGTAACACAAACAATCTCTTGGGACAGCTCCATCCCATGCCTTCAGCTATCTTCAGTAGATGTTCCATAGTCTGAGCACCTCCAGTATCCTCTAGTCTCCATAGCAACTTAGGCTTCATCTTCACAGCTTCCTAAAATGGCCACTGGTGCCCTTGCTGCAGGCACTTAGACCCTACAACACATCACCTGGCCTTATCTGTTCTCTAACTTCCTCAATCTTGTTTCTTTCATGTCTTCAAACTAGTGCCATGTGGATAATGCTGACGAACTTGGGATGCTGGCAGCTTGAGATGGAGCCTTGTCGCATCTGGACCATAGATGCATCGGCTCTGTATCCTAACCCTGTGAGATACGTGCCTAGGCAGTTGCTTTTGAGGAGGAAAAAACACTTGGCTTTATTACTGTAGATGATTGCATCTTTACAAGTTAGGTGGCTCTCATGCGTGGGGTCTTGCCTTCAAGTCACTTTTTCTATTGTCCCAGTGCCTTGCCTTGTCTGAAACTCTATATTTGTTCACACATCTTTCTTCTGTGTAGAAAATTAGTTGATTGTCCTTAAACTCAATTCCACTCAAGTACTGAGTGACACAGAAGAATACAACAAAACGTGTAGCCAAAATATCAAAAGAGTAGCTACAGTCCAGTTTCTGATAGAGACCTTTTTTTTTTCTCACTGAAAATATATGAGTTAGACTTCTACTGTGTGCATTTCTCTTAGCATCACTGTCTTCCAAGCTTGCACCAGAATAGACCAGTAAGCTCTGCATCAGAGTGCTTGGATCTTTCTGGCTCGAAGTAGCAAACTCTTTCACTTTTCCACCATAGAACAGTTACAAGACTCCAAGACACACATAGTCAAGTTTTATCATAGCAGTCATCTCACTTCTGGAATCAGTTTCTGTCTTAGTTTTCTTTTCCCATTGCTATGGCACTATACCTTCACAAAAGCAACTTCAAGGAGAAAGGGCTTATTCTGGATCGTAGTTTAAGGGTGTGGTCCATCATAGTAGGGAACTCAAGGAGGCAGAAGCTTGAAGCAGTTGACCACATTGCACCACAATCAGGAAGAGAGAGGGATGAATGCTACTGCTGTCAATTTCTCTGTTTTCCATTTATATAGTCCATGCTTCCAGCTGAGAAATAGATAATACCCCATGAGCATGCTCAGAGACTTGTCTCCCATGCCATTCTAAATTCTGTCAAATTGACAATTAACATTAGCCATCACGACTTGGTTCTTGCTCATTGTGCCATGCTGTAGCTAAGACTAAAATATTCAGTAAACAGTAGAAGTGACAAAGCATAATGCACTAGTAGTAGCTTTTGTTTACTGAGTACCTCCAAGATAGAAGAGATCATTCTGGGAAATATGGGCTCTAGGGGCAGGACCGTGTCTTGGAACCTGCCCTCACTGTGTGGTTGGGGAAATGGAGAAGACTCTTAGGTTAGTTCAGTAGTATATGGTACAAACCTTCTAGTGCTGGGAAAGTCATCTCCAAAGTAGTGATTGTGAACAAAGACTCTGAGGGTAGATGTCATCATAAGTGGAACAAAAGCCTATAACGTGCCTTATTTCATTTATATTTGCAAGTACTGGATACCTTTATTTACTATCATGTAGCGACAAGGAACCTTCAGATTCAGTCTCTTTTGATGTATATGTATGTGAGCATGTGTATGTGTAATATGCAGTCTAAGTGGTTCTCTCTAGCAGCCCTACCACTTACGACATTGTTAGGCTATGAAGTTTATTGATACATTTGAAATAAATGCCTCTGAACTGGTTTTCAGTGTGGTTGAACCATGATAAGCCTTGGATAGATTTCTGGTTAAGAGAATGGAAGTCATCAGCTCTCCTGCCCCTTCATCCCTTAAGAGAGAGTGATGGTATTTCTACTGTATTGGTTTCTGTGCAATTGTGTTTAGCTGTTTTCTTCTACGGTTTGGTCCTCTGGAATCTTCTTGCTGCTTTTTATTGCCTTAAGATCCTCTTACTGGCATTTCCTAAAGTCTTGTTCTTGTACTTTTTTCCTTTATGTACTGGTATCTCTCAAGCCGAATTGCATATTTAAGTTGACCGTTAAGAATTTGTAGTTTAGAAATCTTCCCCACTTGATTTTGATACTTGTGTGACCTGAGCATTTCTGCTTAGTCTTTTCTGTCATAATGACATCATCTATCTATTGCCTTGGTTTTCAGTGCTGTATATTTGCACATAGCTTTCAAATTATCTACTGCCATGACCTCTTCCCTGAGCTCCAGTCTTATATCTTATTGCTACTCTGTATCTCTTATATTTTTAAAAGTAATGTTTCCTAGGCTAAAATCTTGCACACACCTGAATCTTCGCTAGGTATTCTCAATTAATGACTGTCTCATCTGCCTAATTAACCAAAATAAAAAGAGTATTATTAACATCTACCTGCGTCAAAGCTTTCATACATAGCCAAGCACCCCATACATGGTATTATAACTCCAGATAATGCATACTGAGCCCCACTCCCTCCATATCCACTCATGCCTGCCATCCCAGTGAAAGCTAACAGCATCTGTCACCCTCATCACCATGGTTCCCTCATGAAGAGTGGCTGTGGACCCATTTAGATCATATGAATTCACATAACTCCAAAGTTCCAGCAGGATCTTAAACATATGGGCTGGATCATACGGTTCCTCTGTTTCCACACTTTAGTATCCTCTCATTACATTTGCTAAAAACAGTTAAACTTCACTTAGGTAGATCCTGCAGGCTGGTCCTGACATAAGTCCCCAACTTCTCTTATTCCAACTTTATTGCATTTAAAGATAACTATAATATTTGGAAAAAATAGAAAATATGACCCTTGGACCAGTGCCTCTTGACTTGATTTTAACAATTTCCCATTCAAGTTGATAGCGATAATTCACTTACAAGTATGTTCTCTCTGATTTTGAAACTGTCAATATCTAGTCTTGAAGAACTGGCCACATGCAGCAGTCTTGTGAGAAATGATAACGATTTGATAACTGACTTCTCTTACTGGCATTGTTTTTTAGAATTTTGATTATTAGGTACATCTTGATTTTAGACTCATTCAATTGAAAGCAAGACAGGGAGGGAGGTGTGTGATCCAACAAGGAAAATAGAAGACTTTGTGTTCCAGAGCACATCTTAGCTTGTACGGGCAGCAGCTGGGCTTTCACAGATATACAGAAGTGCTCAGTTTTATATGAACATACATTTTAAATGAACCTTGAAATCTAATCAGATATGTGGAATTACTGTGTATATAAGCTATATAGAGATAATTTTAAAGACATTCAAAAATCAGTACATTTGGAGGCTGAGTTCAATGAAACTATATAAGGAATCTCCACTTTAGCCAAGCTAAATTGTAGAAGGACCACAAGTTAAAGTCCAATTTGGGTTACAGGATTAAACCTTGTATTGAACAAAGGAATGAAAAACAAAACAAGAACAAGCTTATCTCTTTTAGTTCAATACAAGGCAATGGCCATTTGTCTTCCCCTTGAGAGTCTTCCAGGAGTTTCTCACTTTGTGGAGATGGTAATTTTTGTCATGATAATTAGGGAGCTGTTTATTTAAAGATTTCTTTGTAAGCACAAATTCAGCACTTTGGCTGGCTAGACAAAGGTAAAGAGTCATTCTGAGAGTTCTTAAAATTCGTCTTGACAAAAGTCCAAGAAAACCTTAACCCCATTCTTGTCAATGCATGCCAGCTCCCAGATCAACCCAATGAATGAATCTCCCACCATCTTCTTTTAGTGTTCATTTCCATATGTTCTTGCTTCCCATTCTCTGGGAAAAGAAGAAAGTCAGTAATATTGCTGATATTTCTGTGGCTACATACACCTTTATATTAGTTGCTACAGATTTTTCCTGATCCTGCCTGAAGAAATTCACTTTCTTTCTTTTTTTTTAAATTTTTTTTTATTTTGCAATACAATTCAGTTCTACATATCAGTCATGGATTCCCTTGTTCTTCCCCCTCCCACCCCCCTCACCTTCCCCCCAGCCTACCCCCCATTCCCACCTCCTCCAGGGCAAAGCGGACTGAGATCAACCTGGTAGACTCAGTCCAGGTAGGTCCAGTCCCCTCCTTCCAGGCCGAGCCAAGCAATCCTGCATAGGCCTCAGGTTTCAAACAGCTGACTCATGCAATGAGTACAGGACCTAGTCCCACTGCCTGGATGCCTCCCAAATAGATCAAGCCAATCAACTGTCTTACCCATTCAGAGGGCCTGATCCAGTTGGTGACCCTTCAGCCATTGGTTCATAGTTCATGTGTTTCCATTCGTTTGGCTGTTTGTCCCTGTGCTTTATCCAACCTTGGTCTCAACAATTCTCGCTCATATAAACCCTCCTCATTCTCTCTAATTGGACTTCCAGAGATCTACCCGGGGCCTAGCCATGGATCTCTGCATCCAGATCCCTCAGTAGTTGGATGGGGTTTCTAGCATGACAATTAGGGTGTTTGGCCATCCCATCACCAGAGTAGGTCAGTTCGGGCTGTATCTCGACCATTGCCAGCAGTCTGTTGTGGGGGTATCTTTGTGGATTTCTATGGCCTCTCTAGCACTTTGCTTCTTCCTGTTCTCATGTGGTCTTCATTTACCATGGTCTCTTATTCCTTGTTCTCCCTCTCTGTTGTTGATCCAACTGGGATCTCCCGCTCCCCCAAGCTCTCTTTCCCTCAACCCTCGCCCTGACAGAGAAATGGAAGAGATCTACATGAAATTCACTTTCTTATCACATGAATTTAATTTTCATCATCAGATTATATGACAGGAATTTTACATTTGCTTTATTTCTTTTTTAAAAAATCTTGATGTTTTTATTTTTATTTTTAATTAAAATTTTTTTTCATATAATACATGCTGATCATACTTTTCTCTTCCCCAACTCTTCCCAGATCCTCCCCACCTCCCCCTACACCAAACTCCAAGACCTATTGTTCATTCCTGAAATTCAAACAGAAATTCAAAAAGTAAGAAACACACCCACCCACCCACCCACCCACCCCCACACACATACACATACACACACACACACACACACACACACACACACACACACACACACACTCACACCCACAAAGATGGAAAATAAATATACATGCTAAAGACAAAGAAAACAAAAATGCCCAAGGAAAGCAAAATGAGACAAAATGTCTACGAAAATAGTACTGAGTTCTTTTTGTGTTGGGCAACTAGCCTGGGCATGGGGCCTACCCATCACTGTGGTTAATATACCCACTGAGACTCCACTGGGGAAAACTTATTTTTCCTTTGCCAGTGGGCATCTATTACAGATAGCTTCTGGGTAAGGGGTGGGAGCCTGTGTCTACTTCCCCCTCTCAGTGCTGGTGCCTCGTAGATTCAGTCTTTGCAAGGCCTGAACAGTCTGTCACAGTCTCTGTAAGTTCCTATGTGTATAGTCCTGTTGTGGCTGGAAGACTCGATGTTCCTTGGTATCATCCCATCACTGCTGGCTCTTACAGTCTTTCTGCCTCCTCTTCTGCATAGTTCCCTGAGCTCTGAAGGGTGGGGTTTGATAAAGACATCCCATTTAGGACTGAGTGTTTGAAAGTCTTTCATTTTATATGCATTGTTTCATTATGCCTCTGTGTTAGTTCCCATCTACTTACAAGAGGAAGCTTCTCTCAGGAGGACTGAGTGAAGCACTGATTTATGGGTAAAGTAGAATTTCCTTAGGAATCTTTTTGTTTTCCTATTTCCTTTTAGCACAACAATAATTGTATTTGGTTTTCCCCCTAGGCTCATGACCCATCCAATGTCAGGTTCTTGGCCACCTTCACTGTGGCAGGCATTGGTTCCATCTCATGGAGTACACCTTAAATCCAACCACAGAGTGGTTGACTATTCCTCCATCATTTGGTTCACTATTGCACCTGCACATCTCACAGGCAGGTCACTGTTGTCATCAGGTTTGTAGCTAGGTAGATGATCACCGTTCTCTTGAAGCATGCACAGTACTTTTCAGTGCCACAGACATTAGTCGGTGGTGGTGAAGCCTCTAGTTAGGCACCAGCTTTACACCTCTGTGCTGGAGGAGATACATATGTGTTATCTCTAGCAACGGGGTCTTGCAATCAGTTTGTGGAGAGCAAACAATAGCCTTCACAATAGCCTGTGAGAGTTGGGGTTCCCATGGGGCATCTTTGGCCAGTGACTCAATATGATGCAACCCATTCCTAGTAATGGAATGCTTACTTGGTAGCATAAGATGTCTAACTGGGACATTGTCTTTCCCATTGTTGGTTGGCTCCAATTATATTAATTTAATTACATAGGGAGATTCGATGGTGGCAGATTTCCAGGTGGCCCCTCAAATGGTCCTAGTGTAGTTGTCCCTTTCCATATTTCCTCCCTCGCTCTTATCTTCATCTTCTTCCCCGTTCATTTCTCCTATTCCAGTCTCCCTGTCTCTAGGTAACAATATATTCTATTAATATTTCCTTGGGAGATCTTCCCCTTCTCCCAATCCCTTACTCTATACCTAACCTCTGTGGTTACCTAGGTTGTAGCACATTTACCTAAGGTATAAAAGGTAACATCCATTACAAAAGAGAAAACACAATATCAATCTTTTGGGGTTTGGATTACCCAACTCAGGATGATTTTTTTTCTTGCTCCATCCATTTACCTGCAAATTTCATAATTCCATTTTTGGTAACAGCTGAATAATATTCCATTGTGGAAATGTACCATATTTTCATGATCTATTAGTCCATTGTTGGACATGTAAGGTGTTTCCAATTTCAGCTATTATTAATAGAGCATCCATGAGCATAGATGAGCGAGTATCTAATAGAATGTAGAAACCTTTAGGTATTTGCTCAAGAGTGGTACAGCTAGATCTTGAAGCAGAACTAGTTCCAGCTTCCTGAGGAACTACCACAGTGACTTCCATAGGAGCTGTACCCACCATCAGCTCAAGAGTGGTACAGCTAGATCTTGAAGCAGAACTAGTCCCAGCTTCCTGAGGAACTACCACAGTGACTTCCATAGGAGCTGTACCCACCATCAGTACATAAGTGTTCTTCTTTCCCCACATCCTTGCCAGCATCTGCTATCATTGGTTTTATGGTTTTTAGCAATTCTGAATAGTGTGAGATAAAATCTGAATATAGTTTTGATTTGTATTTCATTGATGGCTAGAAAAAAAAAACATTTCTTTAAGTGTTTATCACCTATCTGTGTTTCATCTTTTCAGAACTCTCTACTTAGTTATGGACATTTTTTAATTGGGTTATTTGTCTTCTTGATCTTCAGGTTTTTTTTCTTAGTTCATTATGCACTTTAGATGCTAACACTCTTATCAGATGTGTAATTGGTAAAGATCTTTTCCCATTCTGTAGCCTGCTGAATTTTCCAAATGATGGTGTCCTTTGCCACAGAAGCTTTTCAGTTTCATGAGGTCCCACTAATTCATTGTTGCTCCAAGTGCCTGTGCTATTGGTATCCTGTTCAGAAAGACTTTTCCTGTGCCAATGAGTATAAGACTATTTCCCATTTTGTCGCCTATTAGATTCAGGGTATCTGGTCTTGTGTTGAGGTCCTCAATCAATTTGGATGTGTATTTTGTGCAGGGTGATAAATATGGATCTATTTGCATTGTTCTACATGTAGTCATCTAGTTTGACCAGCATCGTTTGTTGAAGGTGCTGTCTTTCTTTCGGTGTGTATTTTTGGTTTCTTTATTAAAAGTCAGATGTCCATAAGTGCATGGACTTATACTATTTTAGTCCTCAGTTTGAGTCCAGTAATCAGTATGCCTGGCTTAATGTTAATACCGAGCTGCTTTTATTGCTATAGTTCTGTAGTACATTTTGAGATCATTGATGATAGTACATCTAGCAGTTCTTTTATTGTGCAGATTGTTTTATCTGTCCTGTTTTTTTTGTTTTTGTTGTTTTTTGTTTTTTGTTTTTTGTTTTGTATTTCCATATGAAGTGAAGATTATCCTTTCAAATTCTGTGAAGAGTTACGTTGAAATCTTGGTGGATATTGCATTGAGTCAGCAGATTGCTTTGTGTTGGGTGGCCATTTTTACTGTATTAATCCTACTGACCCATGAACACGGAAGATCTTTCCATCTTCTAATGTCTACTTCAATTTCTTTCTTTAGTGTTTTAAAGATTTTATTATACAAATCTTTCATCTGCTTGGTTAGAGTTATCCCAGGATATTTTTTTTGAGGCTGTTGTGAAAGTTATTGTTTCCCTGATTTCTTTCCCTGTCTGTCATTTGTATGTAGGAAGGCTTTTGATTTCTCTGTGTTAATTTTGCATCCTGATACCGGACTGAAAGTGTTCATCAGCTCTAGAAGTTTCCTGGTGGAGATTTTAGGGCCCTTTATTTGTAAAATCATATTATCTTCAAAGGAAACTACTTTGACTTCTTCTTTTCCTATTTGCATCCCCTTCAGTTGTCTTATTGTTCTAGTTATGACTTCACATACTACATTGAACAGATACAGAGAGTGGACATCCTTGTCTTGTTCCTGATTTTAGTGGAAATGCATTGTGTTTCTTTTCAATTACTGTGTTACTGTTGACTGTGGGCTTGCTATGAATCATATTTATTGTGTTAAGGTATGTTCCAGGACTTCTGTTATGAAGGGATGCTGGACTTTGTCAAAGGCCTCTTTTTCACATCTTATGGGATGTCCATGTGGCCTTTATCTTTCAGTCTTTTTTATGTGGTTCTGTGGTAGATTGCTTTTATCTCTGGGATGAAGCCAACTTCATCGTGGTAGATGATATGTTTGATGTGTTCTTGGATTTGGTTTACAAGTATTTTATTGAGAATTTTTGCATCTGTGTTCACAAGGGTTATTGGTTTTTATTTTTTCTTTCTTTGTTGGATCTTTGTGTGACTTAGGTATCAGGGTAATTGTTGCCTTATAAAAAAGATTAGAAAATGTTTCTTTAGTTTCTGTTTTATGGAATGATTTGAGGAGTGTTGGAATTATTAATTACCCTTTGAAAATGTCATAGAATTCTTCATTGAATCTACCTGTGCCTGGGCCTTTTTTGGTTGGTGACTTTTGAATAATGCTTCTATTTTACTAGGGGTTATGGGTTTGTTTAAGTTGTTTATTTTATCTTGTTTTGACTTTGGTAGGTCATATATATTACAAAATTCATCCATTTCTTTTATGATTTCTAGTTTGGTGGAATACAGATTTTAAAGTATGTCCTTGTTATTCTCTGAATTTCTTTTGTATCTGTTGTACTGACTCCCTTTTCATCTTAATTTTATTAATTTGGATCTTCTTTCTTTGTCTTTTAGTTAATTTGGCTAAGGTTTTATCAATCTTAATATTTTTCTCAAAGAATTTTTCTCAACTCTTTTTTTCATTGGATCTTCGTATTATTTTGTTTTCTTGTTTATTTCTGTTTTGTTCATTTCAGTCCTGCTGGTTTTTTCCCCTGAGATTATTTCTTGCTGTCTACTCATTTGTGGTATTATTTTTCTTGTTGTTCTAGAGCTTCCAGGTGTGCTATTAAGTTATTAGTATGAGATTTCTCTAACTTTTTCATTTGTCCCATAGGTTTGGGTTTGTTGTGTTTTTATTTTCATTGAATTCTAAAATGGTTTTAATTTTCTTCTTGATTCTTGTCTTGACCCATTTTTTTTTTAAATTCAGTAGTGAGTTGTCTAATTTCCATGAATATCTATAATGGATGTTATTTCAATTTTCTTGTGTTTGTTTAGATTGGCTTTGTGTCCAAGTATGTGGTCAATTTTGAGGAAAGTTCTAAGAGGTGCTTAGAAGAATGTATTTTTTTGTGTGTGTTTGTGTGAAACGTTCTGTAAGTATCTGTTAGGTCCTTTTGGCTTAGGATGTCAGTTAGGTTCAGCATTCTCTCTTTAGTGCTTGTCTGGATGACCTGTCTATTGGCAAGAGTGGGGTATTGAGGTTTCCCACCGTCACTGTATATGAGTCCATATGTGATTTTAGCTCTAACACTATTTCTTTTGCAAACTCGGATGCCCCTGTGTTTGTCATATAAACGTTTAGCATTGCACTGTCCCCTTGGTGAATTTGACGAGTGTGTAGTATCCTTCCCTGTCTCTTCTGATTAGTTTTGGATTGAAGTCTTTTTTGTTCAGATATGAAGATGGCTACGCTGACACGATTCCTAGGCCCATTTGCTTGGAATACCTTTTCCAGCCTTCTACCTTGAGGTGATGCTGTATTTGATGTTAAAGTATGTTTCTTGGATGCAGCAGAAAGATGGATCCTGCTTTCTAATACAAGCTGTTAGTCTGTGTCTTTTTATTTGGGAATTGAGACCATTGATATAGACTGTTATCATTGAGCAGTGTTTATTGATCTCTATTACTTTGTTGGTATGATGTGGATATTTCTGCCTCTTGATTTACTGTTCTGGGATTATTTAATTCTTTGTGTCTTCTTGGGTATGTTTCACCTCTTCAGACTGAAGTTTCCCTTTCATTGAACTTTACTATAGATAGATACTGCTTAAAATTTGTTTTATTATGGAATATTTTTCTTTCTCGGCTGATTTTGGTTGATAATTTTTTTGTAGAGCCGGGCGGTGGTGGCGCACGCCTTTAATCCCAGCACTTGGGAGGCAGAGCCAGGCGGATCTCTGTGAGTTCGAGGCCAACCTGGGTTACCAAGTGAGTTCCAGGAAAGGCGCAAAGCTACACAGAGAAACCCTGTCTCGAAAAACCAAAAAAAAAAAAAAAAAATTTTGTAGAGTGTACTAGCTTGGGCTGGCATCTTTGATAGCTCAGAGTTTATAGAACATATGTCCAGACCCCCTTTCATACTCTGCACTAAGAATTCTGGGGTTATTCTGATGTATTTATATCATTATATATTTTTTTGTTTTTGTTTTTGTTTTCTGAGACAGGGTTTCTCTGTGTAGCTTTGGCGCCTGTCCTGGAACTCACTTTGTAGCCCAGGCTGGCCTTGAACTCACAGAGATCCACGGGCCTCTGCCTCCTGAGTGCTGGGATTAAAGGCATGTGCCACCATCACCCAGCTATATCATATCATTATATGTTAATTTGCCTTTTTCCCTTGTAACTTTCAATGTCCTTTTTAAATTTTTTTGTTTCTGTACATTTAGTGCTTTGACTATTATGTGTCATGGGGAATTTTCTTTACTGTCCTGACTGGTGTTCTGAATGCTTCTTGTGCCTTAATAGGCAATTCCTTTAAGTTGGGGAAATTTTCTTCTATGATTCTATTTAAATAAGTTTCTGTGCCTTTGATCTATGCTTTGTTTCATTCCTATGTCCCTATTATTCATTGATTTGGTATAGTATCCAAGATTTCCTGGATTACTTTTTAAAAATTACATTTTCTTTAGCTGAGGTATCAGTTTCTTTTGTCTTGTCTTCAACACTTAAGATCCTTTCTTCTATCTTTTGTACTCTCTCTGTAAAGATTTTGCTTGGCATTCTAAATTTTCATTTCCAGTTTTATTTTGAGTTTTTTTTTTTTAGTGATTCTATTTCTACTTTCATGTCTTGAACCATTTTTATTATTTCATTAAACCATTTCTTTGTGTTTTCACAGACTTCACTGAGAGATTTATTCATATCCTCTTGAAGGTCCTTGAACATATTCATAATCACTATTTTGAAATACTTTTATTATGCTTCAGCTATATTGCATTTTGGGGGGTCTCCTATAGCAGGATTGATGGCTTCTGGTGGAGGCATATTGTCTTGATTGCTTATGTTTGTGTTTTTATGCTGGGGTCTGGATATCTGGAGTTCTCATGTTTGAGGTGTTTCTTCATGTTGATATATGATCTTTAATTTTTTGGATGGGTGTTCTGTTCTTTCATCACTTGTCCTCTCAGAATTCTGGACAAGTGTGGTGGGTGTGAGTTCCCTGGTCAGAGTGCTTCTGCAGGTTGGTGGGTGGCAGAAAGGAATGGAGATGAGCTATGAAGAAAGGCTGAGAGAGGTGTGGAGAAACACAAACGGGACTGGGTCTGTACCATGAGGACTCCCTTGGGAGTTGAGGTGTGGTGGGAGGAGGGACTCTGGTGAGCAGGCTGCAGTAGGCCAAGGATAAGTCTGGAGATACAAGGATGGAAGGTCTGGGTCTGCAGCAAGAGGAAAAGTCTCCAGTGAATGGAGTTGGCTTGGGGGGAAGAACTTCCTGAAAGCAGATTGCTACAGAACTCAGGTTAAAGCCTGAAGAGGTTGTAACGGAGGACAAGAAACAGTGAACATGACCTACCTGAGTCCCAGCCCGGTGTGGCCAAATGCTGGATGTCTTTACTATTGATTTTGGGGGACGAGAATTAACACAAGTGGTAGAAGCCTGTTTTTTTTGTCTTATTTAACCAAGTAATTTTTGTCTCTAGTGCCAATACAATAGTAGCCAGCATTATTGTTACTGATTTTTAGTTGGCATAAAAATAATGTTTACTTATAACATATATATGTATATGTATATATATATATACATATATATATAATATGTAGTCAAATGAATTTAAATCTAGATCAGCATATAGGCAAGAATGTGGGATATATTGTCTTATTCCCTCATTACCCTCTCTTGTTCTTCTTTCTCTCTTTTTAGACACCTTCTTCCCACCACATAATTGTTTTTCTATTTTCAGGATATGTGTGTGTGTGTGTGTGTGTGTGTGTGTGTGTGTGTGTATATATATATATATCCTACATATGAGGCAACTGGATAGGTTCCATATCTTGTTTTTTATGAATAATGCTGAAATAAGCATTATGATATGCCAACTTAGATTCCTTTGGATATATATTCAGAAGTGCTATAATTGGATCATATGGTAATCTAATTTTAGGTTTATGAGGAACATTGACACCAATTTCCATAGTTACTGTACAATTTTGCATTCCCAGAAGCAATATATGTGTTCTTTTCCACATACCCTCACAAGCTTTTGTTGTTTTCTTGATTACACCCATTTTGACTGGGGTGAGATTGAATCTAATTGTAGATTTAATTTGTATATCCATGATCGTTTAAGGATGATCAGCATTCTCCCCATATTTCTTGGCTAGTTGTGTTTCTTCTTTTGAGAGCTATCTACCTAAATTATTTGCTCTTTTACTGACTGGATGATTTGTGCTTTTCAGGTTTAATTTTTTTAATTCTTCATAGAATTTTAGATACTAAATCTCTATGAGATTTATAGTTGGCAAAGAACTGGTCCCATTCTATATACCCTCTTTTCATTCTACTGACTGTTTTCTTTGGGCTATAGAAACTTAAATTTTTGGTTGTGAACCTAGCTACTGAGTTTGAGGTCAGCCTGGTCTATAAAGCGAGTTCCAAGAAAGGCACAAAGCTACACAGAGAAACCCTGTCTCTCGGAAAAAAAAAAAAAAGCAAAAAACAAAACAAACAAACAAACAAACAAAAACCAAAAAAAAAAAACCCCTTAAATTTCATGCAATCCCATTTTGTCAGTTCTTGCAAGTGTTTCCTGACCCTTTGGAGTTCTTTTCAGGATGTCTTTGAATATGCCTATATTTTGAAGTGTTTTTTCCTCATGCCTTCCTATAGCAGTTTGAATTTCAGGTCTTATATTAAGGTTTTGAGCCACTTGGATTTGATTTTGTACAGGATGAGAGATAGAAATCTATTTTCATTCTTCTGCATGTGGGTGTCTTAATTAGGGTTTCTATTTCTATGAAGAGACGCCATTGTAGGCAGAAGTTTCTGTACCACCTGCCTGTTCCCAAATACCCAGCAGCTGCTTCTTAAATAATTGACTTAGATAAGTGACTCTGAGGCTTAATATTACTTGTAAATGCTCAGCCAGTAGCTCAGGCTTATTATTAAATAGCTCTTACACTTAAATTAACCCATAATTCTTACCTTTGTTTAGCCCCATGGCTTGGTACCTTTTCTCAGTACAACATTCTCATCTTGCTTCCTCTGTGTCTGACTGGTGAACCATTGATGCCACCCTCCTTCTTCCCAGCATCCTCAGTTTTGCTATTGCTATATTATTATTATAATAGATGACTATTTATCTATATTTCTTAATTATATATTACATTTTTAAATGAGCTACAAAAACATAATACCATAAACAAGAGTAGAAATATACATACAGTATAATAAAATTAACTTTAGATTTATATCAATAAACTAAAATCCATACTGATGTAAAATCTGTAAGATTAACAATTGTTTTTTTTTGATTAAGGTAAATTTAATAATCTACCCTTCCCCCCATCATTTCTATGTCATATCCCTCTTTCTTCTTTTAGAAAGAGATTGACTATGACCAATAACAATTTGTAAACAAATCCCCTAAACAGGGACAAACATCCATAATCCATTTTTTTGGGAATGTGGGCATAGTTTTCTAGGTTACTTCCTGGTGGTTGTGGGTGCTATTAATCTTATGGGGATCCTGAGAAAATTTAAGATTATGGTCAAGTCATGACTAGAGTAGTCTATGAGGCTGGATCATCTCAGCCAGAAGCCGTGAAGCCTTTCTGGATGTAGAACTCAGAGAAAACTGCAACACAGGTGCTCTGAAACATTGGATCATCTGGGCCTTGTGTTCCCATTGATTTTTTTTCAGGGGGCCTTCCTTGATCAAATCTGACATTTCTTAACATGGAATGAATCCACAGCCTCTCATTTACTGTGGAAATAAAAGCATAAACTCTTCTCCAAAGTAACATATCTTTTGATTTAAATTTTGAAGTCAAGACATTTTCAGAATATATTGATTGGGTTAATCCAGCAATATTTATAATCAAATGTCTCTTAACAGCTGTTGCTCCTTCCTTAGCTGTCAAATAATTCAAATCCAACATAATAACATACAATATCCAGACTCTCTGTGTATTTTCCATCTTTACATGACCTTTTTTTTTTTACTTTACTCCCTTTTTAGGGACTTGACTTTATTATTTTAAAACTATCTATCTCTTTTTTATGACTGTCTATACCTTCTCTTTACTCTCCCAAGCCTATGTATATTTTTAAAACACACTGTAACCCACCTAGAGGTCTTTTTTTGTTTTTGTTTCTTTTGAATATGTCTCTACTGTACATCTCTATCTTTTTTTCTGACTATATGAGCATTTAAGCTGCTAAGAGGGCATGGCTAGGACTAAAGCTGTAGCTTTGGTGGCTGGATCTGTCCCAATATTTGGTTCCTTGAGAAGCTAGTCTCATGGCAGAGGCATGTTTACCACCAGCTCTGAAGGCCGTGTTTATAGCTCCAACTCTGAGAAGTTTTGGGGTCCATACTGCCACTGAGTAGTGTGCTACCCACTGCTCATAAACTCCATTTAAGTGTTTGGTAGCAGGGACTCTTAAAAGAGTTACACAGTTTTTGCTACTAATGCTGAATCAGAAAGATGTCTCTTAAAGGAGCCATGCTTCTGCTCACTACCAGCAAATAGAAGCTACTGGAGAAAAGACGGTTACCAAGAAGCTGTGTTTGACTCCATTTTTGTGTTTAGATTACTTTATTTAAGATTTCTCAAGTTTTATGTGGAAATTCTTGCCAAACATTTGGGTGCCAGATGTAGCACGAATTCTAATTGGCCTTAATTTAAAAAAAAAAACCCTGCAGTCAGATATCAGGGTGAAAGCCTAAAGATCAGAGAAGCAAAGCAGCCAGCCACTAGAAAAACTCCTTACCTCTAGGAATCCTCAGACTGAAAGGGCAGAATTCCTGTCTCCACCCTGCCTTATCACTCCCTCTCTTTGCCCAGCCATATCACTTCCTGTTTCCTTAGCTCAAGTGCTGGGATTAAAGGTGTGTGCCACCACGGCCTGGCCTCTAGTGCCTAGCTCTACATTCCAGGCAAGATTATTTGTTAGAGCACAAACAAAATATCACCACAACACCGTGACCATGGCAACTCTTATAAAGGAAAACATTCAATTGGGACTGGCTTGCCGTTTCAGAGGTTTAGTCCGCTGTCATCATGGCAGGATATGGCAGCATGCAGGCAGACAAGGTGCTGGAGAAAGGAGCTGAGAGTTCTACATCTGGATCAATGGACAGCAGAAGGAGACTGTGTACCACACTTGGTGTAGCTTGAGCATATAAGAGACCTCAAAGCCTGCCTCCACAGTGACACACTTCCTCCAACAAGGCCACACCTACTCCAGCAAGACTACACCTCCTATTAGTGTCACTCTGTATGGGCCAAGCATTCAAACACATGAGTTGATGGTAGCCATAATTTTTCAAACCGCCATAGTGCGCATCCAGTTTTCCCACCACTATTTCTTGAAGGGGATATCAGTTCTCCAATGTATATTTTTGATATGTTTAGCAAAAAAAAAAAATAGGAAAAAATGGCAGTGATAGCCACCATGCTTTATTTCTATGGTTTCTTTTCCATTGTTCAGTATGTCTGTTTCCATGCAAGTAATGTGTAAATTTTGTCAACATGGCTCTGGTATAGTTTGAGATTAAGTATTATGATGCTATTACTATTGATTTGTGTGCTTAGGATTTCTTTGTCTATTTGGCCTGTCTGTACTTGCATATGAATTTTAATGTTATTTTCAGTTCTGTGAAGAATATAATTAGAATTTGGATGGGGACTGTGTGTTAATACTTTGATTACTCTTGTTAGTATAGCTGTTTGAATAGTTAAACCCACTGAACATAACCTCAGAGACATCAAATTATTTTGGTATCATATTAAGGAAAGAAAATTTAGCATGTCTCCTAGTATTCATTTGATCAAATTTGAAGTTTTCATTTCTTCCATATGTGTTGTTGATCAGTTTGGATAAGGGCTTGTGGACCCCATTTATCATTTTCAAAGAACCAAATTCTTTGTTTCTTTGATTCTTTTCCTTGCTACTTTATCATTTCCACCCTGATTTGTTACTATGGTTTTTTGGTGTAGCACCTGGCTGGTTCTTATTTTTATAAGATGTGCTTATATCATTGTTAATAATTTGACATCTTTCTGACTTTAGTAATGTAAGAACTCATAGCTATCAATTTTCCTTTTAGAGCCATGTTTTCTGTACACTGACATTTCTATTTAGCTGTACTTAAAATTTCACTTGATTTAAGAATTATTTAACTTCTTTTCTATTTCTTCAACAACCTTCTCTTCCTTTAAGAATGTACTATTCAGTCTCCAGATACTTTTATAAGACATTTTAGTCTCTCTTGCTATTGATTTCTGGTTTTATTTCAATATTATCTAACAACATATGTGAAATTATTTGCATAGTTTTTAGATGATAATACTTACTTCATGGTCTAAAATCTGATCTGTTCTAGAGAAATTTCCATGAGTTTCTGAGAAAAATGTGTATTTGGCAGGTTTTTGATGGAATGTCTGTGAATGTCTGTGAGGTCCATTTGCTCAATAAAAATTAACCCGGAAATTAATTTTTCTTCATTGAGTCTGTCAGGAATGCCCACTAATAAGAATGACATATTGCAGTGGGCAAAACATATCTGTACTGTTTTGTCTATTAGTGTTTGTTTTACAAAATTGGATTTCATAGTTTGTAGTGCATATACTTCTACAATTATTGAAATGTCTTAGGTTAATTCCTATTACTAGTATGTGTTAGCTTTCTTTACCTCTTCTAATTTTGCCTCTAAGTCCACTTAATAAGATATCAGAATAGTTACACTGGCTTCTTTTTAGTTTCCATTTGCTTAATGTATTGACCTCCATCCATTACTGTTTTTTGAACTTTATTTTATTTGTATAAGTCTTTTGCCTGAATATTTGTCTATGTACCATGGGTATGCAGTGCCCATGAAGACCAGAAGAGGGTATGGTATTTATTGGAACTAGAGTTACAGATGGTTATGTGCAGCCATGTGAATGGTGGATTGAATGAATCCTAGGCCTTCTGGAAGAACAGCCAGAGCTCTTAACTGCTGAGCCATCATTCCATACCCCCCACCCCTTTCTTTATTCTTAGTCTGTGTATTTTTTTTTTTTTTTTTACCAATGAGTTATGTTTCTTGGAGACAACAGATAGTTATCCTTGTTTTATAATCAAAGCAGATAATCTTTGTCTTTAACTGGAAAATTAAAACACTTTTCATATCTGGGTGGTCCTTACTGAAAGAAGTTTACTGATTCCTGTCATTTTGTGGATTTGATTTTCTTGTCATTTCTTTATGCCTCATTCATTGTCCTTTTGTCCTTGTTTTTCCTTTGCTTTTCTATTCTCACAGAATCTGTTCTTTTCTGTGCTCTCATGATTGAGACAATCTTTGTCTGTGAGTAGGGCTCCTTCAAGTAATTTCTTCCATGATTGTAGATGAATTTCTAAATAGTCTTATTAAATAAGAAACACAGAGCTAAATACAGGGGTAATAGCCAAAGAGATCAGAGAAATAGTGAATAGCCACTGACTAACCTTAGCTTACCACCTCGCAGTAGCTTCCCAAGAGAACTTCTTCCTGTCTAACCTGTGCCTTTATTGCCTTCCTGTTCTGCCTTCTCATTGGCTCTAAGCCCAGCCACATCACTTCCTCATCACAGCCTGTTCAATCTAGTGCTGAACCCAGAGTGGTCAAGGATGGTTGCTCAATGCTGTGGAAATCACTTTAGGACTTCTCTCCTTTGTATGCCAGGAACAACATCTGACTGATTTTATCTTTGCACCATAGGGACACTCAGATTCTCACTCCCTCCAGTTTGTATACCTTCCAGGAGGTTACACCAAGAGATGTACAGCTGTCTCAGGTAGCCCTCTTCTACACAGACACTGTAGTAGGTTGCCTCTGGGCCACCCGACCTGTGATTGTTCTTTGTTAACAGGACCCTGAGTAGCTCACTCTTAAACAATAGATTCAATCTCAAGATGGAACCTGGCCACAAACCTCTAAGACATGGAACAAGAGAAATTGGGTCTGGTGTCCATAACGGAACTGTAATAGCAGAGTCAAGTCTCACTTGACTCCTTAGTTGAATTCTTAGCCAACAAGAATTGTGGGTACCCATGAAGTTAGTGCTTCCAGTTTCTTTTTAGGAGGAGTACCTAACTCACCTCTTGGATGCCTCCACTTTTTTGCTTCCCTTCCCCTGGCCAGACAGCCTCACCCCAGGAGCCATGTGCTACTGGCTCATGTTTTCCATGCTCCCCTCATATTTCTCCTCCAATTTCTGTTGTCCACTCACCACTTTTATAATTTCTTTGCTCTTCCACCCTTTCTCTCTCTTTGGGATAGAGTCTACTCCTTATTATCCTGACACTTCTCATTCACCACGTTATAGAGAAACAGCTTCTAATCTGCCATCCTTTCCTAGAAGCTCATTAGCTGGCTTTTCATGAGTACATAGCAAACATTTGAATCAGTGTGAGTTATAAATAAAAATACACTGATAGGCTGGTCAGTAAATAACCATTTACTAAGGATTATTTATTGCTTGCAATATAGGCAAAACAAATATGCATTAGTCTTTGGATTAACTAGATGCCATTAACATATTGCTTTCCAAAAATCAGTTATCTATAAGCCACATGAGACACTATATACATTGGTGGCTTTGTGCTCCTAGTCTATCTTTCTTAGTAAGCAGCATGATTATTATTAGCATGGCTAAGGGTTATGTAACATTTGAGTAATTTCAATCATGCATTATTTCATTGTAGATTATGCTTTCTTCCCTGAAATGTTGACATAGTGAATCATGGTAGAATTTTAACACTGTCAAAGAATCAGAGCCCATTATGAGGCCATTATACTAATAACATATGACGAACAGTGAGACCGTAGAGTAGTAATGGATGCATAATGGATAATAAATGGTATTCTGAACAGTAATGGTCGCTAGTGATTTTCCAGTAATAATATTCTCCTTCTGTTAAAATAATATAACAGTAATGTCAAAAGCTGCCAGAAGTAGGAAGGGTCCAGATTGTGTTTCCAGTTTGGCACATTTCCATTGTCGAAAGCGATCTCCAGACCTAAGTTCATTTCTCTACTTTTTAACCAAGCATGAGAAGTCTTCTGACAGGTAGTGGTAGCAGAAGACATGGTGTCTTCTAAACACGGTGTTTTCAATCTATTCAATAAATAGACCTCCCCCTACCCCAAATTCTTATTTATTTTATGCAAAATACTGTTACAGCTCCACACTGTTTCTCATGTCTGCCTAGATTTCTGGATAATAACACCATTTATGCCACTGTGCTTTGCCCCTGTCTTAGAAAGGCTGTGGTGCTGGCCTCTGTGAGTGTGCTCTTAACCCATCTACCTCTCCTCAGTGTCCTTGAGTTTGCATCACGGCCTTATGCTGGCTTATGCAGCAGTGGCTTCCTGCTGCCAGAGTCTGTTTGGCCCATCCCTTCACAGGCTGTTTTGCTAATTCTGCCTAAATACTCTTGTGAAAAACTCTTGAAGCTTTTGGCTGCCGCCAGTCCTCTAAATATGACAGTGCGAACCCAGAGACGCATGCCTTGCTGATATTGTTCACTGTGTTTCATCTTTTATCGCCCATAAGCCAATGTTGTGCTGAAATAGTGATACTTTTTTTAAAAAGATTTATTTATTTATTATGTATACAGTGTTCTGTTTGCACGTATCCCTGCAGGCCAGAAGAGGGGGCCAGATCTCATTACAGATGGTTGTGAGCCACCATGTGGGCGCTGGGAATTGAACTCAGGGCCTCTGGAAGAACAGCCAGCTCTCTTAACCTCTGAGCCATCTCTCCAGCCCCCAAATTAGTGATACTTTATGCTGAAGTGTAGTTTGTTGTTGTCTCTAAAAGGTGTCACAGAGCTCTCCCACTGACCAGCAATGCCTGGCCTAGACCTTCAGCCTCCCTTTCTTGGGTTGTTTTTATCCACTTCTGGGTGGTAAATTCTACCCATGTGTTCTACCAATGAGCTCTGTGCACTCAGTCATCTGAGGCAGCTCTCTTGATTGAACTTTCTACTGAGATGGGCATGTCCTGTCTCTGTTCTATCTGTGATCAATAAAGCTGAAATAGCCATTATATTGAACATCACAGCTATGGGGCATTCAGGAACATGTAGAAGTGGAAGCCAGCACATGTCTACCTTAAGAAGTGCTAGGTAAGATATTATCGGGGATGTGGAAGGGATAGAAGAGAGGGAACCAGGTGGGAGGGTGATAAATATGACCAAAGTACATTGTACATGTGTGTGAGTGTCACAATGAAACCTATTAAAATTTAAATTTAATATACAGCAATTTTAACAAGTAAAGAAAAATACAATAAAGACTCTGGTATAGTATGAGGTCATGAGCTTCCCTCAGGGTGTGACACTCTGTTATACTGGAATTCATTCATAGTTAATTCCTTTGTCTTCTCTATCAACTGTGTCTCCAGGCCAGCTCTGTGCTATATCCTTAATGTTACTGTGACCACCACAATAGATTTAAAATCAAATGTACAATTCAGAAAATGGGAAAGCACTGAATAAACACCAGGAAAAATTAGTAATTCCTTGATGATTAATTTTCAAGCTTCAAAATCATCTAAACATTCATATTGGCCTTTATATTTCTACCCTAAGATATATTTTGGGGGTTGTGAACATCACAAAAATCAGATACTGCCTCCTCAGACTCTGGTGAGATGTCTGTACTCACAGAACTGTAAGTGCCTCGCCTGTCATTGCCCACACTGAAAAGGCCAGGAGCCCTTAATTTAGTGTTTCCTCTAACACTGGTTGTTTCTTTGCAGTTCTGGCTAGTTTGTAGATTTTTTTTTTAAGTTATGTCATTTGTAGAGATTGATTTTGTTAAAGTTCAAAGCAGGTGAATTGAGAAGGAGAAACAGGCCAAGGAATGTGTGAGAAAAAGAAGCAGCAGAGGTCAGCATTCTTTAGATCCATGATTATTTAAAAAAAAAATATTTGTTATTCAGCCAGTGGTCAGAGCATGGCATAGGCTGCATTACAGAAAAAGGGCAAATAATCCCATGAAACACAGAGTTTTACCTGAGATCACAGTGAGAGAAGTACATTGAGAGTAGTACAGATTCTCTGGGCTTTCCTCTGATAAGCATCAGAAATACTATTCTACACAGGAAGCACATCAGATGAAGAAATGAAACAGACTGATTGGGTTAGAATAAGAGTTCCACTCAAGTTGAGTGTGAGTGGGTCCAGCTGTCAGTGAGCTTTGGTCCAGGGATCATATGTTCAGGTTGTGTTCCTCATAGTTTTACTGTGGATATAGAATACCGACAAAGAAAATTTTAAATGATGAAATCAATATTCAGATGAACTTTATTTATTTATTTATTTATTTATTTATTTATTTATTTTTTGGTTTTTCGAGACAGGGTTTCTCTGTGTAGCTTTGCGCCTTTCCTGGAACTCACTTGGTAGTCCAGGCTGGCCTCGAACTCACAGAGATCCACCTGGCTCTGCCTCCCGAGTGCTGGGATTAAAGGCGTGAGCCACCACCGCCCGGCTCAGATGAACTTTAAAGAGTACAATAGCTTGGAGAAATGTAAAGCTGATAATCCTTGGCAATGATGAGTGATGAAGAGAAGACCCATGTCACCCATCAGAGCCCATCTCTTCTGCATTGGGCATAGAGACTTTGGGGCTTCTGCCTGTAAATGAAGACTACTGCCTTCAAATAATTCAGAGCACAGCACTGAAAGGAAATACATCTGTAACTTAGAAGGCTGTGCCTGTCAGAAACCTTGACTGAATGGAGCTTGGAATGATCTGCTGAACATGAAGAGACAGGTGCTGGATGGAGAGAACCAGCTCAAGGGCCATGTAGAACCCTGCCAGTAGCCTTAGCACAGGTCCCAGGTGGCTAAAGAACCACTAGTAACTTTCAATAGTCAGAATAGCCATTTGAGGTCTAGGTTTAAGCTTAACTCTGAGATCCTGCTCAGTCTTGTCTTGTGATAGAACTTCTAACTTCAAAGGAATTGCTAAGGAACATTTACCATGCTTCTGCAGTAGCAAAAAACAGAAATCCAGGGCTAATAGAGCATGGACCAACAAAAGCAAGGTTTTGTGACAGATTTCTTGGCTCACTAGATAGGAAGACATGTGAACTAGGTGCAAGCATAGCTGGATCCAGGGTCTCAAGTGAGTCACTCCATCTTTCTGTTCACTCTTTCACATGCACACACTCTGTCTTTCATCTAGGGTAGTATTGGGGATCAGTTCCAGGATGTTACGCATCCTAAGCAGGCTGGTCTACCATAGACTATGCACCCAGACCTATTTTGCTTCTTATTTTTTTTCTTTTTAATTTTGAAAGAGTTTTTTCTAAGGTGCCCAGGTTTGCCTTGAACTTTGATCTTCCTGATTCATACCCCCAAGTAACTTCCTAGAAGTCTATGCTACCAAGCCTGTGCCTCTCTCTCTCTCTCTCTCTCTCTCTCTCTCTCTCTCTCTCTCTCTCTCTCTCTCTCTCTCTCTCTCTCTCTGCTTCCCTCCCTCCCTCCCTCCCTCCACCCCCCCCAATTCCTCTGAGTCTCCCAGATTCCTTACTGTTGTTGGGCTAACTTTTCTCTTGAACTTGGGCTTTCTTCATTTGACCGTGAAAGACAACCAACACTATTGTACTCATGGCATCCCAAGACAGCCACTCCAGTAGTAATTCTCTGTTACTCCAATGGGAGGAACTTGGGGAGGAGAGATGAGATTGAAAACAATCCCTGACTGTTTTCAATCCCTGTGGCTACAGTGCTGATTAACAAACTCTCCCCTGGGGTGGAGATGCAGAAAGAGGTTTAGTCAAGGCTACCTGTAATAGCAGAAGTCTGTGTCTCCAAAGGGAGACAGATCACAGGAAATATAAAGCTAGAGAGTCTCTAACCTCTATCACCAGCAATTATCTCTGCCAGTCTGCAGATCTTCAAGAATAAGGTCCTAAAGCAGGACCATTGCTCTACCCCCATCAGATACCTGTGGGCTTATTACCAAGATAGTAAGGGGCTCTGACCTTGCAGGCTTTGCACTAAAGCTTCTTAACACCTGTTCTTAACATTTTCATCTTGAGAAGGGGATTAGAGTTTTATACCTTAAAGTCGTTGGACATTTTCTTTTGAATAGGTAGCTGCATAGAAACAAATACATTTTTCTAAGTGATAGGACTTGTAGTGAATATTTATTTGGCTCAGAAATTGAACTGAAGGCTAAAACTTTAAGAGATAAAATGAGCCATTTCAGGGTCATTTTAGGACACTCCCTCCAGGTTCTATTCAGAGGAAGTTTGGTTAGGCATGAGCTAGTATTTCCAGTACTGGTGATGAAAGATGTATTGATGACCATGTTGTGAGGCTGACATCCCCCTGTGTATGGATGTTGGATAAGAACATGAGAAGAGTCACGGAGAGATGATGAAGGATGAATGGATTGGGGTTGATGGGGCAATTGAAGAAAGAAGGAAGGAGGAGAGCACCTGAGAAGGACTTATGCTGGTGCTGCACCCATCTGCTGATTATGGAGTCTACCACAAATGGGTGTGGGTTTACAGAGTTCTGGAAATTTCCTTTGGAAAATTCCATTTTGTTGTTCCAACATGGGAAGCTTAGAGTTTCCGTATAGGCTAAGGCCAATCACATGAGCAGCTGACATCTACAGAAATTAAACTGTGATGAACCAATCCATGCACAGAATCTTAAGAATATCTTTCTCTCAGTGACAAAATGTTTTTTTCTTAAAATAGTGTTGTTGTTTTAAGTAATAATACCCCTCAGTGATTTTTTTCAACTGAGGAATTATGATAAGATTCTTTCTGAGTTTGCTGTTGGCATACATTGGCGTGTGTGTCCTCAGATAGTTTGAGGTTTTCAAGGGACTGACTCATCCCATCCTGTCTGCCCTAAGTGTCATGCAACATACTGCAGCTCTTGTTAGCCATACATAAATAGCTGAATAGAAAGCCCAGGCAGGTAAGTGAGCTCTCGCCACTGCCTAGTGATCATGTGAGTAAGGGGCTGAGCAGGTTCTGGTATTAGAGAGATGTCATGCAGAATGCAGGGCTGTGGGATAACTTAGCCTCCACACCTCAGGTGACCAAGGTCCCCATATGCAGTGGAAGCCTGTCTTCTTTCTTCAGGTCACCTATGTGCTAAGGACATAGGGTTAAATTTCCACATCCAAGCTGAGTACATATGCTGGCTGCTGGAGCGCAGCTCACACTGTGATCTCCTGCCAAATCTTATCATTCCCAACCTCGTGTCACTATGGAAGATGTTGATTTCCTTCTTGACATGATAATATCGTCAACTGTAATCATCATTGCCCAAGTGCCTGATCTGGGTGAGGTATTTATAGATTACAGCTGGTGGCTAGAAACCTTGCATTTGGCCAAAGCTGTCATCATCACTTCTTCCATTTTGTAGGTGAAAATGTTGAGAGTTAAGCAAAGTCCCCTGCTTAAGGTCATTGAACTAGCTAGAGTTGCAATGTGGATTTCTATTAGAGACAAGCTGTCCCCACTATCCTGCCTGTGACGTGCTGTCCTTGGAGGCAGTGCTCAGCCTGCTTTGTCACGGAGGGTTCACTTCTGACCCAGGGTACACGAAGACTGATGGATGCTGATGATCCATCCAGCATTCCTTTGTGGTCCTCCAAGTCACCTGTTCTGCATCTGTTTCTCCACGTGTACCCTCACACAGAGGGAATGCTAAACTCAGTCCTCTCTTCCAGCCCATTGCTTCTCATTCTGCCTGTGATATGGAATTCAGAGTTAAGGACGTTGGCACCTCAGGAGAAGGAATAGGCACGTCTGTGAAACATTCTGGCCATGCCTGAGTTTGTGTAGTGTGTTACTGTTCACAGTGTACAGTGCTTTGTTTTATATTAGTAACAACTGTGGTAGCTTGATTGACTCTACTAAAAAACTCTTAAAAAGAAATGGAATACTCATGGTGTGTGGTATTTAGAAGCCAAGTAATATTCATTCCCAAAATGGTGTTGGGCCACTTTTTAGAGATAGCTAGAGTCAGCTTGTTCAAGCTTCCTCCAGGAGTTGCTTTTCTTATTTGAATTATGGGATATAGGCTTATCTCATGTGGTGGATATGCTACTGAATTCTATCAGAGCATGAGCAGATGGATTTAACACTCATGATTTTTTTTTTTTTTTTTTTTTTTGGTTTTTCGAGACAGGGTTTCTCTGTAGTTTTGCGCCTTTCCTGGAACTCACTTTGTAGACCAGGCTGGCCTCGAACTCACAGAGATCCTCCTGCCTCTGCCTCCCGAGTGCTGGGATTAAAGGCGTGCGCCACCACCGCCCGGCTACACTCATGATTTCTAAAGTGTAGCATCTGCATTTCTTGTGACTTCCTGGCTGGAAACCATTTCATGGGGGTGTACTTTCCTCTCCCCAATCCTAAAAGGTATACCATGAAGATTGTCAACTTAGACATGCTTCAATTTCTGGAGACTGTCTTGTCCTTTATTTCCTTTGGTCAGGTGACAGGAGTTGGGAGCTGTGAGGTGTGCACTAAGGGGTAATTGGGCACATAGGAGAGTAATCCCTGTACCTAGAGCATGACCCTGCCTTACTTCCATCCATGAAGACCAGAGGAAGGCTCAGGTACACACTCCCACTGTTCCCTCCTAGGAACCTGTCGGGTGTAAAAGCATCAAACTCTTTAGTCCTGTATACTATACTTCAGTTTATCAAGGACTCGAGGGTCTCAGCTCACCTCTAAATTACCCCCTGGTATTCAACCCTCTACCCTGTGCCCTCTAGAATCGTTTTTCTGACCATTCTCTTCACTTTCTACTATCGACAAGACCTGGGTCTCCCAGAGGACCCAGCTTCTGCATCCCTCACACATGGGTGAGGGAATGCAGGAGATGTCAACTCTGCCATCCAGACAGCTTCTTCCTTCCCTGTTCTGTCTCACTCTGGCTATGAATATCGTTTCTGAAAACTATTTGCCACATTTCCTTCAGTCCCCAGTAGCCTACCATCGTCTTTTCTTTCTCGGTTATCTTAGCTGCTGGTGTGGACATGGTCACCAAGTCCCTCAGTTCCAGTTCTCAGGGGTTTCTTTTTCTAAATCAGCTTGAGAAAAAAAATCAGTGAAGTTTTTATGACTGTTATATTTTGGTTGTTTATTCTCTATTCCTTCCCTCTCACATCTCTCTGTCTCTCCTTTCCCCACCATGTCATTTTGACACCAGTGTTCTCCTTGGGTTTGTTACATTGTCACCTCCTCTCTTAAAGCCCACAATGTTCCTCACAGTTAAATGAGCCCCTTTATAGCTTCCAGCCTTTACTCTTATTTATTCACACCTGAATGTGCATGTTAAATCTCTAGAGGCTGCAATCCACATATGAGAAACAACTTTTGGTGTTCGTCTTTATGAGCCTTGGGTTATCATGCTTAAACTATCATTTTCCAGTTGCATCCTTATTCCTGCAAGAATAATCATTTCATTTTGGTTGAATAAAATTCCATTGTACATATGTACCAGATTTCATTATATGTGTGTGTGTTTATCTATATATTCTAGGTATATATATATATATATATATATATATATATATATATATATATATATATATATATATGTGTGTGTGTGTGTGTGTGTGTGTGTGTGTGTGTGTGTGTGTGTGTTTATAATATTTCTTCATATATTCATAGATAGTAATACTTTAGAGTATAGCTGGCAAGAGATTTTTTTCCCCATTCTGTAAGCTTTCTGTTCACTGTGTTGATAATTTTATTTACATTTTATTTACTGTGCAGAGGGTCTTAAATTTCATATAATCTCATTTGTCAAATCTTGGGCCTGTTTCCTGTAGTCTTGGGATTCTATTCAGAAACTTATTACTGGTACTTATGTTCTATAATGTTTTCCCTTAGCAGTTACAGTGTTTGTGATGTGAAATCAAGAGACTCAATCTAGTTTGTTGAATTATGTTCAGGGTGAGAGATATGGGTCTCTAGCTCAAATTGTTAAAAGGCTCTTTTTCCAGTACATGTTCTTGTAAAAACTGTATCCAAACTTGGGGTTATCTCTGAGTTCACATTTCATTAGTCTACATGACTGTTTTGTGCCAGTACCACACTGTGTTTATCTCTACTGCCTTGTAGTACAATACTGTAATACAATACTGTAATACTGTAGTACAATACTGTAATACTGCTTGAAGGACAATAATGTAAGGCATCTAAAGGTGTGCTTTCTGCTCAGAATTGCTTTTGTGTTATCATACAAACTTTTTTTGTTGTTGTTGTTGTTGTTGTTGTTGTTTTAGTTTTGTAAAGAATGTTATGGTGATTGCATTGAATCTGATTTCACCCTAGTTCTGCCATTCTGGGAGCAAGGTCTTTCCAGAGTTCTCTTTTTTCTTTTTTCTCCTTCCTTCCTTCCTTCCTTCCTTCCTTCCTTCCTTCCTTCCTTCCTTCCTTCCTTCCTTTCTTTCTTATCTTAAAGTTTTATTTGTGTAAGTGTTTCACTTCATTGATTAAATTAATTGTGAGATTTTGTTGTTTGAGGCTATTTGTGAATGGAATATTTTCTTTCTGATTTGTTTCTCAGAAAATTCATTGTTGTTATATGTAAAAGTTCCTGACTTTCAGAGTTTGATTTTTGTATCCTATTACTTTACTTAAAGTATTTATCAGATCCAGGGGACCTTTGGGAGAGTCTGTGGGGTCTTTTAAGTATAGGATCATGTCACCTGCAAATAAGGATAGTTGAACTTCTTTTCCAAATGTTATCACTTCTACGTTCATATCTTATGCTCTGGCTGAGTCTTTAGCACTCAAGTGAAGACCAATAGAACAAGTGGGAACTCTTGTTACCATCTAATTTTAGAGAAAATGGTCTCAGTTTTTCACCATTTAGTGCAATGTTGGGTATAATTTTTTCTTACATAGCCTTTATTATGTTATGGTATCCATCTATCCATTTTTTCTTAAGGATTTTATATGAAGGAATGTTGGATTTTGTCTAATGCCTTCTGCATCATCAAGATATTTATGTAATTTGTGTCTGTAGATGTTGAGTAAACCTTGGATCCCTGGGATGAAACCAGCTTTGATATGATGTATAATTTTTTTTAATGTATTCTTGAATCATCTGGCTTGTGAATATTTTGTCAAAGATTTTTAAATCTTTGTTCTGCAGGGAGAGTAGTATGTAGTGTTCAGCTTTTGTTGTATGTTATCTGGGTTTGATATCAGAGTTATATCACCACCTTTGCTTCATAGAATGTTTGATAGTGTTCTTTTCACTCTGATTTTATGGAACAGTTTGGGAAATGATAATATTAGATGTTTCTTGAATATCTGGTGAAATTGAACTGTAAACCCATCTGGTCCTGGACTTTCCTATGTTGAATCTTTCCTATAGGTCAGTTTATATCATTTACATCTCTCAGCTTTAATTTTAGTAGGCCCTCTCCATTTAGAAATGTATTCTTTTCTTCTAGATTTTCTAATTGGTTGGAATTTAATTTTCAAAATATTCTTAGAAGATTTTCTGTATTTCATTGAAATCCTTTTTTCACAATTCCCTTTGCCTCTCTAATTTTATTAAGTCTCTCTCATACATACATACATACATACATACATGTATGTTAGTTTGGCTAGGGATTGGTACATTTTGTTAACTTGTAAACATTTTGAAAAATTTGTTATTGTTGTCGTGTTCTTGAAAAGTGTGTGTGAGCATATGTGCCATGATGTGCATGTGGGGGTCTGAGGTGACTTGTAGAGTCAGGCCTCCTCGTCTACCTCTCTGTCAGTTCCATGGATAGAAGTCTTGTTGCCAGGCTGAGCAGCAGGCACCTTACCCACTAAGCCATCTTGCTGGCCCCCTCATTGTTCTTTTAGAAGAGATAGCTCTTTATCTGGCTAATTGTAGGTATTGTTCTTTTAATCTCTATATCATTGATCTTTTTCCATAATATTTATTATCTTTTGACAACATCTGCATTTCCTTTTGGCTTCTTCCTTTTCTAGGATTTTGAGATGCATTGTTAGGATATTTTTCTGAGATGTCTCTGGTGTTTGAATGTGAACACTTAAAAGCTTTCCTCTTACAACTGTCTTGATTCTATCCCGAAGGTTCTGAGGTTGTTTTCATTTCTGTCTGACTGTAGGAATGCTTTTATTTCTTCCCTTATGTCAATGACCATCTGCTCATTAAAATGTGTGCTGTTCAGTCGCCAAGTATTGGTGTATTGTCTGAAGTCAGTCTTGTTGTATGTTTCTCATTTTATTGAATCCTGTGGTCTGACAGGACACAGGGATTATTTTGGGTGTTTTTTGTGTTTCTTAAGGCTTCCTGTATAGACTACAATATGCTCAATTTTCAAAGAGTTTCCATGTGCTGCTGAGAGTATTTCCTATTTGTTAGATTTTTTTTATAGTAATCTGTCCAGTTACTTCATAGTTATGTTATCTCTGGGCTCCTAGTTTTCTTTATCTATTTTTATTTAGATGATTTATCTAGATGTGATAGTTCAGTGTTGAAGCCTTCTATTATTATTGTGTATAGACCATTGTGTCTTTCATGACATTTAGGATCTGTTTAATGAAATTGGGTTACCCAATATCTGGTCCATAAGTATTTGCAATACCTATTACTCTCTATAAATAATTATCAACATGTCATAGCCCTCTTCATTTCTTCTGACTAGTCTTTGTTTAAACTTACTTTCCTGGATCTGAGAATTGCTATTCCAGTCTGAAGCATCTGTTTGTTTAGTAGTTGTGTTTCTAAACCTTTCAGTCTACTCAGAATTCTTTTCTTTTCTTTTCTTTCTTTCTTTCTTTCTTTCTTTCTTTCTTTCTTTCTTTCTTTCTTTCTTTCTTTCCTTCCTTCCTTCCTTCCTTCCTTCCTTCCTTCCATCCTTCCTTCCTTCCTTTGGTGGGTACAGCAGATAGCTCAGTAATGTTTTCAGTCCTGGTCCGTTTTTCTGTGGTTTTTAATTAGTGAGCTAAGACCACTTACATTCAAGCTTGTAGTTCAGAAGGGTTTATTGTGGCTTATGATTTTGTGGCTTTGTATTTTGGTTGGCTTGATAATCATTGGTCCTTCATTCTTCTCTTAGTATTGTTGGATGTTTGTTGTGTTTGACATGATTCCTTCATCTTCTCCTCTGTTCATCTGTTGCTTTCTTGGATTATGTTTTGTCCTGCATTTAAAATTTTTAATCATGTGCATGTTTGTATATATGTTTTGTGTGTGTGGTTTTCTTTTTGTGTGTGTGTATAGGGATGTCCATGGATGCTAGAGGTATCAGATCCCCTGATATTGAAATTATAGGTGGTTGTGAGCTACTAGACATGGGTGATTGGAATCAAAGTTGGGTCTACTGAAAGAACAATACATGATCTTAAGCACTGGGTCATCTCTCCAGCCCTTGTCTTGCATTCTTACATATGAAATTCTCTTTCTTCCTCCTCTGCATGTATCTGCTAAGTTCTAGAGTAGTTTGTTGTGAACTGCCCTGACTTGTGTTTCCTTTGAAACATTCATATTTATGTCTGTTTTAATAGGTAATTTCCTTGATATATCAATCTCTGTTGATATTTATTTTCTAGGCATGGGATACAGCATTCCATGCATTAGAGTTTAAGGTTATTCATAATCAGCTCTTACATTTTTCTAATGTTTCTGCTTGTAAATGTTAGTGAACATTTTTCCATTAAAGCTCTTAATATTATTTATTTGCTTTGTATTTTTGACATTTTGACAATGATGTGTTGTGGAGAATAATTTTTTTCTTTCTTCTTTCAATCTGGTCATGTCTATTTGTGGTTCTAAGTATTTCGTGGTTTAGAATAGTTATTTATTTCTTTAGATTAGGAGAGATCTCAGCTTAAAAACAAGCTTCTTCTCTCCCATGAATTCTTAGATTTGGTCTCTTTGAGTGCTCAAGACTTGGAAATTTTGGTTGTGTTCTCTGATCCTTTAAGTATGTCTGTGTGTATTACTGTCTTGACCTTGTCCTCCACCTTTGATCTTCTTTCTGGGGGGTCAGAGGGTGAGGCTTGGTCTTCTTTATTGATGATGTTGTCCATCATGTTATTTATTTGATTGGTTCAGTCTTTCATTTCCTGAATTTCTATTTTGTTCTTTTTTCAGTGTCTCTGTTTCTTTGATGATTTTTCCATCTACCTGATTAATTTATTCCTCTAACATATGGATTCTTATTCCACTTTGGTAATCTCTTTATTTATATCTTGAATTGATTTCATAAATTTCTTTTCCATGCCTTATATTAATTCTTCACCTGTTTGAGTCTTATAGTTAGTCTTTGAACCATTTTAAAAATAGGACTTGAAAATGGCAGTTCAGCTGTGTCATAATCTTCTCTTTCAGTATTGAAAGTCCTTGTATTGTTTTCATAGTGGAGTGTTGTCTATTTCTTTTTGTTGTTATTTCTTTGGTATGTTCTGTGAATCTTGTTTGCATGTACATATCATTTGGTTTATAGCTTTTCTCTTCCTTGCCCGCCCTCTGTCTCTGTCTCTGTCTGTCTCTGTCTCCGTCTCTGTCTCTGTCTCTGTCTCTCTCTCTCTCTCTCTCTCTCTCTCTCTCTCTCTCTCTCTCACACACACACACACACACACACACACACACACACACACACACAGTGCCTGTGTGTTCTTTTGGTGCATTGTTGTTTAGATTGTGTTCATGAGGAAAGTTGACTACAGTGATAACTATTACAGTTTGACAAAATCTCACTGTTAACTGCAGGAGAAGATACTGGAATTTGACGTGTATGATGTTTATAGAAAGGAATACTAATGTCCTTTTATCTTTTTACTCCTCCCATTATGAGCTTATTGAATGATAGAATCAAATACAGGTTAAAAACCTCATTCTTCACCCTTCCATTCATTGTGTTTCTTCTTGGAGCCACTGCTCTGGTAGTTCTAACTCTCTTCTACTCTATCCTTCCTTCTGGAATGAAGAACAGCCAGAGAAATGGTCTGGATTGGTTCCCTGCATAGCCATGGATGCAGATGTTACCTGACCTTGGTGCTCAGTGGGGGTCAGTTGGATTTCCATTCTTCTGGTTAACTATTTACATCCTTTCCCTCTCCCACCCTATCCTTGCTCCTTATGTTCTCTCCCATCCAGAGGAGCGAAGTAATCAGAGTGGAGCTCACTCATACTCCAGTGTCACCTGTGCCTGCCTGCCTGTCTCTCAAGAGGACCACATTTCCTGTCCTTATAGACAGACTGTCTACAACCCCCATAGAAAGTGCATTCCTTTGCATCAAATTCCAACTTTTGCCGGTTCATCCTTATCTCTCAATTCACTCTTTTATCTTTGCAGTCTCTTTTCCCATTCCCAAATTATTTCTGTTAGCAAACAAAAATGGTATTACTCTTCACATCTTCAAAACATCATTTTACAGACTCTACTTCTCCTTTCATTTTTAAACATTGCTTTAAAAGAAAATCTTTGGAAGAATTGTTTATATTTCTGCTGACCATTTTTTTTCTCCTTGTGATGACCAAGACACTGCAGTCTGAGGTTGTGATCTGTTAGTGGTTCCTTCTCAGAGTCCATTTACTGATTTTAATGATTGCTCCTCTCTTTATGCTCTACAGCTTGACATTGGCTCTCTCCTCCTCTTTAACTGTGCTCATTCCCTTGTTGACATTCTGTAAATGGTACCTACATGTTGATGAATGACAAGCTCTTTACCAGTCTGTATCTTCAACATTCCTCATGTGCTCTAACAAATGTCCTAACTTCAAACTGTCTACAGTCTTGAAATATCATCTCTTTAAACAACTTTTTCAGTCTTACCCATCTTGGGAAATGGCTGTTCCATCCCCTTCAGGGTTAAGTAAAGGGCCTATAGTCATCAAAGACTTCCCTCCTACTCTCATTCTCTAGCTCACCAGCGAACAATAGACTGAGACTTTGACACATGAGAAAGCCTCTTCCTATTACTTGTGCTGATTCCACTCTCATCCAGGCCACAATCATCTCCCACCTTGAGTGTCATGACTGTCACCACCTGGTCTTTAGGCTTCCAATCTAGCCATCTTCATAGGCTCTAGCATCCCCAGAGCTGCTTCTCTGTGCAAGCCCTCTGCTCTCCCTGGTTCTCTACAAAGCAAAGCCAAAGTCTGGTAGCATTGACTCATAGGTCTGGGATTGTGTTTCCTCTCTGCCTTTAGCTCTTCCTAGCCCCTCACTTGTTCACTGTGCTTCAACTAAACTGCACTTCTTGCTTTTCCAGGACATGTCTGCTAGTCAGCATCTTTACACTGGCTCTTTGTACCCATTTTCAATAGTCTTCTTCCCCACATAGGAAACCCTCTGTCTTTTCCAGGTCGTTTAAGTGTGTTTCAACTACTTACTGTACACTTCAATAACTGTACTGGCATACTCTTACGTCTCCAAAGCTACCCCATTTTTAGTAGCTTTTGTTGCTTTTTAATATGCTAAAAGTTCATTTATTTGAAAGTGTCTGATTATTAGACTAGAATTCAATCCTAAATTGCAAGTAAATTCTCCTTCTGTTTTTTTCTCTACTATATATTTAGTCCCAGGTATGTGGTTAATGTGCCCTTAACATCGGTGGAATAAATGGATGTTTGGAGCTTTATCGGTAAATTCTCAGCATCTATTTATTCAAAAGGTAAACATATACAAATGGGATATATGTGTATATATATTTATTTATTTTATATGTATTTGTAATTCCATTTTTATTATCTATTTAAAGGATGATTTATATGAATTTATCCCATAAATCTTATGTATAATTTGATGTAATTTTACCAAATAGGAAGTCAAAATAGAGAGCACTTCCCTAATTTGGATGCTTTTCTCAAAGCTTCCCCAACACTTCAACTTCTTCTTGCCTCTCTCCGCAGGTAGCATCCTTCAGATGTCTGTTTCACAGCAGAGGATATACGCCTGCTTTTGAATTTCTTATCATACATTATGCTAACTTTCCTTGGCTGCACGACTTCTTTTTATACCTATCTCTAGATTTTTAGCAGAAGTAAAACAGATGCATTTGAGCCTTCTTTTCCTTTAGTCCACCAATCTGTGTACCTCTCATTTTTAGTAATTTGTCTTTATGTTCTTCTGTGGGGCTCCCTTGTGCCCTCCATTCATATCTGGGATTGGCTTAGGTTCTTGAATATATGGGTTAGAATTCATGTTAAATCTGGAGGAGATCTTGGCCACGTTCATATGCAGTAATGCTGCTCATTTTCTATCTCCTCTCCTTGAGGGACATTAGTTATACAGGTTAGACTGTTAGACAGTGTCCACATGTCTCCTGATCTGTTCTATGCTTCATTTCCTATTTCTTTTGTGTTTTAATTCTACTAAATTGTCCTTTGTGCTACTGACTCCTTCTCCTGCTAATGCCAGGCTACTACTGTTAATCTCTCTCAGTCTAGCTTTAGTTTCAGATTTGGAAATTTTAGTTCTGGTGTAGTCATTTGATTCTTTAATAGATAGTAGATTTATGTTGAGTTAGCTTATATTTTCATACATTGATTTCTGTTTGCTTTTTGTAATATATCTCTAAAATTTGACGATCTTTCTTACTGATTTCAGTAACAGCACCAATGGGTTTTCCTCCATGGCTGTATCTCAAGGGTAATATCATGTCCTCATTGTTGGCATGCTTCGTGTTTCCTTCAGCGATATATAACAGATACAGTGTAGGACATAACCATAGAGACAGAAGTAGATATAATCTTCTATCAAGGTGGCCAGGGCATTTCTCCTGCTAGGTATTAGAATGAGGGGCTGGAACAGGTTGAATGATGACCCTCCCTAAGTCCATGCCAATACCCTTACTTCTAAAATCTGAAATCCTGACCTACTTGAGTAAGGATATTTGCAGATGCAGTCGAAATAAGGATCTTGAGATGGGAATCATCATGTATTGCATGAGGGATCCTAAACTCAGTGAAAAATGTCCTCAGAAAAGGCTGCAAGGGAAAGACAAAAGGGAGGTGAACAGGTGTGTAAGGATGGGACAGAAAATGGGATAGGTAGCACAGGAAGCCCAAGGAACCCAGGAAAAGTGAGATGTGATTTTCTATAGAGCATTGAGAAGAGTGTGGACCTGCTGCACTTCGTTGAGAACTCTGCCCCAGGACTACAAGACAATGGATGTCTGTTGTTTAAAGTCACAAAGCGTGTGAGTTATCATAGCAAAACAAAAAAAAACTAATTCAAAGGCTGACCACACAGATGCAGATGAGGGCTGAGCAGGCTTGAGGTATTTGGTAGTTTAGTCTTAAGTCTCCAGTGTCAAGTATATTGAGAAAACAGACTTTTCTTTGACTATCACAGCCTCTGCCTTATGATCTGATGGCAGAGAGATGGCCAAGATATCAGGAGTTCTCATACAGCTTCCTGATCCTGCAGCTCCTGACCTTTTTGTGCTCAGAGAAAGAGGCTAATACCTGTGATTCCTCCACACAGTGTCCTGTAAGTCCATGGCCATCAGCTCCCTGGCCACATTTGCTCTGTGGTTGGACTAGTTCCTCATCCAGCACCAAACTCAACAAAAATTTGGGGGTGGATGCAGTAGCCCCCCTTAGATCACGAAGGAAAGGGTAGTACCCCCTTGCCTGCTATTAAAGTCATCCAACCTGCTTGGAACCCCAATTTTCATTAGAAAGCACCATTTCTAGGCTTCTCATTTCTAAGGCATTTTATAATTCTAGTCCATCTAATTTTCTTGTCATGAAGTTCAACATCCTACCTCTTCCAGTTGACTTTCTGGTGTTGTAATGAAACACTCTGACAAAAGCAACTTCTGGAGGAAAGGATTTATTCTGGATCACAATTCCAGAGGGTGGGCAGCAGGGTCAGCAAGCTGTCTAAGCACATTTTTTCATTCATACACAAGAGAGAGAGAGAGAGAGAGAGAGAGAGAGAGAGAGAGAGAGAGAGAGAGAGAACAGAAAGTGGGGAGAGGCTATACACCCACCTCCACTGACATGATTTCTCCAGCAAGGCTCCACCCTCTGAATGTTCCATAAGTTCACAAACAGCATTACCAAATGGGGACCAAGTGCTCAAATACTTGAACCTATGGGGGACAATTATTATTCAAGCCACCCCAAAGCAGAAGCCCCCTAAGATGTGTGTGTGTGTGTGTGTGTGTGTGGGGGGGGTTATAGAGTTAGAACACTGACTGGTAAACGTCTTGTAATGTTTAAAAGCATTTAATTGATATACATACCTATCAATTGCACATATTTGTGTGAATATGCACTGTCTAAATCAAGGCAAGCATGTCTAGATAATTGGTTATCATTTCTTTGTAGCACGAATCTTAAAAGGTCTTATTAATAAAAATAAACCCAGAGCCAGGTATTGGGGTGAACTCTGAAAGATCAGAGAAGCAGAACAAGCCACAGCCAACCTCACCTCGCCAATTCCTCAGCTGATCTTGTTTCTTCAAACTGGAAGCCTCTGTGTCCTCATCTGAATGGATCTCAGCTGAACTGCAGCTAAAAGCCTAAAAGCTTAACCAGGCTCTAGTTCCTGGTCCTCACACCTTATATACCTTTCTGCTTCCTGCCATCACTTCCTGGGATTAAAGGCGTATGTCACCATGCCTGGTTGTTTCTAGTGTGGTTTTGAACTCACAGAGATCCAGATGGACCTCTGCCTTCGTAATGCTAGGATTAAAGGTGTGTGTGCCACCATTTTCTGGTCTCAGTATCTAGTGGCTGTTCTGTCCTCTGACCCCAGATAAATTTATTAGGGTGCACAATATATTGGGGAACACAGTATCACCACATTTCTTTCTGTTCAGAACGTTGAAGATCCTTTTGTCTAGGTTTTGGACACACATGATTTTTTTTTCATTTTTATTTTACATCCCAGTCATGTTTTCCTCCTCTCCTCCCAGGCTCTCCCTCCAACCTCTCCTCAGTTCCCACCCCCCAATCCATTCCTCTTCCATTCCTGACTAGGAAAGGGCAGGTCTTCCACAACTATCAACGAAACATGGCCTGTCAAGCTGCAGTAAGCTTCAGCACTTCCACTTACATTAAGGCTGGGCAAAGTGACCCAGTATGAGGAGTAGGGTCCCAAAAGCCAGTTGGACACAGCCCCGGTTCCCACTGTTAGGAGTTCCACATGAGGACCAAGCTACACAACTGTGACATGTATGCAGAGGGCCCAGGTCAGTTGTATGCAGGCTCCCCGCTTGTTGGTTCAGTCCCTGTGAGCCCCAGTGAGCCCAAGTTAGTTGATTCTGTGAATTTTCTTATGGTGTCCTTGACCCCCCTGACTCCTAAAATCCATTCTCCCCCTCTTCTGCAGGATTCCCTGAAGTCTGCCTAATCTTTGGCTGTGGCTCTCTGAATCTGTTTCCATCAGTTATTGGATGATGCCTTTCTGATGACAATTGGGCTAGGCAACAATCTAGTCACAGGAGATGGCCAGTTCAAGCTACAAATCTGCTATTACCAGGCGCCTTAGCTGAGATCATCCTTGTAGATTCCTGGGGGATTCCCCTCTGCCAGGTTTTTACTTGACCCCAACATGAGCGCCCCCCACCCTGTTTCCAGTAGTCTCCTTCAGTACTCCCTGCTTCCTTCCATCTGATTCCTCATGTTCCCATCCCCACCTGCCTTCAGCCCACTGAGGAAATCTCTTCTATTTCCCCTTCTCAGGAAGATCCAGGTGTCCCCCCATGAATTCTCCTTGTTACCTAGTCTCTCTGGGTCTGTGGATTGTAGCATAGTTATCCTTTATCTTACAAGTAATATCCACTTATGAGTGAGTACATACCATACTTGTCTTTCTCAATCTGGGTTATCTCACTCAGGATGATTTTTTTTCTAGTTCCATCCATTTGCCTTCAGACGTCCTGGTGTCCTTGTTTTTAACAGCTGAGTAATACTCTACTGGGACACAAGTGATTTCTATCATCATACCTCCTGATGACCACAGAATTGTTCCCAACCACAACTTAGTTCCCATTGATCAGCTTGCCTTTGGTGTCTGGTCATATTTCATTTAACATAATGATCTTCAATCCCATATATGCTGGTGCAAATGTTGTATGACTGCGTAGCATGTCACTGTGCATATGTAGTGCACCTCAATCCAGTCATCACCAGCTGATAGAAACTTAGATTTTTTTTTGCTAGTATAAATAACACTATAATAAAAGTGGGAAAACCGCTGTTTCACTGACCTCTTGATTTTATTTCCATGTGTGTATCTAGATATGGAAGCATAGGATCATATAGCAGTTCTCTTTTTCCTTTCCTTTTCTTTTCTGTTCTTTTTTTTTTTTGAACTGCCATACTGTTTCCCCAAATGGCTGTACTCGCCTTCCTTCCCAAGCAACAGTTGTACAAGCACGTCCCTTTTCACATCTTCAACCATGTGTCTTCTTGTTTGTCGTTCTGATAAGAGCCTTTCTTACTGGGGTGAGGTGATACCTCAGCATGTTTTCCTGATCGAGTGCTTCTTAAAAAATACCATTGATTATTTATTCACGCTCATTTCTATCACATTTTAATATGAACCGTAGTAGGCAGCACTTACATGTATAATAACTATCTCTATGATTAGAAATATCACCAGTTTACTCTCAGTATTGACTTCTGCTGTCATTGGGGTTTAGTAAGGCTTGTGTATAACCTCTGTGAAGACAGTGGTTTATAACTAGAGATTCATGTCCTGAGACTCCAAAGTAGAAAAGTAAAGAAACAAAAGGAGACAAATCACTAGCCATGAAATATTCAGGGATGCATACAGACATTTTGGAAAAATTTCAGCTAGAAAACAGTAAATTTTTTGCTCTGGTCTAGACTAGTTAATTAGAAAATTATCTATATATGATTAGGTCTGTGTCTAGTGCTTTAATTTGCATAATGTTTACTACCATGTCCTATAAAATTTTAGAGAAGAGACCCAGGTTGTGAATGAGTGCCTGGTCTGTTTCTTCCTTTGCTTGTTCTATATCAGGAACCTTATTGGGCAAGGATAATTTCATCCAAAATAAGTTAAATATCTGACATTTATGCAAAAAATATATAGGATATCATATAAAAGCATTCATTACAAACATCCCATCTCCTTTCTTGCTTCAAAGTTATTTCCTGTCTTGAACATGACTTGTTTTTCCACAGAAGTCTGGTGTGCTTTAGGAGTCATTGTGCTGGTTGCTATGAATCATTGGCTACAGATAAAGTGGGGAAGACTCCTGCCTTCAATGGAAAAATTGCCTACTTCTGAGGGATTGGTCTACGTTAACACAAGCACTGGGTAGAATTTGTATTAATAACATACTTTAAGCTGGATCTCCATCTTCCTCAGAAGTGGCATACATTTCCTCTAATGACCCAGTACAGCTCCCAGGACATGATTGTAATCATCCTGTAAATGGAACCCACTAACCCTGCAATGAATTCTTGAAACTTGGCCAACATCTTTGTCTATTATGACTGGACATTTTAGATAAATAATGTCAATTTTTGAGTGATGCTGCGGGGGTGGGGGGGAGACTGCAAATTCCTTTTGTAAAAGAGACTAGATAAAACATTTATAAACAGCATCTCAGGTGCATTTGCTGAAAACAAGCATCTGGGTCTCACCAGCATCTACCTAGTAGATTGAAAGTCATGTCAGCTTTCTTAATAGGCTTGTTTTTGCTCACAGAGTGCATCAAAGAAAGTAATGAGCTGTTGATACCATAATCACATGTATTTGTAATTCCTTTGCCACTGGCCCCATGGTACCTGTGAGGCCTTGGCATCACAAAGGGCAGACTTTGAGTTATCTGCTCTGATCTTATTTATTAGCCGTCTCCTATCATGCTGTTTCTACTGTTTGTTTCTCTGAAGCCTCACACAGGCCACAGGCCCTGTCTGTCCCACCACTTCTTAGGTATCCATGGGCATTCAAGTCTAGAGAAAACTAACATGCGTTGTAAGGCCCAAGACATATGCTAATTAACGCTTTTTCTCTCCCTGTCCCTTCCCCTCTCTCTGCCTCTCTCATCTGTGTGCCTGTTCTCTAATTTGACAATACCAACTAAACAACAAACCTTGAGTAGTCATCCACTTGCCTGCCAGCTTGCCTTGTTGCTCTCTGATGAGACTCTACCACAACACAGGCCATCTCCTCTCACCATAGAAAGTGAACGCTACAAGCCTACTCTGACCCAAATAGTCATGTCAGTTTTCTCAATGGACTTCTGTTTGCACTAGACTGGAGCAGTGAAGGCCATGCGCCATTTCTCACATCTTCGGTCTTGCCATTTTCCTTTGTCTTACCATCTTCCAAGAAAACCAGTATCTCTCTTATCGGAGACTTAATAATGCTATCTCTGCCTCATTTCTTCAGCCTTGTCTTATGTCACTCTTGCAAGAACATGCTGGTAACATGTTCCCATGTCCCTGCACACAGCTCTCTTGTGGAAACCTTGTAGTCTTCTTTATTATGTATATGTATATACATGATCTTATGAGTACTGCGTGTGTGTAGGTGCCCATGGGGGCCTTGGGTATTGCATCCCCAGGATCACTTGGCTCTGGCTGCTGTCAGCCATGCCCATTGTAATTTCTCCTGTCCCTTTGCCTCTGTTTTGATGGCCACACCACTCAATTTGAAGTAGTATCCTATATCCCCTTCTTGCTCTTTCTATCTTGACTGTCTTATCTTTTATTTTGTCTTAGTGTTATTACTTTTTATTCCTTTGTCGCCACTTTGTAATAGAATTCTTGCCAATTATTTACAGAATCATATTATTAGTTCTACAAAAAAACAAAACAAAACAAAACAAAAAAACCCAGAATCCATACCAAGTGTGACCCACAGCATTTTAGTCAGTATGGAGAGCAGCCAGCGAGATGTGGGGTGGGGGAGAGAAAAAGAGAAGGAAGTTTCTGGAGAGAGTCAGGAGGAATATAGTGTCTGTCGACCTTGGGTCCAGCAGGAAGGAAGTCTGGAAGTAACCTTCAACATCTCTCTGCTCCTACCCTCCTAACTCCTGTTAACATTTGGCACTGGCCCAAACCGACCCCTCACCCAAAGAGTGAAGGCTGCTAGTGTGGTCTCTAAAGGCCTTCCTTTCTGGACCAGTGTACCTGGGGATGTGCACACAGTCCCCTGCTTTAGTGCTCTGTGCTTCTCTTCACAGGCCTCACTTTCTGCAGGTGCAGTTCCTTCAGGGCCTGCCTACCAGCCCCTCCTGTGGTTCTGACTTCTGACCTGGGCCTTCTCCATCTTAAAGAAGACCTGGGCACCAACCTTCATTTCTCTACTGCAGATTTTGATTTGGCTATTTTGTAGGACCTCAGTTTATTGTGATCATAACGGAGTTTCATAGGCTCTCACATCAGCAGCAAAAGAAACTGCCCCAAGCCAGTTCAAACCCCGCATCTTATCCTGGAATCCTTATCTAGAAACAAAACGTGAGCAAATTCTCGCTTTGGTTTGTATTTATTTGTGTGCAAACAGTTATTCAACAAGTCTTATTTTTGGAGGCTCTTGTCTTATGACTCTCCTTCCCACATTTTCCTGCCTGTAGAGAAAGCCACAGTCATTAAATTTGCAAGCTCTTACAGTGTTTATTGCTATTTTTTAAAGTCTTAAACCAATAGTTTTATTATTTCTTGTATGTTATTAGTCATAAACTTCCTATATACTTGTACAGAAATTTATTAGAATTAGGAATTTCAGAAAATAAACATTCATTATTATACCTAATATGTAAGCTGAATAATAAAATAGCCCCTCTTTTATTTTTTAAATAGAACAAATTTATATCCAAAAGCATGCTTATTGAAAACAATGAAATATTCATTTATTACAAGTATATAAAGAAAATGCATAATAAATTGTAACTTGTAGCATAAACATAAGCTAGTAAATACATTTCTATAACCCACATTATGATTTATTTTTATAAGCATAAACATCTAGTATTTTAAAACATTGATAAATACAGAAATGCAGAATTTATTTACAGAATTCTCAAAAATAACAATTGCATGAAATAGTGACTCACTCCATCAGTATTTCCTTTGCACTATGGATCCAACACTTGGAGACAGGCTGGTCCTTGGCTGGCTATTCTGTTATAACAGCTCAGAGTCATTTGCATTATCATATCATATTATTATAAGCTCATTATCATAATCATAGATGTTAAGAGATCAGTCTCCCTATAGACTGTGGCTTTTGTGAAGACTAAATTCAAATCCAAATTCTTAAATACTACATATATCAATCTCAACAATGCTATGCCCCATTCTGTGCAGGGCAACATATAAAAGGAATGATTCACGATCTTCATGTTTTACTGTTGGTAACATGTAAGGCTCAAATTCCTTTTATAAGGTCATGAGGTTTTTTTTCTGTGATCCTTATGTAAGCTATTAGAACAGCAGTTAGAATACATGTTTATGTAAGATACTGATTGCTATGTTTCTTACCTCAGACGTTTTGAAAATCATTCTCATGATGCATGAGCTCCTAGCCTCTCTAAATATCTATAGGTGTTTCCTTTTAGCTGACATTACCCATGTGGATAGTGCATAATTGTATGTTTCACTATGTGTGCATTGTGTCATAATGCACATTATTTTTGCAGCATTCCTCATATTAATTTCTGTGCGCTTAACTCTCACTGGGAAATTTTGAAAATTGCAGCTAACTGCAACACAGTTTTCTCATACCACATGAGAACTGTGTATTTCCCCACTGCTTCTAGCTTACTGAGAATCGAATATTTACTTGCAGCCATTTTATGGCCACTTTATCTGTCACTGTTATCTCTTGACTTTCCTAGACAGTTTTGGGTTGTGCTCTCTGTCTGATGGTAACACTGATCTCTTTATTGTTAACAATCTCCATTTGTTACTTTTACGCTTCTTCTTTTTGTTGTTTGGTTTGTAGTCTGGGTTGGCCTTGAGCTTACCATGGCCCTTCTGCTTCAGTCTTCCCCATACTGGGCTTCCAGACATTTGCCACGACGTCCAGAAACTTAATGTCTCTCTGTACATTACCACCTCACTTCATATCCTTTATGTTCACAGAAACCTCTGACATAAACTGCTTGCATCCTTCTTGAGTTGATAAGCATGCAGATAGATCTACAGTAGAAATTTAGAATGTCAAGGCAAATTAAGAATGTGGACTGAAACAGTTTCTTCCACAAGGGCTAGATGAGGGTGGTGGCAACCTGCTGAAGAATTGTGAAAGGAAATGGTCTCTAAGTTAACAGTGAATGTGCAGTGTTTGCCATCAGAGCTCAATTTACTGCTCCAGTGCTTCAAACTTTATAAACTTTATGGCAGAGGTAATGAAAATATTTATGTTAGCTTTAATCATAAGCTGATTTTCAGGTTACTTGTCCTCACACTACTTATGAAAGAGGCTTTTTTATTCCTGTCATACTACCTACAGATGTGCAGCCACAGGGCACCAAATGTGTCTGTCACCATTTCCTAGAGATGAGATATTTAAAGATTTGTTTTTAACAAGAATTAAAACACTTGGAATTCTACTATAAATTTGAGCATTTTTATTTCTGGTGGTAATTTTATGGAGAAATCATGGCCTATGGGAAGAACGGATTATATTTGTTATAACTGTAACCATGGATCTGGAGAAACAGAAACTTAACGCAGATGTTATTTGTCGTGAGTGAAGGTGAATGACCTCTGCATCGTCCCTCCAGCTGGACTTCTCTTAGGTTCCCTCTCGTATGAAAGTGAGAGGGCATTCAACTTTAAAAAAATTATTCCTGATTGCTTTAGATAAAACCATGGGTTTAATGGCAAACATATCAAGGAACCACTCTGTTGCCATGGTCATACCTTATAGAAGCACTGAAAAAAAAATTACCTCAGGACTACACTCAACAATTACTGGAGGGTATATAGCTAAAACATGCAGACTTCCATCTTCCTTCTTAATCCACAGCGTGCTAAGTGTTTTGTTAGAGGATGAAATGGCTACCATTTGCTCACTGAATTTTGCAAAACCACGACCTTAAGAATTATGATCAATGTGAGCACTGAAACACAAAAATAAGTTTAGATTAGCTGTCGAGAAAACTGTTAATTTTTTAATATAAACCTAAAAGTTCCCACATAATTTGCCCAGGGCGATGACTCAGTGGTGAAGTGCTTGCTAAGCGAACTCAAGGACTGAGTTCTTGTCCCAGGCTGTGCATGGCTCCCAACTATTGTCCCAGCACTAGAAGGCAGAGGAGGGGAGGGATCCCTGAGGCTTGTTGGCCAGCCAGTCTAGTCCATCGGTGGGGTGGGTGAGCTCCTGGTGAGAAACTGTCTCAGAGAAAAAGGTGAAGAGCAATAATAGAGAAAGGAAGACATCAGACCTCTGCCACACCCGTAGACACATAAACATACACACACACACACACACACACACACACACACACACACAAAATGGGTGGAATGAAATGGAATTAGAAATGGAATAGAAGGAAGGTACAAGTATATGATTTTTGGAAATCGTGAGTAGATTTGGAGAAAGTGTTCTGGGAAAGGGGTTGAGAGTACGCACCTAGAGAGAGAGTATGGACATGTGATGGGAAAGAACACAGGAAATGGGTTGTGCATTTTGCCTGGGAGAAAGCAAGACTTTCAAAGTCACAGTGAGATGGAAATGGCAGGTTCACTATGTGTATCTTAGCAGCTTTGTATGTAAATTTGGGTTAGTGACATATGAGAATAAACTATTTTTGAAGTACATATATGTGATTTTTTTTTGTCCTTTTACAGCCTTTCCCCGTCCATCCTTGCCTGGATGTAAAGATAATCTGATTGGTCCATTGCATATGCACTAGTCATCACGGAAAGCCATCCATTGTTCTGAGCATCATCTCTTCATTATTCAGTATTATCTCATATTTACCATGAAAGTTATTGTGTGTGTGTGTGTGTGTGTGTGTGTGTGTGTGTGTGTGTGTGTGTGTGTGTGTGTTAATTCTGCTCTAGATTCTGTTTGCAAGTCAAGATAGCCTCACAGTTCATTTTCTTGCATGTTCTTCTCAGTAAAATTTACCCCTTTCTGGCTTTGAGATCTGATTTTGCCAAACTTTTTCCTTCTTAGAAGCTCTGTAAATCATTTGGTAAAACAATATATTGTGGGCATTATTCTACATATAACATATATAGTACATATTATACATGATCAAAGTGTGCTGCACCATGACCAGCATTGTTGCACTTGGATTACAGTGGTGTTCTGTAAAAACATGGTCCAGCATTCTGCCAGTAATGGAACAGACACCTGGAGTGCATACTACTCTGAATGCCTGAATGTTGTCCCTTAATAAAGCTCAGAGCTCTGCCTCACAGGGAGCACAAGGAACTGAAGCCTCATTAGCACCAGTAGCTGTGAGAAATAGATGCCAGGATAACCTACTAAAATTCAGTTCTTTGTCTGTAATGAAATCTAAGGGTCCACCTTCAACTTAATGCATTTTAAGTTATCTAAGCTATGCATCAAATTGAAGCTGGACCAGATATTGTAAAGACCACATATAAGTAAGGTAGTATCACTGTGTGCTGATAACTTATGTAAGCATTTGAATAGATTAGGAGATTTTTGAATCTATATGTTCAAAGCTTGTTAAACTGGAAATTAATATTTTAAAATCATTTGACAGAAGAAACAAGTATAGTAATTACTTATGCTAATAAAATTATTGTGACTGGGATTTAGTTTTTCCTAAATATTCTATCTCCCATCTACCGTGATTACCATTTTATATGTTGCTTGGACAGGGGTTTTGAGCCCTTGCACTGTATGAAGCGCTAAGAACTACAATGCCAGCAAAGGACTGAAGAGGAAGATGAACTCACTGGGCTGCGTGGAAGTTCCAGGGTGGGCACTGGAAGACACTGAAGGACATCATCTCTCAGATTTTACATAACTTCAGATTTATACTAAGGAATTAATCCTTAGTGATTTTTTTTAACATGATGATTTAACTCCTCAATGTCTAAGGCATTAGCTACTGATAACTACTGGATACCAAGTTAGTACATTGCAAATGTTACTGTCTGGTGACAAGAATGGAAGGCAATGATTGATGAATGATCTGACCTCTGGTTTCAAGTCCATATAAACAAGAGCAAGAAGAATCTGCATTTGCTTTTTGGACTTTCAGATTTGTGAAAAATTATAAATGTATGGAGCATGATGATAGAAATGATTTGGTTTTCAAAGTGCCTCTTAGCTTTTCAGAGAGATTCTGTAAATATCCATCAGTGCCAATACCCTCTAATAACTTGACCATCTGGTTAGAATTTTTAAAATTGGATTTTTCACTCTAGAGATATAAAGATCTGAAATGATGAAAATATCTTTCATAAAGATGTTATGGATTCAAAATACTTATTGTGTATCTTGAGTTTAGCTAACTCCTGCAGAGAGGGGAGAATCCCACCAAAGGGTGAGGAAAGGTTTTATCATAAGTAAGGACATGCAGCCTTGGAAATGATCTTTAAGGATGCCTCACCGAACATAGGAAAGTGTTTAGTGGAGTATATAAAAGCATTGTATCTACTGGCAAAGGTACTTTGAAAACTGTATTACTTTTTCTTTTTAGACCCAGTTGTACAAAAGCTGAACCACACAGGTCTGACTTCTCACAGCAGAGTTCCTAAACTTGCTTGGCCTGTCCTGTGTGTCTTTCTTAGACTTCCCTGTTTTGGTACACTGGCGATCACCAGCCTCACCAGTGACTGCTGTCACATGGGTTTAAGTCATTTGAGTGGTGTGCAGTGGCATGTGGTTTGGTTTCCCTGAGCAGGTTGGTGTTGACATTTTGTTTGTTGATCCTTTGCGAGAGTTCAGTTTTCAAAGTATCTTGTGAGGTTTTTTGCCCAAATTTGATTGGATTTTTTGTCATCTGTAGTCTGATGGATATGTTGCAAATTTCTGAGTTTACCTTTTCTTATTGTTATTATTTTGAGAAACTGGAGTGTCTGATTAAGGATAAAACTGAATTTATCAATTTGTTCTTCTATGGTTACTGCATGTGCATATGAAACCCTAAATATCCTAGTATCACAGAGGTTTTTATCTGATTCTTAAATTTTTATCTTAAGTTTTACAGTTTTAGCTTTTGCCTCAATGATCCACTTCAGGTTTATTAATATGTGAACTATAAGGTTAATTTAACCTGTATGTAGACTGTAAGGTAGATTTAGTCCACTCATTTTAGTTTTAAGTATGAATGTCTACATGTCTGCTTCAAGGACATTGTTGAAAAGCTGTCCTTTCTTCATCAAATACTTTTTGATATATTATTTTAAAATGAATTGAATATATACACATATATATATGTATATATATATAGTCTGTTATATATATTGTTTTTTTCTGTTAATGTGTTTGTTTCTCCAGCCAGTTCAACACTGTCTTAAAAATCGTGCCTGCACTATAACTAGAAGCCAGGTACAAATTCTTCAACTTTGCCCCTCTTTTCTAAATTATTCAGAACACACTACATCATTTCCCTTTTTATACAACATCACAGTGAGTTTCTCAGTGATACTGGAAGAAAGCCTTATGTCTTTTGCCTTTGTTATGTAATATTTGTGACAAAGTTGTCCCTACACAGGTCAGACTGGCCTGGAACTTGCTGTGGAAAGTAGGTTGAACTGAAAGTGGCCATTCTGTTGCCTCGGTTTCCCAAGTGCTTGCTTCTTGTTTTCGGTGCAATGTATTGAATGTATAGAGCATTCTGGGAGAAATGACATCTACAAAACTTGGTAGTCTTCTGGACATAGTTATGTTCTCCATGGATGTGGGTCATATTGAATTTGCCTTAGCGATGTCTTACAGCATGAGGATCTTCCACTTTTTGTTATTTTCTTACATGCTTTGCTAAGATCTCCTTTGGGTGTTAGCAGTGGGGAGTGGGAGCATGGCATACAGGGTCTTACAGTTTAGCTCAGGCTGGCCTGGGACTCTCAATCTTCCTGCCTCACCTGACTGTGTTCTAGAGTTATAGCTCTATACCACCATACCCATGCTTTTCATTTTAAAAGAAATGCTATTCTAAATAGATTTTTAAACAATTTATTACAGTTGTTTGTTGTCAGTATGCAGAAACACAATTATCTTACATTATTCTTAAATTCTGAACTATTGATAAATTCTTACTGTATTTTTTGTCCATCTTACACTTTCTACAGAAAAAAAAATCATGTGTGAATAATTTATCTCTTATTTTGCCTTCATACTGAACTTTTTCTTTTTGAAATAATATTTAATATGGTACTGGCTGTAAGTTTCTTACTGATGTTCCCCCCTCCCCGCCACTTGTCAGATTGAGGGAAGCCATTCTCTGTACATCAGTCAAGAGTATCTGTCAGAGTGCATAGAACTAGATGAAATACGTCTCTTTTAGTGTTGATGACCCTGTTACTCTTCTTTAGTCTGCTGTGTGGTGAACTGACCATGACTATAGTGAGGAGTTGACCTTGCCTTTCTCACACCTTTGCTCTTCACTATTCCTCTGAAGGGAGTTTCACTATTTCCCATCAGCCTAAAATGTCTCATTTAACATTTCTTGTACCACAAGTCTATATTTGATTACTTTTCTGTTTTTTTTTTAAATTGCTGTTTCTTTAGTTCATTTTTTGAAGGATGAATTAATTTAAAATTTTGAGTTGGCAGACATTTTCATTGCCTCATGGCTCATGGTTTCTGGTGCATGGTCAGCCAACTGTCCTGTCCTTTCATGGTATTCATAGCTTCAATTTCTTCTTTATTTATTGAGCTTGAGTTCTCCCATTCTTCTTTCATTTGTAGAATAGTGGTTTGAGCTGAGGTACAGAGGAGGTTTTGAACTTCCATCCTTCTGGGTTTGCTTTGTTGTGACTGTTCTCCTGCTCTTCCTCTTGGGCCATTTCTTCTGCAGCCTAGACTTGATGTGACCTGGCAAGTCCCCAGGGCCCTATTTATTATGTCATCCTTGTACACTCTGTTCTTTAGGTTGTACTTCTTGTGCGTCTTTGTTCAAGGCCATGTGTTCTCTTTCCTGCCTCTTCTCCCATGCTATTCAGTTTGCAAGATGTTTACCCTAGAGATTGTGCATTCCAGTTCTAGAACTTTCTCCTGCTTCATGTTTACACTGTCTATGCTGTGGCTCTTCATCTGTTTATCCGTGAAGACTATTTTTATTGAAAAATATCTTAATAGATACTTTAAAGTTCTTTTCTGTTAATGACAACGACAACATCTGGCTCATCTTATATTGTTTCTATTGGCTGCTTCCTTTAAACACTGATCATCTTTCATGTTCATTCACTTACTTCTATGTCTAATAATTACATTGTATACTGCATTTCCTAAGTGATGGGATATAGAATGAGATTATTCTTTAAAAAGCAGGTGTTGTCATACAGCTAACTATTTGTGATTCTTTTACCTGTTGGTTCTTGGCTTTACCCTGTTCATAGGGTTGAACTAGAGTAGCCCTTATTTGAATTCTTTCTCCATGTACGGTGGCTTTAGTGGCTCAGGCAAATTTTGAAGGGATGACTAAAGAATCTTCACCACTATTTTCTGCACTCATAGTAGCATGCGACCTCTCGTGTTTCTGTTTCTCAAGGAGTTTGCATGGCTTCTTATCCTCTCACCCTTGACCAAAATCTTGTCAGTATCCCCTGAAAACTTATTTTTGTGGCTGTTTCTTCTCCCTCACGGTGTCCTTCAGCTTCTCATCCTTTTTCAACTCTGAACTGCTGCCCGTGTGTCCTCTGCACAGGATGGATGATGTGATCAATTCTACTCTGATGTGGATTGCAAGCAAGGAACTCTCTCTAGGCAGAAATTAAGGCTTTATCTGGAATACTTTCTTTTGCTTATGGACTTCATTTTTGTGTGTCTGTGTGTGGTAGTACATGCCTGTAATCCTAGCACTAGGGAGGCTGTGACATGAATGTGGGGTTCAAGGTCATCCTGGGACATGTAGAGAGTTCAAGGCCATCCTGGGACTTATAGAGAGTTCAAGGCCAACCTGTGTATACCAAGATCTTGTCTCAGAAACATACTTATGCTTTTTATTTGAAAAGAAATGCCATTCTAAGTAGATTTTTAAAAAAAATTTTATGGTTGTTTGTTGTCAGAATGTAGTAGCTGGAATGATTAGTGTGTACAATCAGGCATGACATGAATAACAATTTTGCATTAAAAATGGTGTATTCTCTATTTAATTGGCAATGAAAACAAGAAAATACACAAGAGAAGAGTAGAATTATTTGTTGTTTTACTTCATACTAAATTCACTTTTTCATACAGACAGCATGTTTTATAACATAGTTTTTATATTCAAGAACTAAGTATTTAATTTTCATTTCATAAATTGTTGGAATTTTAATTTCTTACATGCATAATTTGGAGCATGTGTGGGAGCATATACATATATATGTACATGCACATGTATGTGTGTATACAGATAACTGTGTGTTTAATAAATAAAATACAAAACGATAATAAATGAGCTGGTATACTGAATGGGTTTCTAAACTTGACTCAGGCCCTATCACAAGAGTCTTTGCTCACACTGTCCTTTAATAATCTATCTATCTAGTAATGTCTTTGTGTGTGTTCTGGGACTTGAACTCAGGACCTATACTTACTAGTCAGGCACTCTTCCACTGAGGTGTTTCCTCAACCCCAGTAATTTTTGTCTTCTCTGCTTGCCTTGATTGTGTGCTGAGTCTCTCTGCCCATTTGTGAGGATTTAGGAACATATTGTTTCTTTATGCCTTGATTCACACCCTTTTCATCAGTAATGGGCTTGTAATGAAGTCAATTTGTTGATTGTTACATCTATGACAGTGACATGGTATTTGTGGTAGCTATATAGGACAGTCACAAAGGATAAGCACTATCCCCTTTTCATCATTCTAGTATTGGCTTAGCTGAGAAAACACATTGGCTTTCCTTTCCCCAGTTTTAGTCAATTTCTGATAAAATTTTCATTTTCCTGCCTCTTTAATTTATCTGAAAATGTGTTACAGGAGCCTTTCATGGCAACGTTAGAAGGCTATGTGATAGCACACTTAAAATATTGTTTCTGCTGAAGCTGTGATTAATACCATTTCAATTTCAGCTTCAGATATCTGTTTTCACATATTTCAATGAAGGAAAAGTAAACTAGTAATAACAAAATAGTAATTCCTCAAACTCCTCTTAACAGATTCATTTTGATGGCTGGGACCATAAATACGACTACTGGATGGACGCTGACAGCCCTGACATTCACCCCATTGGGTGGTGTGACGTGACAGGGCACCCACTGGAAGTACCATATGGTAAGTAATTTTCTCTTTGTTGTTGCTTGGAAATGCTTAGCATGAATTCCACTCTTAATGGTGCTTATTCGTGTCATTACAGTCATTTGAAAGCTAAGTCACAGATAGGTGAATTAATTAATAGCCATTCAAGCTGACTCTGAAAATCAGTTATTCCCAATTAAGGCTCAAAGGACAGGGTTTAGATTAGATGAGAAGCAATAATCTCTAAGGAACAATTCTCATGTTTTCTGAAGCAGTCTTTCTTGTCTACATGTTGGCTTGAAGATCTGAGCCAACATTTCTAAATCTAATATTTGTCACTGAAGTTGGATCTTTTTTTTAAGCACCCCGTGTTAATTTTATCTTATACAATAAATTATAAAACTTTCAAAAAATATGAAATATTTTAAACTTCAGCAGTTTGAAGAATGAGAGTGGAAGAACACTCTATTCTGTTGGGATCTGTGTGATTTCTGTCTTTCTAGCCACTTAAACCTAAGGAAGAAATTAAGCACTCTAAATTCTAATGAGCTTCCAACCGAAGTGCCTTATTTTGTCCGATTAGGCTAGCATGGCTAATCACTTGTTCTAGGCCTTCGTTCCAACAGTCTCCATTATTGTGTGTGTGTGTGTGTTTTCTTCTACTTACTGGTTCTCCTTCCATCCATCAGTGTATTAAGAAGAAGCTGGAATGTTAGCAAGTGAGCACTTCTTGTTGTGGGATATTTGTACACTGTGTGAAGGTGTATTGCTATGATTGGTTTAATAAAATGTTAAATGGCCAATAACTAGGGAGGAGGGATAGGCGGGACTTCCGGCCAGGGGGAGGAATCTAGGCCCAAGAGAGATGCAAAGAGACATGGAGGAAGCAGAGTGGGTGGTACATAGATGAATAGAGATGGGTTTACTTAAGTTATAAGAGCTAGTTAAAAACAAGCCTAAGCTAAGGTCATGCTTTCATAATTAATAAGTCTCTGTGTCATTATTTGTGAGCTAGAGGCTCAAGGGAAAAATCAAACTACATATGGGGTCCAACATGGTGGCTTGAATATCTGAGCAAAGGGCCTGAGAAAGCTAAGAAAAGTTCTGGACAAGGAGCCAGATGTGGCTTCCTAGTCCTGCAGTCTCTCAAGTGGGCTGATGCTCAGCGACATACAGAGGCATGCCTACTGGCTGCTGGCTGCAGGCTGGAGTCAGCCACCAGTGTCATGCGCTAAGCTGAGTTGTACAGTGACAATCAGAAAACACTGCAGGCACTTGGTAAAGCTAGATCCAGAGACAGAAAACCTCTAAAAAGCTACAGTATGTTTATAAATGTGCTTAGATGCTAAAGAAAGAAAAGAAAATGGATATAGACAGGCTTAGAAAAATAGTTTAAAAATAATAATGTCATTAAAGAAAGAATAGCATATATGAAAAGAATAAGCCATGTAAATATGGAAAATATACAGGATATCTGGATTCTGTATGGTGCTTTGTTGACTTTGAATTTTTTAAACGCTAATAAACAAAAAACAATGGCTGCTGAGAGACATTGGATTATGGAAACTGCTCAATTAAACCAGTTTATATATTTTAAGAATGTCTTAACTTCAAAATGGAAGTCAGAAAATATGTTGCGTTGGGGGAGAGGTTATGCCTTTGTTTCCACAGGAAACAAAAAGTTATGGTTCTCTTCAAAATTAATGAGGATCAGATTTTATTGTGGGAGACCTCCTGAAAATCTTGACTACAGACATGAAAAAAGAAATCAAGAAAGACTACAGGACAGGTGACATATATGCTGATTCCCCTACTGTGGGAACACTTCTGAGACTGGATGAGACATGATAAATCTTGTTGGCTACAGAGTCCTCGTGACTTATTATTGCATGCCATCCTTTCATATGGCATGGATAGAGGTTTGATTATACAAAGACACCTTAGCCCTCAGCTGGTGTCCTGTGCCCATGTGGTGAGGGGTGAGGAGCTGCTCCTGATCTGCAGTTTGTATTCCCAACCATAGTTTATACAGACAACCCTAGTAAGTCATGTTTTATTTCTGATTGGTACTTTAAGTAGTTGATTTATATATTCATATGATTCAAGTCATACCTTCTTTCCTTTAGATGTCTGGTATCCTTGACAACCAGATCAAAATAATTGCATTTCATAAATCTAAACAAAACAAACCAAAATCCACACATAGAGCTCATCATCTATAAACAGATGAAGTCACCCAACTAATGTTAATTTTGAGATATTTTAGTGACATTTCTGCTTGAAGATAATTTTTTGAGATGGGGTCTCACTCTGTTGTCTTGTCTGGACTGGAACTCACTATGTAGACCAGGCTGGACTTGAACTCACAGAGATCTTCCTGCATTTGTCTCCCGTGAGCTAGGATTAAAGACCTGTGCCACAACAACTGGTTCCAATAATTTTTACATTCCATTGTTTTATTTGTAATTCATTATATGTGGCATGCATGCTTTATTGATCAAACATTGCAAAGACTTTTAGAAGTTTAAACTTAGAGAAAATCTTAGACATTGGGTAATTTATCTTCTTAAAGAGTTAGACTTTGTCTCAGAAGTCATCTATGTATCTATGTTATTGCTTTAAGTTTATAAAATTTCACAAGAGACTAAATCAAGTAACTTAACAGCAATATTGGGTAAAAATAAGACAATCAGAAGAAGATGTGATTTGGACTATTTGTAGCCTATTATTCTTATGTCTTTTTTGCTAATCAAGTATTTTTCCTTCCAACCATTTGTACTATTATAACACAAATTATAATATATTTTATATATATATGTATATATATATATATATATAATATTTTATAATGCCCAAGAAGCAAGGAGGAAAGTAAGCACTTCTATATATGCTATATTATGTACACATATATACACATATGTATGTATATATGTGTATATATGTGTATATATATATATATATACATATATATATTCACACACCTGTTTTATTTTCAGTGAGCTCAGATTTTACGTCTAAAGTAGCTATACTTTCTGAATGAATGAAATGGAAATAAAAAAGCCATGTAGCTGCCTGCCTTTAGTAAATATTAAACCTGAGGTGGTCATGTCTTAAAGACTGAGAAGTATGCTCTTGGGTTAGGCCTGTAGGGGCCTGTAGGAAGTACCTGATTTCAGAAAGATACATTTGGACAAAAGACAACCTTTCAAGGGGCAAACAGTCCAGGAACAAGCAAAATTTGAACTCTTTGGTTCTCATTCACATTTTATGAGAATTTATTAAAATTTTAGAACTGTCTAAATAAATGATAGTCCTTTTTGTTTTCATTTTGCCAGTGTCATTTAATCTCATTGCAGAAAGTGAGCCAAGACAGAGTACGCGCCCTCGGAGGTCCTTGTAAGGCTCCACAGTGTCTTCCATACCCATGGGTGCCCATGTCACAGATGTGGGTCCTGTCACAGAGGCTGCTTCCCTCAGGCAGGAGTTGAGTAGTCCTTCAAGAGTAACCCTACACTAGAGTCACTTGGAAAGCTCTGTCATGCACAGTCATCCAATCTTCCCAAGTGTGACTGCAAATGTCACCACCCCCCACCCCCACCACCTGCTGGTAGTCCTTCCCAGTGTCCTGCCTGTATTGCTTGGAACCCAAGTCAATGTCTCTTTCCAGAATCTGGCTTTGCCCAGTTTGTCATCTGGGGGATGACTGTCTAGTGTTGATTCAGTTTCTTTCTCATGGGCTAAAGTTATTCTGCTGGCCATGTCCAACATAGAGTTCTATAATACTTGTTCTACATGTCCCAAAAATGTGGTTCACAGAGGATCCTGGGACACCCAGGACTGTCTTTTAGTTATTGTGTGTGTGTGTGTGTGTGTGTGTGTGTGTGTGTGTGTGTGTGTGTGTGTGAGTGTCTATACATATCAGCAGCTGTTTTTGTTCAGATTCTATCTGGCTTGGTTTTTGAGACAGAAAATCTCTCACTAGCCTGGAATTCATCAAGTAAGTTAGACTTGCTAGGTAGTAATCTTCAGGGATCCACTTCTTTCCTCCTCCCCAGTGCTGGGATATTTCCCACCATGCTGTGCTTCTTTATGTGAGTCCTAAGAACTAAATTCATATCCTTATGCTTACAAGACAAGCACCTTACATACTGTGTCATCTCCTCAGATCCTAGGGTTGCCTTTTGACAACATTTTAATATCATAGTTTGGAAGCTGTAACCCTAGCCACATTTCATACTGTAGTTCCTCAAATAAGCCTCATTTATACACTACATCATTCATTATTGACACACAGATTACCAATTCCATTGGAAAACCGTGTGTCCAGCATTTCTTGCATTAAAAATTAGCCAAGTTTTAGAAATAAGATGCTAGACTTCAAAACCTGACAGCTTTGGGTTTAGATTTCTGACTGACTTTGAACAAGCTACTTTACCCCTGAGCCTTGCAGTTTGGGGAGAATAAACATAATCTTCAGCTTTCATTTTACCTGGCAACCAGCAAGAACCAAGCTAGGACACAAGTCACAGTCCTCTTCAGCATTTTTCATTGGCTCAGAAAATTAGAAAGTTGTGTTTTCCTCCTGCATACCCATTACAATTGTACTGTGCAGAAAGTACTTGCCAATCATTGAGTGGATATCGATTAACATTTAGGACAATTCAAAGCATTTAGAATTAACTATTGGTTCAGACATCTGATAAGCAAATGCTCTAAAGCAAATGCAGCTAAGAACTAGCTTGGCTACTTTTTAAATTAAAGAAAAAAATCAGAATATATTATGGATGTGGAGTCAAATAAAATTACCTCCATCTATTTGTTCAAAAGTTTCTAGTTATCAGATAAAATGGGCAGAATCAGTCTTTGCCTGAGCCCTCTCCTCCCATCTCCTCCTTCTCTGTCCCCTCATCCCCTCCTGTTCCCTGCCCAGTGTTCTGCAAACGCAAGGCAACCTCTCCCCCACAGACATGCATGCCTCAGTCCCCTTTCTATATTTGTGATGCAGACAGTGACCCTTCCTTAGGCCTCTTGATACCTCTCTTCCCAGTCTGTGCTCTGACTCCTTCCCTTCTGTGTTTTCTGTTTCTTGGACTTGGCGCTAACCTTATCTAACATTTGGGCACTGACAAGGAAGGAACTCCTTTGCAATCCAGTGTCCTGGTGCGTGGCTCAGGGTCACCTGTTGCTGCAGCTCTACAGACCGCTGCACTCACTTTCACATACACAAACACACATGCAATTTCACAACCAAAAACCTTAACAAAAAAAAAAAAAAAAAAAGAACCAGGCAACAACAACAAAGTCCTCTCTCACAAATCAAACTTAAACAAAATAAAATATAATGCTATGAAACTTCTTTGTAGTGTGTTCAGGTCAGAATAAAAACAGACAATAAAAATGTGATGAGACCCAGTCAGTCTAAAAGGTACAGTGGAGAAGGGAAAATCGGTTCCTTTAACTACATCCAGATGTGGGCTCCCACCTGGCAACTATCAAATGTTCTCATCAGCATGCACATAAAGTATTTGTGCTGAAGTGATAAAGAGCCCACACACCATGACAAGAGCTTGTGGAATGTGAAATGGTATGGTGGAGTACATACTGTCATAATGGTGCTGCTATTCCTTCCATGAAGAGCCTCAAGAAATGTTCTGGAGCATTCTGTGTGAGAGGCCACCACATCAGCTAAGGTGTGCCTCTTATTTCTTACGTTTCCATATAGAAGAAACAAAGTTCCTCTCCTAATTTGAGCATAAGATTGAATAGACACAGGAGAGATTACTTGATCCATCTTCTCAGAAAAATGTCCGTCAACCTAGAAAGGGTACTTTGTCCTTGAGAGTTACCAAAGATAGGGATGAAGAATATAAAATTATCAGTTCTCATATGCTTATTCAATCTAGAGGTTAGGGAACTGACTTACAGATTGGTGACTGGCTGTGGTTAAACCAGACTTCTTACCCTGCCCTTCTGAATCCTTTTTAAACAGGTAAGTCTCCTTCTTCTCTACTCCCCCCCCCTCTCTCTCTCTCACACACACACACACACACACACACACACACACACATACACACACACACACACACACACACACACACACACACACACACACACACACACACAGCAGGAAATGGGTTATTTAGCTGATGAAAGAGTTAGAAGCCAGATTTGGTGGAAGGGTGGGTTTGCTAGAAGCTCAAAGGCCAGGGGCTTGTCTAAGGAAATGTCTAAGCTCTTCCATCCCATGAAGAGGAGTCCTTGAGGGGCCTTTGGGCAATCCTCTGTAGTTATGCCTCAAGGTGGCCCCCCACAAAGAATGACCCTAACTGTCCACTCCAGTCCCTATGTAGCTCTCTATGAGACCTTTCCACTTGGTCCCAGACTGCTCACCTGTTGTGTCTCAGGAACTGTCTGTCTTCTTTCTGAGGCATATTGGAACTTCTGGGAACCCTCCATAGCCCCCTTGGCTGTGCCAAAGCAACATGAGGGTCACAGGCTCATCTACTTGTCCAACAGCCTGCTGCATATGGATGGAGCCAGGTGGGGTCTTTTCTCAGAGACATAAAGCTACCCCAATGCCAAGTGAAACAGATCACCAAAGGAAATGAGTTTACCAAGCTCGTTTAGGGCCTTTGTGATTGTAAATAGGTGCCCACTTTAATGCCAGAACCAAGAGAGATAAATAGGAGAGTGGAGGAGGGTGATGTGAGAAGAGATCAGTGTGGAAGTACACGCCTCTGACCCTCTTTTCTCCTTCCACATCTTGTGTGTTGTTTCAGTTTCTTAAACACAAGCTACCCCAGAGCCTTTGGCTGTACCATCTTTTCTATCTTCTATGTCTAACATCATTCTCGTTTTAAGAATTCACTCAAGTGTGTCTTCTTAGAGAGGCTTCCTGGCTATACCATCACTTCTGGAGTGGGAGACAGTGAGTGTTGTGCCAGTATTTTCCTGTAGCCTAGCATCCCCAAATGGATGCCTGTATCTCATTTAAGAGTTGAATAATCACTGTCCCTAAGACTTTGGTCTTAGAGGCCATCTTGTGTTCTCTCTTTCAGCCTTCTTCCTTTTCCCCTCCTTCTCTCTGTCTCTTCTTCCTAAACTTTATTTTCTTTGAACTGAGCTTTATATGATGCTCAAGATTGCTGCAAACTTGTGGTCCTCCTGTCTCAGTCCCCCAAGTGCTAGGATTACCAGTGTGAGCTGTCACATCTGCCTTCAGTGGGGTGACTTTTTCAGCTGTGGCTATGGGGTTTGTCTAATCAGGGCCTCCTAGGAGAGACAAGGACCAGGCATCCCCCACAACTGAGAGAGAACATTTTCACGGCTGGGAAGCTGGCAGGCAGAACATTGAGATTTCCTATCTGGTTTGCGTGCCTAAATAATTTTGTCATTGTTCTTTCTTTAGCTTCTGTTTGATTTATATTTGGAAGTAATTACAAAGCTTGATTACAAAGCCAATGCAATGAAATATCATTATGAAATCAAGTATATACTAGTAGAATACCAACATGCCCAATAATGATAATACATCCAGCCTCTGCCATTTATGTTAAGGACATGGGGAACAGGGCTAATCAGTTCAGCTATTAAACACAAATGAACATCATAGAACATAGCTTGATAGAAGATTCAGCTTTGGTTCATTTCACTGCAGATGTATAAGACTGACAGAATGACTTGAAAATATACCATATGGTCTAGTCCATTGTGTGTCCTGTTAAGTGAGATAAAATACTGACAGTTCATTTAGAAATGAACAATTAATAAAGCTTTCTCTAGAGAGCATTTGGGAATCTGAAGAATAGAAAAGTTTTGTTCAATTAGATAAAAATTTGCTTAGGTTATAAGATAGAAGGCATTCTGAGTACAGACCACATAGGAGGCAATCAGTGTGATAGAGGAGACCATTCCTGTAGAAACGGAAGAATTGCTGACCTAGCCAGGTATCAGCACATTTTCAAACCTGCTCTATTTTAAAGAGAATGGTGAAAGGAATCTTTTTGGAAGTACTTGTTCTTCCAAAACACAGCAAGAAAGTAATCAGCAGCTTTAAGAGTCCCCGAGTACTCATTGACTTAATAGACAATTACGGCATATTGTGCTTTAAAAAGTTAGCTATTTTAGAAGTCCCTAATTACAGATTTACATGATAGACTTATCAAGAAAAAATAATACATTTCAAAATGTGCTTACAGTCTTAATGATATTATCTCTTTGAAATGTTCCCTGGTAAAGGGCTTATCCAGTGTCTGCCTTCTGGAAGTGTGAGGGCAGAATTCGCTTTGTTCTAAATGTGGCGCTGGGTTCCTAGTGCTGGCTCAGAATGATCTGGCAGAGAGCTTCCTCCCCACAGCTGGATGACTCTACTCTCAGTCTCTGTTAATGGTACAGAGGTGCTGGTGGGATATCCTTGGTTATCCCATGTACAGACCGACTCTGCCAGTGTTGAAAACAGAATAGTCACCGACCTCTGAAAGTCATGAAGTGGGTGGGAGGACATTAAGGCCTCACACATTTGCACCCTGCTCTAGTTATGGCTTACCTCTGGCCATGGCCTTACAGACACACAAGGTCTTGAGTTAGGCAGCAGATCTCTCAGGATTTCTCTGGGAGACTTTTAATCTTAAGAAAGTATAATACCTTCCAGGGAAAAGGAGTGAGGCTTGAGGAATCATACCCCTACAGGGAAATAACAGAAGCCTCCTGGGTAGAGCCATTGACTGGCTGCTGGTGACTCCACTCAAGGAGGCAGGCTATTGTTGGATGGATAAACTTTATGTATCTACTGTATTGACTTCTTCTTTAGAACATACAAATTCCCATGGGACATGATTTCTGCCCCCAGGAAACCATGGATTAAGAGGATAATGAGTCCCCTCTCTCTCATGACCACACACTGTTGCCCAGTCTGGCACTTCCATGACTGTCTGAGACACAAAGAAGATTGTATGGCCTTTTTGACTACTGCCCATATTAATATTTAGTGCTGATGTAAAACAAAACAAACAAAAACATGTCCTCTCAGTGACTGGAGTGTCTTCTCGCACAATTGGGAGGATGGGAAGCAGGGGAGAGCAACTCCCAGGGTCACTTTCAAGGCAAGCTGAGTGGTGTTTAATCTCCTGCAAAACCTTTTGTTCATTTGTTTTCTGTAGTATTAGAAAAAGTCAGTAGTGCTTGACAGTTTGTTTTACAAATGGATGTACCCTTAAATGACCCATAGGGATAAACAGAACCAAATATTTTAATGAAAAGAAACATTATGTTCTTCATATGGAAAAGAACTGTATGATGGTGATGAGTTTTGTTCACTCGGCATTTTAAGTAAACAAGAATGAGGAAGTTGAAATTACACAAACCTAGGATCCAGAGAACACTGGGGAGAGGCAAACTTTGAAAATTGTGTGGCATAGTTAGAAACTGTGAGCTTTCGACTTACTTTTTTCAAGTATGCTTTGATACTCATTAGAAATGAGATACTTATCACGTAGGTCTTTGGGGTGGTAACTTCGGGTAGCTGTCCATCTGGCAGTGATAGCCATTGAGATACATTCCCTGAGACACTCACAGGGCTGTCGTGTTTACAAAATCAGAACTACTCTGAACAGCCATAGCCACTTGACCATTTCTGATAGGACCCACTAGACTTGACCCCAGCAGTTCAGGCTCCTGCTGTCACTCACACATCTGATGGCATCCTGAAAAATGTTGCTATGCTTGCTTGCACTCATACCTTCACACAGTTTTTCTATATGCAGGATTATTTCTGTAAGTGCCAAAGAGGTGAAGGTCATTATGGCAGTGGTGGGGGTGAGATACAGCTGCTAAGAACGTGTCCCTCATTCTGCACTGTGGCTCCTCTCCTACAAGACATTAGCCCCCTTAGACCCTCCCCACTCTCCTTAGTGCTGCTTCGCTCTACTGTTTTTCTGCACATTAAAAGCTTTTATTGTCCTAACAAATTGTAAAGCAGAATAAAAGAAATGTGGTTATGTAAGTTTTCATTCTTTAATGTGCAGTTTATGTTTCCTAGATTGACAGGAACATCTTCCATCATTTACTTTGAAGTCATCATTCCCTTTTTTTATGGCAATGCACTTGTCTTGTGATGGAAGTCATTAGAATAGAAGAGGAATCTTTTATGTAACCTCCCACCAAATGGTATGACAATACCAACAGCCAGAAAAAAAGAATCCAGTAAACCAGACTAAGCTGCGACTCCACAGCTTCTCCCAGTGTTAGGTTCTAAATTCAGCAAGTGCTACCAAAGCATGTCTAGTCACAGTCAGTGGGAAGCACATAGTGGGCTGCTTCCAGCCATCACACTAGACCATGGGTGTGGTTGAGGATACGGTGATTTCATCAGAAGAGCTGAGAGGCAGACTACAAGCAAGCTCACACACCTCAACACACCAGCACATCAGAAGTTCAGGAGACTGTTCATACTTGAAAAACATGTTGAAACTGAGGAAGAATGTGAACATTTCTGGCTTCCACGGCTCAATAGAATCCAACCTATTTAATAGCTCGCTATCTGTCCCTCTCTTTGTGTGTGTGAGTGTGTGTGTTTTTATGTTGTGCATGTGTACACATATTTGCTTGTGTACACTTGAGCTTGCACATATGTGGAAACTCAATTAGATTGCATTCAGATATTTAATCACCTTAATGTGTATGAACACACCTGCTATTTTTAAAGCTACAAATGGTTGAGGAGAAATTGTATGTATATAAATGTATAGTAATTTTGAATATTATATAAATAAATGTTAAAAGAAATGCAGGGACAAATAAGCACACACATGGGCGCACGTGCGCGCGCGTGCACGCGCACACACACACACACACACAAACATAATAGTAGTGCTTCACTGTCTGTCTGGATAGAATCATCCAAATAGAAAGTCAACAAGGGAACATTGTATTGGAATAACACTATAGACCAAGTCCTATTGAACATATATAGAACATTCTATTCTACAGCTGCAGACTATATCATAAGTGTACACAGAACACTCTGTAACATCCATCCTATGTTGGACCTCAAATGAAATGTTTAAAAGATTAAGAAGATTAAAATAATTTTTAGTATCTTTTCTTACTGCAGTAGTATAAAACTAGAAATTAATAATGGCAAGGTACTTTGGAAAATTGACATAATTTTCCAGACCAATGGGTCAAAGAAGAGATAAAGAAGTCAGTGAAAGTATCTCAAGACAAGCTAAAATGTAAACACAGGAAACAAAAACTTATAGGATGTACCAAAACAGCAGTGTGAGGAGGGGCTTTTATAGAAATGAATATATCAGGGGAAAAGGAGGACTTGGAATAAGCAATTTGAGTTTACACCTCAAGGAACGTTTAAAAGATGAATAAATATCAAAAGAAGAATAAACTAGGCCAGAAGTCAATGGAAAGGACATAAATATCAGAGAACTAAATGACAAATGGCCCAGAATGAAAGAAGATCAAAGAAGCTCAGAGTTGTTTTTCTTTAACTGAAAAAATAAAAAAGCAAGCCTTTGATTGGAATACATTCAAGTTGATACCACAGAGATATAAAGGGCTGTAAGGAGCAACCATGAACAATTACATGATAAATTTGTAGAGGGAGCCAATCCACCCAAACTAAATCATGAGAAAATATAGAATCTGAGCATACTAATAATAAGTAAGGAGATTGAATCATTCGTAAAAAGTTTCCAGTGAAGAAAGCCCAGGATTGGATGGTTTCACAGATGAATTGTAAGTTCTACCAAGAATAAAAGGAACTAATGGCAGTCCATATACCACTTTGTATGTGTGTGTATTTATATACATTACATATCTACATATAATATATATCCATATACATATGCACACATATACATTGTATATTGTATATAAATGTATATAATATATACAATTGAAATGGAGACAACACTTCCAAACTTATCTTACAAGGCCGGACTCATCCTGAGGCTGTAGCTGGACAAAAGGAAAGAAATGAAAAGAAATTTGTGGCCCAATAATTCCCAATAGACAAAAATGTAAAACATCTCTACAAAATGGCAAAAAAAACCCCAAAGAAACAACAACATCAAAAAAAAAAAAAAAAAAAACCTTGAGTCGGGTGACAGTGGCACACACCTTTAATCCCAGCACTTGGGAGGCAGAGGCAGGTGGATCTCTATGAGTTTGAAGCCAGCCTGGTCTACAAAGCGAGTTCCAGGAAAGGCGCAAAGCTATGCAGAGAAACCCTGTCTCAAAAAACAAACAAACAAACAAACAAAAAACCCCTGAATCCAATAGCTCATTTAAGTAAGATTTATCCCTGAGATTCAAGAATGGGTTCAACATAGGCAAATCAATAACTTTGGGACTTTATGAAATGAATGAAGGATAGGTACCAGGTGATTATGTCAGTAGATACAGAAAATGCTTCTGACAAAATTCAACATACTTCAATTGCAAAAATACTCTTAATGAACTAGATACAGAACGAGAGGTCCTTAACATAATATAACCATTATGACAAGCCCACAGCTAAGATCATACTGAGATTTGAACAAAAACAAGATGACCTGCAGTCAACACTTTTATTCAACATATTGCTCAAAGACATAGCCAGAGAAATCAGTGGAGGATAAGAAATCAAAGACATCCAGACTGAAAGGGATAAGACATTATCTCTTTGTTGATTGTATGTGTATGTATGTATATGTATATATATGCATATCATATTATATATACATACATATACAGAGAGGGGGAATTCCATCAGAAACTTTTCCACATGGAGAAAAATTAAGTTAGACCCTTATATTATATGCATAAATTAACTTGAAATATATTAACAGCTCAAGTGTTAAGACTTAAAGCTGCAAACCTTGTAGAAGAAAGCATAGGGAAACAGATCCTTGACATTGGTCTGTTTGTTCGTTTGTTTGTGACTTTGCTTTGAGACAAGCTATATCTATGCAGCCGGCCTGGCCTGGAACTCACTACACAGACCCAGCCGGCGCTGACCTTGGCAAGTCCTCTTCGTTAATCTCCCTTGTGTTAGGAACTCGGGCATGCTGTGTGCCTGATTCTGGCATCAATTTTAACAGCGAGCTTCTGGATTTCATAACACAGGGAACAAAAGTAAAAACAAACTAGTGGGGCAATCTAGTAAGAAAGTTTCTGCAGACGAGGAAGATGACCAAGAGGCAACCTTTCTGCAGAAAGGGAAGGAGTATTTGAAAAGCACGCATGCGATGGGTAGAGCAGAGCCCTGTCTGTAAGGAACCGGCACAAGTAAACCACTCAAGATTGCCCAGCTGTACAGCGGCAGCAGAGCCTTCCTCCTGGCTTTTTAAAGGGTTTAGAAACATTTCCCTGAAGGCCTATACTCTTCTCTAATAACAAAAGCATAATTTTGTGTATTTAGTTAGAGATAATAAGTTGCAGTATAAATTCTTTATTTTGAAATATCGTGGTATATTTGAATGGAGAAATGTCTCCAATTCAATCCATAATGTCCCCTTATTCATTAATGTCATTACATTTATATGTCAGTTACACATACACACACACACACAAGCACACACACATACAAACATACAAACACACACACACACACACACACACACACACACACACACACACACACACACACACATTTGCACGTGCATTGTCTATAGTGTTCTGCCCCTGAAGTGCACAGCCCAGTCTAAGAGGTTCATTCAGGTACATTTCATTTTCCATCAAAGTTCAGTGCCCTTATTTATCCACCACACCAAATTTTTCAGGGAGCCTTGTGTAATTAATCATTTGTGTATAGTTAATGTATGATAAATGTACTTTATAATTTTGTTAAGAAAATATTTGCCTGTTCTTCATTACAAAGGTGGCATTTTACTCCTTCTAAATAATAAATAAAGCCCGAGGTTCCTCTTTTTTGCCTTAGGTGCTAAGAAGTTCCATCGGGTCTGTGGAAGAGACTTCTGGGAAATCATGTTTGTGCATTTTCCTTCCCCTTGCTATGAGAGAGATCACTGTTGCAGGCTCTGGTCCTCAGGATTGTCACAGTTCTGACTGTTTTCCTGTGCTACAAGGACTCTTAGATTACCTTTCCAAGGGCTTTTTTTCCCCTAGATTATCAAGGAAATATAAAATTTACATTTTAGGGAATTTTTTTAAATTTCTTTTTGCAGTTCCACTTAACCATTATTTTCCCGTTTCATACGCATATCAAAACGTGACATTTAGAAACTAGATAAGCAAATATGGTCTTTGGTCACTCAACTTCCTTCTGCTCGAGAAATTATTCTAGTACAGTAGGTATTGGTCACCTCTGATTTCATTAGTCAGGAGAGAACAGTATGGTTGACTTATAATTTCAGTTTGATAGATAATGCTTATTGCTTGCATTCTCCCACACTGAGTGATAATTATTTCATTAAAACTTTGCAAACGACAAGTAAATATCTTAGATACAGCGGGTTAAAAAAAAAAAAGCAGCATCTAGCTTAACTGCTTCTAATTTCAAATAAAGGCTATATCACTTTAATTACTTGAAAAAAAAGGACTTGCATACACGAATGGCCAATTTTATCAAGTCTAGCTCTAGTTGTAGCGTATTTGTCTCCTCGCCCTCCCTTGCTTCACTGGTGACCTCACTGCCTTTGCTGAGATTAGAGGAGGAACGGTGGAGATGTTTATCATACCCACAAAGGGTGTGGCAGCTCTCCCCGCACACGCTGTCCTTGTCCTAGTTTGTTTCTCTTACATCTGGGGCTTTTCTAATATTATTCTCCACTAGAGAACTATCATCGCTCTGACAAGAAAATAATAATAATATTTTGACAATAAGCCCACTTTTTGTGATTATTTTCATCCCACCCCCGATATAAGGAATCCTGAAACAAAATTCTCAAACTCAACTTCTCCTTCCCTCCCCCACCACTCTCCTTCACTTCTTTCACGGAATCATTCTTTTGCCAAACCCTGGAGCTGGTGGGATGTCTAGGCTCTCTCTCTCTTGGCACTGCCTCTGTGATTCTCCAGTGTTCTCCCCTGGGTCTCCTTTCTTCCCTGGCCTCCCTCTCAGCCTCCTTTCTGTCCCCTTTCTGCATCCACCTGTAAACATTTTCAGTTTGTGGTCCCGAGACTTTTGTCTCTCGGCATGAACTCCCCAGGAATCCCATCCCATCCCTTGGACCAGCCGCATCCACTCTGCCTCACATGCCTTGCCTCTTAGGAGCTTGCCACTGGCCAGGTTACTGAAAGCCTGTGCAAGTTTGGTCCAGTAGAGGAAGTGGGTGGAGCTCAGTGGGTATGTTCTCATCCACTCCTTTTTCATGTGGCACTTCCCGTCTGTCCAGTCCATCCCAGAAGAGAAGGAAGACTCCACCTCGACCACATCACCACTCACCGCCCTCTTTTCTGTCCTGGTGCCTCAGGAACTCCGTGGTTTCATCATGGCTCGCTTTCTTACCACCTGCAGGACCTTGGCTGCTCTGCCTTAAGGCACAACCCCACCTCCAGTGTCACCTTCTCTTCCTTGCTCTCCCATAAGTGCCTGCATGCCACCCTCTCCGTCCGGCATCATGTCCACCCTTTGACCTGATTGTTTATTGTATTTATGACAACAGAAGTTAAGCTCCAAGAGGACCAGGCCCTTCTGTTTGGTTGGTGACATATCCTGAGAATGTGGAATACGGGGGGACAAATAACACATGCACGATCTTTCTTAAAGTGAACAAAGAAAGCCTCCACAGTTATCCTTATTTTTAAAACAAGAAGGGATAAAGTATCCTCACTTGTGTGCTGTCAGTGACATTTAAATCTGCCTACCTTTCCAAACAGCAGTGTTTGCGTATCCTCTACCAGGTGTCACCTCTGAGTACTAATGCTGTGTTTTTACAAAAAGTTGCTGAAGGAATTAGGGTAAGTGCATGCAGTTTCAGCAATGAGTCATCAGTGGTGATAAAAGGATAAAGATGCTGCATCCGGGTCCTTATTCTCTAATGCTGGCCAAGCTCTATCTGGACTGATGTGCATTTAAATGAACTGAGTTCATTTGTTGTCCTCAGAGTTAACGTCACTCTGTTCTGGGTTTTCTGTACATCCAAGCAAGTGGCCTTCTGAGAGGAAGCTGTGGCCAGTTTTGGGGTGTGGGGAGGATGGCCCTAGTCTCTGACCCATTCTGGTTGCTAAGCCCAGCCTTTTCAGAGTGGATTATAGCGAAGTGGATTATATCACTCAGACACCAAGAAGGGCAATTGGAAATACAGGACAGTTCCCTTTCCCATTTCCTAGCAATCAGTACAATCTCGATTCCTGATTCTGCTTTGATTGCTCCCATCATATCATGTTTATGTGGTAATGGATCTAACCCCCCTTTTTTTATATAAAAAGGGAAATTGCTTGGTTTTAACGAAGAGAGAAAAACAACAGAATTGCTACTTTAGCTTTACATTTTTTTCAGCGGCTTGAACTGCAGAATCTGTTTGCAGACGTTTATTCAAAAAGGGCTGTTTGTGCTCTCCGATCTCTGGTGGTGGGTCCAAGGCTGTCAATGTTCTGGGCCAAAGCTGTGTCTCAGTCCCTCCTCCTTCCTCAACGCTTCTGCACTTGTCCCTGCATTTGTCACCTCGCGGAGTTCACATCTTCCTACAGGAAAGCAATGGCCGCCTCCCCTTCACCCTTCGTATAGGTCCTACTGACAGAAATGACAAATGACCATGTCTGCCTGTAGGAAAGCCAAAAGGTGGGCACATGGCTACCTTGAATAAAAGTTAGCCAAGAAGGGGAGTGTGAATATGGGGTAGACAGCCTGAGTATCGTGGTGACCACAGAGTGTCTGAAACTTGGGGGTCCCATTTTATCTCATTGTACGGTGAAGGGGTATCCCGGTCCTTAGGACATCTTCAGTTTTGTACAAATGTTTTCTGTTCATCTTTGCAAAATTACCCTGGCTGTTCAGTTTGCTCATGCCTGAAGGAACTTTCCACCTTAGATTTCCAGTAAATCAGAAGCTATTCATGTTGCATGACATGGTCTAGTGGCTCATAGTAGTTAGAGGGACAGAGACTGGCTTCCGAGGCCTGAACTGAATGAGGATAAAGTTATGATTATTCACAGCACTGTGGTAAGTGCTACCCAGCCAGCATTGTGGATCATCACTGCAGTTGTTACTGTCAGTACTTATTGATAAGACACACCTAGAGAGTTGCCGCCCTGTACCAGCCACTGTGTGAATGGCTGCCAGAGACACACTGTGGAAACAAGTTAGATATGGAGATTTATCACCCCAACAAAGCCAGCCAGGAAGGCAGCAAAGCAAAGTAGGAAGGTAACTCCAGGAAAAGGTGACAAGGTCTGGGACCATCTCCCTGGAGAAACAATTTAGAGCAGAGAAAACTTGGCTAAAGACTTATACTTCTAAATATCCAATGACCAGTGAGATATTCTTGGCAAAATTATCATTTTATGGAAAAAAAACCACATCATAGGTACCTTTATCATAGAGTCAGTGATGAAAATTGTTGCAGAATTTGCAGGTTTTTATTTTCCCCTGACAGACGACTCTCTGTCTAATTCTCCTCGGAGTTGACCCTCAGTGGGGAAGTTGCTAGGCTCAATGCATTTTTTTTTTTTTGTGACAGAGTTTCTCTGTGTAGCCCTGGCTGTCCTAGAACTCACTTTGTAGACCAGGCTGGCCTCAAACTCACTGAAATCCACCTGTCTCTGCCTCTCAAGGGCTGGAATTAAAGGTATGTGCCACCACCACCTGCTGTGGGATGTTCTGTATGGCAAATGTGTTGCTCTGATTGGTCAATAAATAAAACACTGATTGGCCATTGGCTAGGCAGGAAGTGTAGGCGGGACAAGGAGGAGAATAAAGCTGGGAAGTAGAAGGCTGAGTCAGAGAGACACTGCCAGCCGCCACGATGAGAAACAGCATGTGAAGATGCCGGTAAGCCATGAGCCACGTGGCAAGGTATAGATTAATAGAAATGGATTAATTTAAGCTGTAAGAACAGTTAGCAAGAAGCCTGCCACGGCCATACAGTTTGTAACCAATATAAGTCTCTGTATTTACTTGGTTGGGTTTGAGCGGCTGTGGGACTGGCAGGTGAGAGAGATTTGTCCTGACTGTGGGCCAGGCAGGAAACCTCTAGCTACAACCACCCAGAGGTTCAATGCACTTTTATTTCATGTTCTTCTTCACTCTGTCTTTGTTTTATCTTTCGTTGTGGTCTTAATGTGATAACCCTCCTCCAAATCATCCAGGCAATGCCTCTCCTTGCAGTTCTCACAAGGAGAGTAATACGGTGCCCTTCGGGGATTGGAAACAAAAACATCTGGGCAATTATTAAAAATATCACTCTAAACTATAACTTAATCCAGGGTGTAAGAATATCATAGAAAATAATATTAAGTTGTATTTCCTGTGTATGATGTGTTATCCACTGAGCTGCATCTGGGATGACGGAAATGTTTTCTGTTTGCTTGGTTTTGACTTTCTTTCCTGAAGATGGAAAGAAGCCTTGTGTGTATTCTCACTGTTTCTTCTCTTACATATCCCTCTATTCACTATAAGTTAGATCTCTTTATTTACTAAATATAATCGAAGCATATTTCTTAATTAAGGACTTAATAATTTTTAAGCATCAGACCCTCTGGTTTGTTTAAAAGTTAGTTTTTATTTGTTTGTTTTTAAGAACAATTTCCTGGGAGCAGCAGTTTTTTACTAGGGGTTTTACCTCGGGCAGCCTTGAGGCAAGAACTAGGCAAGCCCTTGCTGTGTACCTAAGATCTATGCCTTGCCAGAGATGAGACAGTTCCTGTTTTGCCTATTTGTCCTTCGGGTTGTTTTAAAGTCAAGGAGTATCTAAGACACAGTTTTCTATGGTCTTGTAAATAGAATGAAGATGTTTGGGATGTTTAAATTTGTTTGAATAGTACCAGGCATGGGACCCAGCCTTGCTTAGTATTTTCATGCAATATAATCACTCTGTGCTGTGAGTTTTCGGTTACAGGTAAGCCTCTTTCTAGCCCGTGAGCACCTCACAGGAAGAATTCTAGGTTGTTACCCACCCCCCATTCATTTATAACCACTTACTGAGGGCCAGTTAAGTGTCAGGCTAGATATTGGCTTCACAGAGTCAAAACAGCCTCTGATCTAACAAAATAAATAGACGTCAAACAAATGGTTTCATTTATAGTTGAAATAGGTTTCCTGTGCTGAGAATATCCATGACCAAGGAGGATAGGTTAATATGGGTTGAGTAGTGAAGTACGGAGAGCACCAGAGGTCACTCTGAGGCATCTGTCTGTGAAGGGGGAAAGTGAATAGCCATGAAGAGAGAGGACTATGAGGTCTATTGCTTCTGTTTTTATTTTCCTTTATATAATGTATAAAGCTGGATTGTGTTTGAATTCAATGTAATAGTCTAACGATCCTGAAGAATGAGACTGTGAATCCACACAAAAATGGTGGGGAATTTGCTGTGAAGAGAAACAAATGTTCCCTGCATTGCAGCGGAAAGGGGGAAGGGAAGTGGCCATGAGGACAGAGGCAGAAGAGGACAGATCCTGTCCACTGGTCCCTGTTTTCTCAGTTGGCAGCAGGCAAGCTCTGCCACTGAGAGCCAGAGACTGGCCGTGAGTGAAGGATTTTGCACAGTCAGCACCATGCATGATTATTGCCCCCCCTCCCCCTCAGGAGAATGTAGTTATGTAAAAACACTTGGGGAGCAGTCTGACTGAGTGAATCCAAGGTTCCCCTTCCCATAGCTAGGTGTGATCGGATGTCAAAGAGCTTCAGTTATTTGCAGTAGAGTATCCAAGAATGGCAGCTAGGTCCTGAGTTAGATGAGCCAGTGGCTTCTGGTGAGAGGGAACTGAGGGGGGAAAGTAGATGGCCTGGAAAATCCACTGATGTTGAAAACAGCAGCAGCAGTTGGGACTCCTGAGTGAGCTGACTAAAGGGATATGCTTTTATCATCAGCTGGACTGCTGTTTCAGTGAGTGGGGGACAAAGTAGTCCCAACAAGGTCCACGCTGTGCAGCCGGGTGGCTCAGGGAAGAAGACACTGGAGATGAGGTTAGTGATTGGAGTAGTGGGGCTGTACACACGGACAGGAAGTCCTGGTAGGCTTTGAGCTTACCTGGGCCAGCTGTTGGAAACAGAATCAGGTGAACCTCAGTGATTTGGATGTCAGTCTTTCCTGGCTGACAGAGTGACAGAAGCAGATTGGGAAGAGTGGTCTGGGAATATGAGGGTCAGGAGGTCTCTGAGTGACACTGGAAGGGCAGGCAGCACTGACTTCTTTCACATGGGTACCCAGAGAAGTACCTCCTAAAGAGCGCTGTGGGGCAAGTGTCTTTACACACGTCCAGAAGACACTAGAGATAGGAGACAAGAAAATCCTGGTCCACACCAGGTGTAGTGAGGGGAGCTGGAAGCTTGTTGAGCCTGAAGTAGAAGTGTGAGAGCTGGGAGTGGGGAGGAAAGCGTAGTGTTGAAGAGAGATACCTCCTAGGTACGAGGAAGTAAAATGGAACATTCCATGAGCTGTGTGTGTGTGTGTGTGTGTGTGTGTGTGTGTGTGTGTGTGTGTGTGTGTGTGTGTCTATATCTGTGTTTGTATGTCTCTGTGTGTGTGCGTGTGCATGTCCAGGTATAGATGGATGCTTGTGAGCACAAATACAGAGCTGAGCTTGGGGATTTAGCCCTGTTCATCTTTAGAGGCCATCTTATTTGGGTGTCATCATAAGTCATCTCAGGCCTGGCGAGTTGAGAGCAGTCCAATAGTACAGCACAGTGTTATCTAAAAGAGAGAGAGAAAGGGAGAAGGGTGAAGTATGAAGTTGGTTTTTTCTTTGCCTTGTCTTCACAGCCACATTGGGGAGCTTGGCCAGGGAGAAGGTGCTGGGCTCTGCATCCCCACTCACTGGCTTGGTTGTGGACATTTATGGAACTTAGTCATCAGTTTGTGGCTGTGTAGCTTTTGCCATTACTAATCTCTAAAAAAAAAGTGAGCATTCTCGTATCTGTTTTTATAAAAAGTTCCGCAATGCCTGTTCATTCCCCTGCCTCTGATGCTAGCCATGCTGCAGACAGCCATCATAGGCTCTGTCACGTCCTTTTTTATAAATCGTCACAGTACTCTGTGTTTTGGGTGACAATTTGTTTTAACTTGTAAAGTCCCAGTTAACATCATTTGCATCTTTTAGGCTTTCCAATTCTTTTTCAGCAAGAGTTTTCAAGCTATGTTCTTTTACTTCCTGAAGGGGCACATGACGTGAAAATCCTTCCAGGTCAAGCTGTATGTCCAACTCCTGGGTGCCGAGGAATAGGCCATATCCGTGGCCCACGTTATGCAGGACACCACAGGTAAAGATTTTCCTTACTTAAATCATTTTAGGGATGAAAGAGAGCATTGTACAGACCAGCAGCTGTATGTAACATTGTAAATGTGTCTCAGAGGCTGCTGCTACATCCCGCCATCACTGTGCCTTTCTGATGTACTCATCCTACCTGTGTCTTGCTCTTGTTCTGAACCATCTCCACACCTGCCGAGTCTTTCTCATAGAAAATTCCAGAAACTTTTCTCTCCTGTTTTCTGTTTATTTTTAAGTTTCCCCCCTCCTTTTTATTCATATGGAGGATAGATGATTCTATTAAAGAATATTAAATGAGAGCGAAATTATTTTCAAGTTTTAGGTGTTTAAAAGAATGCAGAGTAAATGGTAGTTATAAAGAAATGTATGCAAATAAATTTGTAAATCTTTGCTATTGTTTCTGTCCCCAGTAGTTTGTAAAGTTATGCGTAGATGAGTTATTCATATTAACGATCTAGTAAGAGCCCATAAATTAAAACTGAAAAGAACCGATATTAAATTTTCCAAATACAAACATCAACAATAAGCATGAAGAGAAAGGAATAAATCATGTAACATGTGAAGTAAGAAATCATTTGCTCACACAGCAGAAATTTAAATGTAACACAAGAAGCCCTTGCTTTGTCAGGGAATGGCAGTCTGAGAAGGCAATGCCCAAAGTCCTTCCAAGGTAATCAATGCAAGTGTACCTAGAAGAAATAGTGGGAAACATGCCGCATAACTACCCATATGTCAGTGTAATGTGTGTAGACATGTAGCATGCCCATTGAAAAGAAAGGAACCAAATGCATGCAGACACCTTGGTGGCTTGTGGACATCTGTGGGGTTATGAGCAGAATTGGATCTATTGAAATGTCTCAATGTTCTGTGGGGGGAAAAGAAAATTAGTGAAGGTCAAACACGGCTGGCAAAGGCAAGAGGCTGGTGCAGAATTAGGAGGGTTGTCTGAATTGGGTGAGGCCTCTGTGGATGTTGGAGCCACTTTTCAGACTTTATCAGATGTGGCTACAGAGAATCTTCATTAGAGTGTGTGTGTGTGTGTGTGTGTGTGTGTGTGTGTGTGTGTGATGTGCATGCATGTGCGCAAGTGTGCCTATGTATGTACTTGTATGCAAAGTGTGTGTGTGTGTGTGTGTGTGTGTGTGTGTGTGTGTGTGTGTGTGTGTGTTTATGTGTACTCTGAGCTGCAAATTCCAATCTGGTATTCCCTAGCCCCGTGAGTCTGTTTCAATTTAAATTAATTAAGATTAAATAATATGAAAATATCATCTCCATATTTCAAGTACTCAGTGGTCATCTGTGGCTATCGTCCCCAACAACTTGTGTGTAAGACAGTTACACCACCACAGCGTTCCAATTTACACACTCAAAGGAATCTCATGTAGTATTCTGCCTTCTTTGTGGAATTTTCCAAGTGACAGGTTTTTCTTAGTTCTTCCTTTACAACTAGGCTCATTGTCCGCCAATGTAACTAAGTCATAATGTTGCAGCTAGTCCTTCCGGCAGGCAGAGCTCTCAGAGGACACCCTCCTGTGGAACTTATGCTCTCTGGAAGGTCTTGCAGCCCCCTGCCCAGCAGGCTCCCTGGAAGGTCTTGGAGTTCTCTGCCCAGCAGCGTCCCCCATGTTCTCCACTTCTTCCAGCTGTGTGTGTCACTGACTCACCTTTTCTGGCTGGATTCTAAAGAAGCCAGCGCCACAGTGGGCATGCTTTCCCTGTTCCAGAAGTTTCTCTAAACCCTTCACTAACCCAATATGTTAAAAACAGAGCCTACACACTGTTCTTTTTTGTGTTGTTTAATCATTAACATGACTATGTCTGATGTGTTCTATCCACCAAATAGTTGTTCAAGGTTGGATTGCACAAACTAGAATGTAGAATAAAGATGAGTGAAACCTAGAGAGGGGAAAAGCCCATGGTAGATGTATGACAATGCCAACAACTGGACATGGTTAGTGAGTCGGGAGGCATGAGAGAATGTCCGCTCTCCCGAACCCACATATGCTTGGGGCTGTTTGGTTGGCTCTTGTCCAGCTGTAGAGCTGGTTATGACACAGAAGGGACTTGTGTAAATAAAGGCAAGGTGTGAGAAAGCTTCCCAATCCCAGAGACTCAGAAATGAACATCTGGAATTAGTTTATCTTTAATTTCAGAAAAGATAAAATTTTAAGAATTAGATTTTTTTTACCCTTACATGCTTACTAAGTACTAAGGCATTTAAGTAAATACATAATGTAAATAAAAATCCAAACTTATGTTTGAACAGAAATCCTATAGCCTTACTTCTATTTAACAGCATTTTATACTGATAAATGAGGCCATGTCGCCCAGTGGAGTTGTGTAGACTGTAGGAAGGCGGTCATTGAAGAGGGGAGACCTCAGGTGATGTGGCAAGCTCTAGGTCACACTGGACATCTCTTCTCTGACTTTAATTACTTAACCAATTGACTTCCTGTATAATTTGAGAATATATTTACGTTGTCTTGTAATTAACTGAATAAGATTTGTTGTGTCGTCTCTAGTCCTGGAGTGTGTTTCCACATTCTTTGTATTATTGTGGCCTAAACCTTACAGAATTCTGAAAGTGTAAAAGTACCACTCTTCACTTCCTGTCTGAAGGTGTCTATCCCAATGCACACACAAATCCACATATACACATGCACAAGCCTGTTAAAAATATTCCATCTCTCACCCAAAGGGATTATCATGAACTTTGTTCCTATAGTCAAAAAGATGGAAAGCAGCAGATGAGGATTTTAAAGCATCCCCGCTCTTCACACCCAGATATACTTCAGCGTCAACTGTGGCTTGAATCATTCCTGACAAATTTAAAGGAAAAAAAACTTATATATTCTAAACAGAAGAACTTTTTTCTCTTGACATAGGTTTATTTTTAAAACCAAAAGGCATCATTCTGCAAGATGCCTCTTGCAATCTTATTCCAAAGATTATTAGGCAATTATTTTTATAGTCAAAGAAAAAGAAAAAAGGAAAACCAAAAACAGACCCCCAACCAGTTGCACTCCAGGCCTGTGTTTAAGTTTCATTTTTATTATTGTGATGAAACACCATGACCTAGGCAACTTATAAAAGAAAGTATTTAATTTAGGCTTATACTTGCAGAGGGTTAGTGCTCATGATGGTAGAGCAAAAGCATTGTGGTAGGAACAGCTGAAGGCTCACCTTACGATCACAAGTAGCAGATAGGGGGAGAGAGAGAGAGAGACAGAGACACAGAGACACAGAGAGACAGAGACAGAGACCTGGGGAATGACAGGAGTCTTTTGAAATCTCAAAGCCCACCACCAGCAATACATGTACTCCAACAAGGCCACACCTCTTAATCCTTTCCAAACAATTCCACCAGCTAGGAACCAATTATTCAAACATACAGTCTATGGGGACCATTCCCACTTAAACTACCACAGCCAGTATAAAGCATCCCCTGTTCCTGCTTCAGAAGCCTGGGGAAGTATGAAGTCGCCCAGGTCTGCTGCTGCAAGGACAGTGGCAGTAAAGCCCTGTTTCCCTGAGAGCTCCCCGACTGGGAAGAACACACAGTTAGTGCTTATGGTTTTTACCTAACTGTGTCAGAATTTCCAGTTCTTATATTGAAGGGCTGGTATTTTGAAAGGAAGTGAAAGTCTCTTAAAATGAGTTAAACGAGTTGTCAGTGTTTCATTTTATTCAGCGGACAAGAACAGTGACATCAAGATACCACTGAAGACTTTTGAAAGTAATCTGTCATGTCAACCGATCAGGCAGGCAGACCCCTGCAGGCCCTTTCTAGACAGATTTCAGTTGGCTCTATTTTCACTTTTGTTAAAGTAGTCAAGGGGTTAACAGCAGAATTCAAGACTATTTGAAGCTTATGTAGAATATAAGCCATTATTTGGAAGAAACTGCATCAGTTCTATCTGTGAGAAAATGGGACTTTTGGCACACAATTATCATGCAATTTACATTTTATTTGAATGAATTTGCATGGTGGAGAGAATGAAGTAGTCATATCTGTTAACATAAAAATATTTAAAGATAGCCATCTAAAAACTTAATTTTTGAGTCAAGATCCAGGATGAACTAGAAAAATGTGTTTTTTTTTTCCTAAATAAATAGAATAGTCTTGGAGACTTGATCTACTGCTGTGTCATAAAAAGATGCAAAGGTAATTTATTGAGGAATGAATAATTACATTCTTCACACAGATAGCTAGGGAGCCCTATGGCGTGGGGGGCCTCTGGCACATTGCAGGTGGGTGGGATGCAAGGCACACATGGCTAATGTGTTGCAGAAACACAAGGGGACACCTGCTGCTCAGAAGTGGGGTTTCATTTCCTCGAGGTGATTTTGAGTATTCCTCATGCAGTGAGATCACAGGTCAGCCTCCAGATGGAGTTTACATGGAGTAACTTTGTCAGCTCAAATCTGAAGATGAAATCACTTCAGGTGTGTGTGTGTGTGTGTGTGTGTGTGTGTGTGTGTGTGTGTGTGTGTGTGCGCGCGCGTGCATGCTCACCCACAGATGTTCATATTTAGATTAGGCTGGATAGAATGCCCAAGTCAGATGCTCTGACCTCTCACTTACTATGTAGTATGGGTCAGAATGCCCCACTCATCTTGGCTTCAATTTCTATCTATCTAGTAAATACCTCTTGGCCATTAGAAAGGGTGGTGTTAGCATTCATAAGAAGTTACAACAAACATAAATTGTATGTCTATTTGTTTGTAGAGGAAGAAATGGAGCTATATAGTTATGTGTCCCAATCTGGCCTTGGACTCAATTTTCCTGTGTTGAGATTACAGGGATGTGTAACCTTCTCCTTCAGTCATAAATCTGAGCCTGGAATCTGGGATTTCTTTCCCTGCTTTGTTTAGCCTCTTGGTCTTTTAAGGATCGAATGTAGCAAGTAGAGGGGTGTGTGTGTGTGTGTGTGTGTGTGTGTGTGTAACTAAATTATCCCCATTTTTTTCTTTCAGCCTTGGTCAGGTAGATTTCACTCAGAACTCTTTTTTCTTCATTATGTTGAGGGTCTGGTGCCATGTTCTCTTACTTTTTCATTGTTGAGAAGTCAGCTGTCATTCAAGCATAAGTCCACCAGAAAGACTGGACCCTCCCGACAGCCATTTCCTCTAACTACCTTCTGCACAAGTCACATCTTTTATCCTCAGTGCTCTGAAATGGGCCTCTTTTCTCCTATTGTTTTAATCTCACTGCTGTTTCAAGCCCACATCTTTTACTTCTGGGAAATTCCCTGGTAAGATCACTTTAATGATACTCTTTTCTTTTTTTCTTTTCAATTTACTTCTTCTATTATGTTTGTTCCTAGAATGATACTTGAAATTCTCTCACCTGGCTTTAAAGACCTTGTCTCTTGGTTAGCTTCTGCAACTGTTAATCCTGAAGTTGAAGCCTGCAGTTTTACTCAGGGATCTATCAGTTTCTGGGGATACATTGTTGTCTGATTAGTTTCTTAGTTGAGTGTTGGTCTCATTTGATGGATTGTGGGTCTTCCCTTGCCTCATGCATTGATTCTTTTCCTCAGCAATGTCTGTCCATCCGTCTCTCTCTCTCTCTCTCTCTCTCTCTCTCTCTCTCTCTCTCTCTCTCTCTCTCTCTCTCTCTCTCTTTCTCTCTCTCTCTCTCTCTCTCTGGAAGGTGTGAACTTGCTTGGCTTCCTCCCCATCATGTATCAAGGGCATTTCTCAGATCCTGGTGGTCTTTCTCTGTGTTCACTCCTGAAAGTAGGGTCTCAGAAAGCTGACCAGAAGTTCTTGGGTGTGCTGTAGACTTGTGAATGGGCTCTGGAAGGGTGACTTGGCGCTGACTGGACACACTGGGGAAACACTGTGGACTTGTGAATGGGCTCTGGAAGGGTGACTTGGCGCTGACTGGACACACTGGGGAAACACCCTGTCAACTTCATTTCCTAGTGTGCCTTCTGACTCCAGAAACCTCCTCTTCAGTTTCTGCCATTCTCTTGATCCTTCTGTTCTGCAGTACTCTCCTTTCTTGTGATATACCTGTACGCATCCCTACACTTTACCCATTTATTAGTTTGTTGAGGAGAAAAATAAAAGAAATTATGGTAAAAGGAAAAGGATACATTCAGTTTTCTCTTTATCATACTTTTATTCTCATTCTAAACTGTTTTTATTGCCCATGATAATTAACCTAATTGTTTATGATTATATTCCTACCTCTTTGTAGTTCCTTCATCTCTCCACAGGAGAGCTCTCCTCATGGAGATCAGAAGTAAAAGAGCTTATAAAACACCCATGCCATTTTATTTGTCTCTGTAAGTTGTGAGAATTTACAAGGGCTTATTGAAATGGGGTCTCAAAGTGTGGCCTTGGGGTCAGATGCATAGTCCTTAATTCATTGCCACCTTTAGTTAAAGTTTTCTTGGGCCAAGAGAGCGACTGATTGCCATGTAACCACATTTGTCTGGTTCCCTGTCATTGGCTAGCTGTTGTCCTTGACGCTGTGCTACCACATAGTGAAACTGTACTGAGTAGAATTTAAAAATAAACTTGCCAGTGCAATTTTCCCCCAACAGGCAGATGGAAAAAAAAGTATTTGACTTTAAAGAATACTTTCAATTCTCAAAATGACATGATTAATTACCCAATTTTTGTAAAAGCATTGATAGTGTAACAAAAGGTCAGCTATGGGTCCTCATATTACTTCTATCTATTTCTGTAAAATTCTCCAAGGCTAATGTATAAGTCTGACTTTATGAAATGTGGAGTAATTATATGGGAGTTCAATGTTTTCAGTTTTTAAAGATGGGGATTGCATGTGAAGTGTGTGTAGCAAAAGCAGTACTTGTGACACATTCTGAAGATTTTATTAAGTGCAACATTCCAAGTCACGTGAACTACCGGATACAGGAACTGTATGCTTAGTGTGATGAAAGCAAGCATGGCTTTGGTGGCGGTAGTGGTGGTGGTGGTGGTGGTGGTGTGTGTGTGTGTGTGTGTGTGTGTGTGTGTGTTTGTGAAAACACTGATACTCAACTAAGAAGATTAAGATCTCCTTGAAAACCCAAATCACAGTTAAACAAAAATAAAGAAAATCCACTGTCTTAAAATTAAAAATAGCAACCAGGGATTAATGTAGCTCTCAGCCTGTCTTAGATATACTTCTTATTTCCCTGGCTACTGGTTAATACAGAGATGTGGTCAAAGGGAGTAGGGAAAAAAAAACTGTGGAGTTCTTAGCCCTAAATGGAAAATTTATATCACACACATACCCTTCTGTAGCTGAAAGTTTTCCTTTATCCCGTCTGGTCCGCAGGCACTCAGAGGCCTATATTAATTAAAACTGCTTGGCCATTAGCTCAGGCTAACCACTGACTACCTCCTACACTTAGACTCAGCCCATTCTGTTAGTCTATATGTTGCCATATGTTCCATGGCTTTACCTGTGTGCCATTACATGCTGCTCCCTAGATGGCGGATTGGCGTCTCCTCCCTCAACTTTCCTCTTCCCAGAATTCTCCTTCTCTGCTTATCCTGCCTATACTTCCTGCCTGGCTACTGGCCAATCAGTATTTTATTTAACCAGTGTACAAAAGCGTTATCCCACAGCACCCTTCTCATCTCAAGATTCTGGGAACATTATGGAAAAGGAGATAGAAAGATAGATATGACAGCTGAGCCAGAGTTGTGGGCATGACAGGGCCAGTGTACCAATGAACTCACTGTAACTCTGGTTGCCCATACAAGACCTACACAAGACAGGCCCGCCAACATTCATCATGGAAGAGGGAAGGGCTCATGAGACGCCATCTTTCCCCAAGAGACTACGGGCAGTTAATGGTAGCTAGGGAAAAGAGGGGTAGCCACTGATAAGTTGCCCATGTTCCAGTACGTAACCTCCTTGTGCTCATATATGCAATTCTATCTAAACTCACTGGTCTCACATAAATGATAAAGACATGGACACAGGAGAGGGTTTGCTGGTAAGAAGAAAGCTTCCAGCAGCAACAGGAACAGGAGGAGGAGACCAGGGACCAGGGTAAAAAGGACTCAAATTTATCACATACGTGTATGAAACTATCAAAGAATTTAAAAAAAAATAGAAATAGAGTGAATATACATTGTCTTAAATTTGAAGTCCATACTTAATATTAGAATTTTCATTTCATGGGCAAAATTAAAAATTTGGAGAACACAAAGAAGTATTTATAAGTAACCCTGGGAAGCCGGCAAGAAGACTCAGTGGGTGAAGGTGTTTGCTGCTTAAGGCTGGATTCAGTCCTTTGAACATCCCCAAAGAAGAAGGGGAGAGCTGCCTCCGCAGCATGCCCTGGCATACATCAATACATTAATAGTAAATATTTTCATTAAGTAAAAATAACCTCTGATAACCCAAACACCAATTTATGTGCCTTAAATGAACTTAGTTTTTCCTTTCCTCTTTTTATTATATGTACATACAATCACTTTTTTTCATATCTGGGTTATCAGACAGAATATTTGACTTTTACTTCTGTTACTAATTTTTTTTAAAGACAGTACTTTCTCATATTGTTAAAAACTCTTTAGGCACACAATAGGACTTTATGTTTTTTTGGTGCATCGGTGTCAAGATCACTGTCTTTCTGTTGTAAATTTTATATCAATTAGAAATGACTAATTCGTTCCACTGCCCCCAAGTTCTACCTTGTCCCATATTAAGAGTGCCAAAATTACACACACACACACACACACACACACACACACACACACACACACACACACACACATGTATGTATGTATGTATGTATGTATGTATGTATGTATGTATGTATATAAAATGTTCAAATATATTTGCTAGAGCTTGAGGAGTTAGCTCTGTCACTAAGGACCTGAGTTTGATTCCTAGGGCCTATATACACCAATATGGGGACAGGATTCCTGTGCTGGGTAGACAGCCAGCCATGGATGGATCCCTGGAGATTGCTTCTTAACTGAATGTGCCTAACAAGGTTGGCTAAATTTGGCATTGCATTCTTTCTTCTTTTCTTCTTCCTTCTCTTCTCTCAACCCACTTCCTGTCTCTTAGGAGCACAGATCAATTCTTAGAAGGAAGCAGTGAGCAACAGCATTGGTAGTCTTAGAGCTGCACTTTCCTTCTGTCTGTTTGCTAGACACCCACAGGCTTCTCCACCCCTGTCTCCTCAGTTCTAGATCCATCAGTTTTTGTTCCACTTCAAAGTCTGTGTGCAAGTTGATTTTGATGTCTGACTATCCTACATTACATCTTTGCATTTCAGAAAACACTTCTCATGTGTGAACGACACTGATTGGAGATAGATATTTAATCCAGGCTTTCATCATTCAAATTTACCTCTTCATTGCGTCACTCAGCTTTTAGTACTTATTATGGTGGGGGCAGAGTTCTCCACTAGCTGGTGTGTGTGTGAGTGTGTGAGTGTAAGTGTGTGTGTGTGTGTGTGTGTGTGTGTGTGTGTGTGTGTGTGTGTGTGTAGTTTTACATATGTCCAAATGTTTGTATGTAGTTTTCATTCCATATACCAATTATTCTACTTAGATTGCTTTCAGACAACATCTTTCTTGGATGAGATCACCTCTTTCCACATAATTTTCAATGTTCTGTTAGATTCTTGTCTCTGGCATCCCTGTCATGTGACATTCTGTCATGTGACATTGGATCAGTAGCAGCCCTCCTGTCTCTCTTTGCTTTTATTGTTCTCACTTCCCAGGAGTACTGGGAAATCACTTGACTGCATACTCTCAGGAGTTAGAGAATCTTGTGCACCTCTGAATTCTCTCCCTGGGGTGAGTGTATTACACCCTCTCACAAGCTTCCCAGCCTCCACTCTGACCAGCTTCCTCACTGCTTGCTCACCAGCTTAAGTAGATCTGTTTTAATGTAGTGATCGGTATTATATTTCAAAGGCAAACATAGCTCAACATACACAATCAAACAGGACTTAAAAGAACTCACACTTTAGTTGATTTTAACAACATATAAACATCCCTAGAATGAAAATTATCATCTCTCTATTACTTTCCAAAGTAGTACAATTTCAAATCAGCTTATCCTTTAACTAATGGCAAGTTAGCTAATTTCTTTAATGCCAGAATAAATTCATGTCATTTTGGGACTTCTGCATCATCATCTGTAGAACATGATGATGTTTCTTGATGAGTTCTCATTTCTCTGTATTGGTGTGGTTTCTTTTCCTATAGCCATAGGGAATGTGATCAAAGACCCTCAAAAAATCTTTATAACTGTCTGAGTCTCAGTGATTGGCTGGTGCTGCTCATGTGGCTCCATACTTCCTGGCTCCACACAACCTGCCACCAGCCATCAGAACATACTTCCTTAAAAAGCTTCCACCAACAATTCAAAGATTCTTTTTTTAAAAAAAAATCTTAACTATTTATCACTCTGGCCATCATTTTTGCAGTTTGAGATATAGCACAAATATGACTGGTGACTAGAGAGACATTTCAGTAGGTAAAGGCAATTGCCACCAAGACTGATAACCTCAGTTTGATTCCCAGAACTCACAAGGTGAAAGAAGAACCTAACTCTACAAGGTTTTCCTCTGGCCATCACACATGTACCATGGCACATACCCATTCACTCTCTCCAAGACAAAAGAGAGAAGAAATAAAGGAGAGAAAGGAAGGAAGGAAAAGAGGAGAGAAAGACAGGACAAATGGAGCAGGGTGGATTTATTTTTCTTTCTTCAGAGTCTCAGGCATGAAGCTTTGTTCTTACCGTGGCTCTTAACAACCTCAGCATATGACTTTTTATTTCTTTCTCTAAGTAGAAAATGTAAAGAAAGTGCCTTTTTTATACATTTTCTCTTTTAATGTGGAGAGGCCACGTCACCACTCTTGTGCTTTGGGCCATTCTTAAGTGCAAAAAGTGGTTTTTGAACAGAAGCCCTGTGCTACCAGAACAGTGGACCAATATTAAAGATGCCTTTTAAATATCTTACAGTGAATGAGACTGTGGTCAAAGGGACAATTCATGTTCCATGTAGGACTGAGCAGGGTAATAGAAGAGCTCATCACACGACATAGATGAGTATGTGATTTAAAACATTGATTTCTGGAATTTCTGGCCAGTATTTTCAGACTGGTGTTGACCATGGGTAATTAAAATAACTGACATTTTAAAATGCAGATAAAAAGGTGGACTTTGATATATTCTGCTGCTTACTTTAAGAGATACATATCAATATTGTGCTTTAGCACCTGGCACATACTGTCTACATAAGACTTATTCCAATTGAAGGTAATGTATTCACATGTGCATTTCACCACATGCTATAATGAAAATTACCTGTGCCAGGATCATTATTCTAATGTGAGATCCCAGATAGCAGACTGATTGCTAGCAACAGGAACTAGACTGCAATGACCTCTTTTCCTAAAGATATTTCTATAATCAAGATTAATGCTTCTTCCGTTATCAATTAGGCATAAGAAATGTATAATTATATCATTAGCTTCCTGCTATTCCTTGGAATTTCTGGAATTATTGAAGAATTTATCCTAGAGAAGTTGAATGCACGGACAGCAGTAAGATAGAAATTAAAAGGGTTTTTTCTTTTCCCAAGACAATATATTCCTAACCATAGGACGTTTTTTGCTTTCTAGATCTCCTAAAAATAAGCTTAGATATGTAATTTTCATGGAGGCTCTATTTTCTTAACTCTTTAGGAATAAAACCCCACCATTATTCAATAATGTTTAACAGCTACAATCAAAAGAATTATTGTCACTAGGGCCACTCTTAACTTTTGATTGGAGATAAGCTGATAGTACAACCCAGTTGGAAGTTTCTTGAAAAAAATGGGGTGCTCTTTGACTGGCAGTTTGTGTGCTGTGTTTTCATCCCCTGTGAAGCCAATGTTAAGAATTATAACATGTAACATTTGTTTATCATTTATCCACTTTCAGAAAGCAGTTTTCTAATGCATTATCTTATTAAATAAATACCACAGCCCTATGATTTAGGTTTTCTTTTTCCTATTTTATGAATTAAAAAATTGAAACTTGGACAAATTATGTCTTCGTGTCCTTGCATAACTGATAACTGGTGATGAGGTTTAAACTCAGTGTCTTCTAACTGCTCATAGGATATTCTTTCTCTGACTCTCAGATTCATACAGAGCTGGAATCTTCTTTGATATTATGTCTTTCACTTGTAGGTTAGGAAGGACTGAGGTCAAAAAGGGAAATATAATAAACTTCACACAACCTGCTATATCTAGACACTCAACTATTGTTTCAGTTACTTTTCTATTGCTGTCAAGAGAAATCATGACCAAGGCAACTTGTGAAAGAAAACATTTAATTGGGGTCTTGTTTACAGTTTCAGAGAGTTAGTCCATGAACATCATGACAGGGAGCAAGGCAGCAGGCAGGCAGGTATGGCACTGGAGTAGTAGCTGAGAGCTTATATGTTGAGACAACAACCATGAAACAGAAAGAGAACTAATTGGGAATAGCTTGGGCTTTGGAAACCTCAAAGACAGCCTCCAGTGGCACACCTCCTCCAACAAGGTTACACCTCCTAATCCTTTTCAAATAGTGCCACCAACTAGGGATCAGGCATTCAATATTTGAGCCTATGTGGGCCATTCTCATTCAAACCACCACATTTGTTAAGGAAGGTGCTAGGAAAAGCTTCCACTTGAAAACAAGGCCTATACAAAGTGATCTCTGGGGTTACTTTCAGTTGTAGTGGTTACTTAAACATGTGGTAGAAAGTGAAGTCTCCAAGCTACTTGAATGGCTACCTCTATCTTGGCAGGTAAAGCTGTTAAGAAACTCCTTGTATAACATGAAATTTCATTAAGAGACTTATAAATCAGAAATCTGGAATAAAAGCTTTAGTTATGAAAATATTAAGCCAGGTCTGATGAGTTTAATTATCTCTTTGTCTTGATTATACAATAATTACAGCCTCACATGCCAGTTTCAGTTATTATTTTTTAGGGCCTGAACATGTCAGATTTAATATCCATTTCCCTGTCTGCATGTGGAGCCAGATGGGAGAGGTGCATTGCCTATTTATGAGAGCTAGCTGTTATTGCTGAACTTTCCAAATTTTTTCAGAGTTAACATGGGCAAGGTTGAGGGCGGCTTAGAGCTACATTAATCTAAAGTAAATAATGCCAGAGCAATAATCTGAAATAATGTGCCATGCATCTGTAAATGATCTTCCTGCTAACTAAGAGAGACACCATGGCGTTGACCTTGGTTATAATAATACATACTCCAGAAGGTTCAAGCATGAATGGGCAATAGATAATTCTGCACATAATTGAAGCCCTGAACTTGGGCATATTTTATAGAATGTTTAAATACCACTTTTGGGATAAACACTGACTTCTTTTTTTAATAGAACAATCTCATTCCTAGCTATATGCCCAACAGAAATGTATGCATTTAAACCAACTAAAATATGTGGACCATTTCCTGGTTTCTTCTTGTTGTTTCTATGATAAAATAACATGGCAGAATCAACGTAAGGGAGAAGGGGTTTATTCTGGCTCCTAGTTAAAGGGTGTGGTCCATTATGGCAGAGGAGTTGGAGCAGCAGGGGCCTGAAGCAGCTGTTCACAGGACATCTAGTCAGGAAGCAGCGAGGAATGAAATGTGTGCTGCTACTCTGCTCCCTTTCTCCATTTGTACAGTCCAGGATCTCAGCCAGGAAATGGCATCACCCACAGTAGGCAGGTTTTCCCAAGTCAGTCAAGACACAGTAGGTGGGTCTTCCCAACTCAGTTAATACAGTCAAAGAGGTCCCTACAGGCATGCTAGAGGCCCATTTTCTACAGTGATTCTTTCCAGTTGACAGTTAACCGTAACCATTACAGTTAACATAACCTACTCCTTGTCTACTTGATGCCCAGACACACCACTCTTAAATGGTAACATTTCACTCCTTGTCTCCATAGTTTGAACACTTGATTCCCAGCAGCTCACACTCTTTGGGAAGGTTCTGGAAGCTTTAGGAAGTGGAGCCTCACTGGAGAAGCGGTTCACTGGAGGTGGACCTTCAGGGTTTATGGCCTGTCGCCTCTACTGTTCAAGCTCTGCTTCTGGAATATGGATACAATGTGACTAGCCACCATTCCTTCCCTGGCTGCTGTCATGCTTTCCATGCCCTGATTTACTGTATCATTCTAGAACTGTTAGCCAAAATAAACCTTTTCCCTGAAGTTGCTTTTGTTAGGGCATTTTTTTTTTAAAGTCACACCACAGAAAAGAAACTAAGACATACCAGAAGGCAGCAATCCTAGATATAAGAGCACTTCATGTCCATCAATGTTACATAGATGATGTGTGTTTGCTTACAGAGTAGGGTGCCAGGTGGCTAGGAGAACTGGCAGATTAACCACACAAACATAGACGAAACTCCCAGACACAAAGCTCATTGAAAGAGAGCAAATACCAAAACCAAATAGCAAATGACTTAATTAAGACAAGGTACAATGTGAGGGTCCCTGCAGGTGTCAGACAGGGAAGCAAACAGTGAGAAGAGGTGAGAATGAAAACCTGGTACAGATTGACTTCATCAACTTGGATCAGGCTTCTGGAAGTCTAATGCCAGGCAGCTCATTGTTGGCATATTTGAAACTCAGAACAATTTGGGGAAAGATTTCTAGGCAACCATCAGTCCAATTTCAGGTACATAATAAAGCTTAAGGTGTGACTACATAGAGACTCCTTTACACAGCACATGTGACCATGAAGATGGGTTCTGTGGCTAAAAGGCCTGAAATCTAGTGTGGTCTCTGACCAATAGCATAGACGTCAACAGGCTATAAAGTACTTGTGACATCTCCCCTAAGAATGGGTAATGATCTAGGGAGGGAAGAGTCTGGGATAATCATTCTAGGGAATTTGGGTAAGGTCTGCCTCTATAGCAAACGGTGGGTGAGGTCTGCCTCCACAGATAGCAAATAGGTCACCAGGTCATTAACCAAAACTACTCCCAGCATTCTGGGCAGGAAAGCAGGTATTTTATTTTCTCCACTGAGAAGAGGCCATGTGTTTAACATTCCTGGTTTCCTTAGTGATCTGTGGGTGCTAGGACCTTTGTGCCCCCAATAATACAAACCTGGGCAGAATGATTTACTGTGTAGATATTCAGCACTGTGTGTGTCTCTGAGGAACGACTAGAAGGGAGACATGGTTGGGATCCTGGGGTCATGATTTATTTCTTGGTATCACACCTGTGGTAAGGGCTTGTTCAGTTTACAGATGCAACTCCTTATATGTGCACTGTGTGTGCATGTGTGTGTGTGTGTGTGTGTGTGTGTGTGTGTGTGTGTGTGTGTGGTCTATTTAATGAAAATCATCTACACATGATTGTATTAACTCATGAATATCCAAGTAGCCTTAGGAAGCTATCTTGAAAGTTTCTACATGTTCACCCTTTGTGTTGGCAGACCTGGAAGCAGTCTGCTCTATGAGTTAACAGTAGCCAAGCCAAAAGGAAGCATCTAGTCTATGGCCATGAGATATCAGTCCTAAGGCAATCCACATGAACAGGTTAGTGACTCCACTCCAACCCTGTATAGTGGATTGAGTCAGAAGGCTGGTGGCCAGCTTCCAGGCTTCCCTGATAAGGCTAGTCTTAACACTGCTTGGTGAAGTTGGAAATTCGTCTGTGCTATTCTGAGCCTTCATTAGTTTCCCAGTCCACAGTATTCATTCTAGGCTTAATCTCCTTTGCTCATCTTTTGTCATGGATTAAATTGAGCAAACAGAACAGATTAACATGTTTAACGTTCTCTGAGTCAGGAATTAGAAGGCCTTGTTTCTGCTTTGTGTTCTGGGAAACACTACCCAGTTGTCACCCGTTTTCACTCTGTTTATTCTCTGATATGGAGTAGAATGAAGACATTATTTTTCCTCTGAGACACCAGATCATGTAGAAGCTTGTTAGTCATATCAAGATAAATCCTTATGCATGCTTAGAAGTAAGCCTGAGACAGATCGCTGTTCTATACTCAGAAAAGGCCTGGAGTCTTGTGTCAAGTGAGACGCCTTGGCCTGGTTTCCTGTGGTATTTAAACTGATTATAAAATGTAGGATAAAATCTTCTGAAAAATAAGAGAACATACATCACTATTTTGAGTATTTCCTGAACAGGATCCACACGCAGTCAAGCCTAACACCCTGCCTCTTTCTCTCCACCTACTCAGTTATCTAAGAATTCTCCACTGCTAATTCACAAACACTGAAACAGCCTTTCGAGACGAACTAGGAACCATGTTTTCCAAGTAGCAGAATGAGCACGCTAACATGGCATCTGTAGCTGACCATGTACATGGTTCCTTTTGATGGGAACACCTCGTGTTTGTTCACAGATAATAAGTGCTAAGGATTCATGGCTGTACCCCAGCTGTTGTATTTCTAAAAAGTCAAGTCAGCTGGTATCAAAAAAAAAATGCCCAGTCTTATTCTCTTGCTTTCATTGTGTATGACTTCATACAGTTCTTGTCAGGTAGCTGGTGAGATCTCAGGGATGCCTCTCATGCAGAGGTAGAGAGCAGCTCTACAAATGGGATTCCTGGAAGGGAAGGATGTTGTTCTGATAACAAAGCAAGCTGTGCCAAGTTCCTGAGAAAGTTCTGGATAAATCTAAATGTCATTGGAACCTAGTGTAGACATCGATGCCAAGGGATGGAAATGGTTCTCTATAACACATGCCGACAAATTACTCATCCTTAAAAGCATGAAACACTTGGTGTTGTCCATTTCATCAGTCACTTCTTGTGTGACTATCCAGTGTTTAACACAAAGTCCGCATCAGCAAGCCGTCTGTCAGTGAAATGTTCCTGTTGTATTTTAGAGATTTCTCCTAAATAGAATAATTCAGTACAGACTTTAGATAAGAAAATAGCAATCTATGTGAGCTGCCATTGAAGACTTCAAACAAAATTGTTTTACCTGGAAATGGCTTCTGTTCCTTTTCATTTTCATAGTGTCCCATCTTTGGGTTGAGCGAGCATGAATCAACCACGTGTTACACAGACAGAATTACGCTGTGTTGGGGTGTGTTGTTGTTTTCAGAACCTTGAAGTTGGGGGAAGGGGATGATGGTACTTACAAAGCTAAGTAGCTAGCATGACAAATGTGGCTGGTGAGCCACAGGTGGTCACGAAAGTCTTTGGAACCACACAGAGAGAGAGGATAGTTTGCCCACTCTACCTGTTTCAGTCCTGGAGGATGGGAAAGATGTACCAGAGGTACAGTCCAACAGAAGAGAGCAGCTACGACTCGGAGCCAGTGTTCCAGCGCATATACATGCCTGTTCATGCGTGTGGGAGTGTATGTAATTCTGAATATCTGGAGATTGGAGCTGGGTAATACTGATGGAAGACAAGGGTAGCCAGAGGGCTAGATGGGGCTACCATGTGACAAGAGCCCCATCTCTGATGCCCAATTTTTTCCAGCCTATGCTGGTGTGGACCCTCAGGGACTCTGAGCCCAGAGTTTGAGAGTGTGCACCAACTTGTTAAGGCACACTGCCTTCTGCATCATAGGTACTCATGCTCTAAGCTGACTACCGTATTTTTCCAGACAAGTGGGGGGAACTGAGGGGTCACTTTGCCTTCTTCTGCTGTCAGTACTTGGCATTGACTTCTCTGGGTTCATTCAGCATGTTTTTCTCATCCCAGACATCAGCATAAGAAAGTGGCTAGTGCTTTTATTTAGGGTGTTCGTTTGCTAGCCATTAGGCCCTGCATGGAACTTGCTGACAGCTCTGGACTCTGTCTCCTGAGTGCTAGGATTATAGACAGCCTTTTCCCACACACTCAGATGGCTTCTTTGTTCTGTAGTGCTGGGTTATGAACTCAGGGCCTCACTTGTGCTAGGCAAGTACTCTACATTCTCAGCCTCTGGTATTCATACTCTACTGAGCAAGGTGTCTTTGTTTTCCAATAACATTTCAAATATTGAGTTTCTGTTGTCATAAGGTTTTGAAATGCCTTGCTGTATTTAATTGTCACAGCCAACATTTTACGGTACATACCGCCCCCCTTTTATAGATGAGGCACCTGGGATCAGACTGATTCAAGGTTGCCAGGTGATGGCGCACGCCTTTAATCCCAGCACTCGGGAGGCAGAGCCAGGTGGATCTCTGTGAGTTTGAGGCCAGCCTGGTCTACAGAGCGAGCTCCAGGATATGCACCAAAACTACATAGAGAAACTCTGTCTCAAAAAAATAAAACAAAACAAACAACAAACAAACAAACAGATTGATTCACTCTTGCTGGTGATTAGTGAGTGGCAGAGAACACAAGCAGGTCGAATCTCCAATGGCCACTGTTTTCTATCACATGGAGACACCATCTTCCTCCACAGCCAGAAAGCTGTACCCAAGAAATACATGCAGTGTGATGCAAACAGTATGAAATTGCAGACTAGGCTAAGTCTGTGTGACCTATGAATGATGAAATGTAGACAGTAAAAATTATAAATGGAAGCAAAAGGTTGATAGAAGGAAGATACTTGGTTGGTGAGAACAAGGAGGATTTTTACAAAGCCGGCATTATGTCGTATCTGGCCAGGATGTCCTGGTTTCTAATTAGGTTAGAAAAAACACAAATATGTGCTGTGCTGGCTTTTATATGGTAGATACACAACAGCCATAAGCTGTTGTTGCAAGCCAACATCTCACATTGAAACAAGAAGCTTTTCCCATGCACATCTTTCTGGCTTTCTGGTCATCCTGGCACACTCTCATGCCCCATTCTCTGCAGCAGAGACTGTTGGTGTCAGTCCCTCTTCAGGACCAGGTACTGTTGGTGTCTGTCAGTCCCCTGACTGTCACTGACCTCCCTCTCCTTGACTTTACCATCAGTTGTCCTTCTGTCCTTCTGTTGATGGGATCCCCCAGGACAATTCTGAGCGAACTCCCAGGCCTGAGCTGCCTCCCAGGGTAAGGCCTGGGCAATGGGATTACAAAATCCTCCATTGATTCTAATGTGCAAAGGGTACTGAAAACCACTTCTCTTGTTCTCACTCACAGATTCTCCTGTGGTCATTTCACAGTTTCATTTGTTGCCATGGCTGCAAGAGCATCTAAATGCTCATGGCTCACCATAATGCCTCTAGCCTCGATTTCTCCTGTGCAGAGACCCATATATCGAACTGCCCACTAAGTACCCCCACCCCTTTGATGATTGCTTAGGTTATTATGCTCAAAACCGAACTTGTGCCCTCTCCATGGTTTCGGTGGGTGGTACAGTGCTGCAACCAGGGGCCCTACTTGGAAATGACAGATCATCTTGAGCCGCACCCTACCTGTGACATTCACTCAATCTTCTTGACAGACTCTGTTTCCAAAATTCTGTCACAGGCATGTCCGTCTGCCTCCATGCTCACCATTTTCTGTTCTTGTTCCTTTGCCAGTGACTCACCTGGTGCCCCTGGTTGTTTTCTTCACAGCCAAGTGTGACTCCAACCATCCCAATATTGCTTGAAGCACATCTCAGTGGCTCCCTATTCTTCCTTAAAATATCAAGATGTCTTCTAAGGCCATGGGGCCCTGGCCACACACAGATTCGGTGGTCGATTGCTTTCCACAGTATTCAGCGTCAGTGTGCGCCTCTGCCACTGGAGACCCTCTCAGAGTGCCCCATCCTCCCCCCAGCACTTCATCATGGAGCCTTGCCCTTCACAACACAACTAAAGCATCACTCCTTAGAAGGTCTCTTGGTTACCTGTTGTGTGTGTGAAGTGGAATGGCCTCCGCATTCCTTGCAGGATCCATTGACTTTGTCTTCAGCACTGGACAGCGCACTCCAGAGGGACACATCCGACAGAAGGCGTGGCACAGGGCCCTGGGAGAAGTTGGAGGTAGGAGAGGGAGGATTGAAAACTTAGGTAAATGTAATACTCACATGTGACACTCTCCAAAAAAAAATTAATCAATTAAATTAAGAAAAAAAAAGTGAGAAGACAGCTTCCATACATTTTCATAAATGTGAGTAGAAAATAAGTATCTTAGAAATACCTTAGGGTTTCAGTACTAGAAATGGGTCAGTTTAAGAAGAAATCACAGCAAACGTCCTTGAAGGAGTAATATTTGCATCGATATCTGAATCCAACCAAATGTACTGTTTGTACTGTTAGAAGAAGGTAGATAGGTAAAAATTGACTCTTCACAAACCAGAGTGCAGCTGTTCCCTCAGGGAGGCCATCGTGTTATGGTTTCCAGATGTATCTACCTTCCTCTGGAATACATAGTTCACATACTTATCATGTAAATATATATTTGTGTTTATATATATATATATATATATATATATATATATATATATATATATATACGAGGCTTGTGTGTATGTAATGATGTAATGGTCTGTAGCATACCCTATAAGTGCTCAACTAATATTTTTGGGAGAAAGTAGAAGAAAGAGAATGTCAGAAGGTCACTAAAACTTGGTCCTACTCTCCATGTAGGTACGCTGTGGCTCTTGTAACATAGAGGATCTGACAATGTCTTCTGGAAGGGATAAATGTGCCTCAGAACAACATACATTTGCTCTCAGAATTATCATTACTTTAACCAGCCAGCTTTTGTGGAAATGACTATAACTATAGACTCAAGTGGTCACTGGCCTTTTTATTAGTAGTAAACCATACAGAGAAAGCCAGCCCAGAAATGGAGATGAGGAGGGCAGGGGTTCAGTAATCTTCAAACAGGTGAATCAAATACCTTTTCCATTCCTTCCTGGCTATATTTGTTCCACAAGCAAGTGCTCCTGTGGCTTCCATGATGGCTGTCAAGTTGTTCTTTGTAGTTGATTCAGCATTTCTGGAGTGATGTGTTATTTCTGCTTCAGATTTTTCTCCCCCGCACTCCTTTAATTACCCATGTGACACCGTTTTGCTTTTAGGTGGCAAAGGTTTATCTTGTTTGTGGTTCTGCGACATTGCACTTTAAAGTTGTTTTGAATATTCTTTCTCTTTGACTCTTTGTCTTCTCTGAGGTTCTGGAAAACAAGCAGAGAAATCTTCATTTCCATGAATGACTATTTTAGCCTTTACTACTCATCAGCTAATACTCGGTTGTGCACGAAACATGTGCACATCATTTTATTCCTCCTGAGACTTCTGTCCATTGCTTTTGCTTCTGCTATCACATATCCAGTTCTGTAAAGCATGTACCCACAAATTTGTCACTCCTGAAATGGCTTTTTGGAAAACAGTGAGTGAAAGATCAGTATACAAACAAATTGAATTAACTATGAGAGACAGATGATGTGGCCTCTGTTCTGATATGCTGGGGAGTTAACCAGGCACAGCTCATTAACACTAATGGAAAAATTCATCACTTACCATGTGAATTTCCAGACACTGCAGAGACACTTTCTCCTCCTAATTTGCTATATAACTTGATTATTTCTAAATGCACAAATATCCAAAAAGGAGCTATTTTATCAATCATGAATCTCTAAGATTACCTCTCATTAATTTAAATTTCAATTCCATTGGGAAGACACTTCCTCTCTAGAAAGCAATTTCTTTTTCCATAACAGTATCTGTGATACCCAAGCTACGGACTCCCCTGTCAGCTTCAGAGTGGTAAGTAGCACATACTTGCCAGATTTTAAATTTAACTTACCTTTTCATTGTGTTTTAAATACTGCTCAAAATTCAAGAGGGGAAATAGTGTTTTCTCACCTTGGTTGGTTTGGAAACCCATGTGGAGTGGAGACTTTAGAACAAAGGTACCACGTGTCATCCAGAGTTCCATTATTCAGCAGATCTGTGTGCAGAGCAGGGCTGAGAGGCAGTGTGTGATCTGCATGGGTGCCTGTGTGGCCAGAGAGCACACACAGCCTGTGTTGCATCTCAGGCTGTGGGTGTACATACTCACCCATAATAGCTGCTTCCATAACTACAGTTATTGAGTAAGTGAAGAATAGGAGCAGTTCCCTTTTGAAAGATGGTCTAAAATCGGTGGCATCAGTTCAGAGACAGACAGACAGGGCTGTTTGATAGTGAGCCAAGCTTATTGGTTCAGTTGCTTTCTGATGTATGAGTGTGTGTGCATAAGTGTGTGTGTGTGTGTGTGTGTGTGTGTGTGTGTGTGTGTGTGTGTGTGTGCTTGTGTGTCTACACAACTCAAGAAAATTAGGTTTTAGCCTTGTAAAGGAAATAAGCATCTATACCAGTTAAATGACCATTTTCTCTCAATTAAAATGAATTTAGGACACAAATTCTGCATCATCTCATTTATATGGGAGATCTAAAACCACACGCTTATATAATCAGGATGCTGCTTTCAGAATGCTTATAGACTAGAGAGTCCCAGGTGCTGGACATGGGCACAGGGTGGAGGACATGGTGGCCAAAGCGTATACAATTTCAATTAAGAAATAACTCCCAGGGGCTGGGGAGATAGCGCTGAGGTAAAGAACACTGGCTGTTCTTGCAGAAGACCTCGGTTCAGTTGCCAGCACTGATGTGGCAACTCACAACCATCTGTAACTAAACTTCCATGGGATCCAATGCCCTCTTCTCGCCCCCGCAGGCACCAGGCATACACATGCTGCACAGGCATACACATAGGCAAATAATCACACACATAAAAGTCACTAAGTCTTGAAGAGTAACTGCAGGAGTTCTGCTACACAGCCTGGCAGTAACAGTTAAAAATGAACCTTTTGTGTGTGAACATTTCTAGGAAAGTAGGTTTTAAATGTTCTTAAGGTAAAATGTAAGCACGTTCAGTAAGGGAATAAGCACTTACTGTTTATACCTATTTCATAGCACCATATTAGCATGCTAAATGTACATATATATATATATATATATATATATGGATATATTTTACATGTCAATCAATAAATAAATGTACTCAATGGCCTACAAAAATGAGCAGGTGCTTAGTCACTCGGACTGTAAAGACACTGAGCAGAGGACCCTTGTAACTGTCACTTTCTTGTCTCCCGTCTCTCCATTCTCCAGTTCTGGCTTCCTCTTGTGGAACTCTCTACCCCAGTGGCAATGAGAGGCCCTCTGCTCTAGACTTTCAATACATAAGTAATATGGAGGACTGAAATGGAGCTTTTAGCAAAACAGCATTTTGGCCATGTATGAGGTTGGCCTAGGTAGGGACTAGCACGTTTAAAAACATAATATGCTTGTTTTGTGAAGCCTTAGTTCCCATTTATTAACACAGCTTTACTGCTATATAATTCATGTAATTCGTGCACTTAAAGAGCACAATTCAGTGGTTTTTGAATGAATTCTCAGCTAGGCAAATGCCAGCACAGTCAATTTGGAGCATTTTCTTCAGTGTTACTTCTCTCTTTTCTGTTTTAACCACTCCAGCTTTTTTTTTCAAAGCCAATTCTCTTTTCATTATCCTCCTCTTCCATGCCCTGCTTGCCTCTCAGACACACTGACAAGCAGTCTGATTTCTGTTTATTGCTGAGTTATAGAGGGAAGGGAGGGTTGGAGATACAGAAAGGATGAAAGGAAGGAGAAGGCAGGAGATGAATGGGAGAAGAAGTACTGTTTCCCACGGGCTTGACAGCATCAAGGGGGCCCAGGAGCATCACAGAAATGAAGGGACTGGAAACACACCTTCCCAGTACTTCCCTCTTCACCTCCTCACAACCAATGTTTACTGTTCTCTGGGAGAAAATGCATGGGCTGAATAGCGATGCCTATCCATTGATATTAGTAACCATGTCCTCTCTATCACATGTGTGCACACACACACACATATACATGTGTTCCACATATACTTATGGACATATATGTGCATATACACACTATACCACACAGCACACAAAGCATGAAGAAACAATGAAAATCTCTCATTTTTAAGAGAGTTGACCAGCAACCACAGCTTGTAAGGGCTGTGTCTGAGTTTTCTGGATTTCACCACTTGGGTACATTCTGTGTATGTTTTCACACAAAAATTTATTAAACCTAGAGATTCACAATGTTCAACAGAATTCTGTAAAGATCTGACTCCAAAACATCTCTTAAGTGTTAGTGATTAATTTGTTTACAGGGGAGTTTGGGACCTGCTCAAGTTCTCAGAAGGGCAGGGGACATGGAAAGCTGCTGTGTCAATCACAGGAAAGTCACTTAGGCTAAAGTTTTTGGAGTTGACAGTCTCAGAAACTCGAAATCCAAACCTGGGTCCATGGTGGTGACAAGGACTACCTCCATTACAGATACACTTGCATAATATGTCCACACACAGTGGAAAGACATGGAAAAAAATCATTGGTGGTTTGTAACAAAGAGAGTGCTGTCCTCTCTTCTAACAATCTATACCAGGAATTCTATAATTTAAAATGTAGATGGCATAATTCACTTTAAATATAAATTCCATTATCTAATTTGCAAGCTAAAATGAAGAGAAATAAAATCTTGGGTTGGTCCAAAGGTAGCAGAGTTCCCAATAACGTTTGTGGACTAAGTCGGTGAGTGAATTTTACAGAGAATACTGAGTAGAAATAAAAGCCCATAGATAACACTTTTTTTTAAATAAAGAGTGCACTATCAAGCTGATGCAAGTTTGATGAATAAATTGAGGTTTAATCAAGCAAAGAGAAAGCTTAAATTACCCTCTGCTTTAATGAGATAGCAACTATCCACACCCACAGGGTGGGGTCTTGGGGTAGGCTCCTCCTGCCAGGAGTCAAGTGTTGCATCAGAGTAACCCAGCAGTGACTACAGGGATAGTGACCATTCATCAGAGTGGAGCCTATGTGATTTGGTCATCAGGAAACCATTTTCAGAGCCAAAAAGAATGCTGGTTTACCTCCACTGAAGCAACAACCATGCTTTAAACTCGCCCCATACTCATCTGTAAGGACTCACGTTTCTTGAAAGACTAAATACCAGAAAAAAGCAGAAAGGTTGGGAGTCAAAAATGTAGGAGTAGAAGGAGGAAGGGCTTTCGTAGAGAAGCCCAGGCATCTGACACCCTGTGCTGTGTGACTTGTCGCCAAGGCTGGACTGTCAGTCAGGGACCCTGCCTGTGAGATCCCACTCTGTTCCATCAAAACTAGCAATGCAGGGACCTGTGTAATGTGAACTACTGCAGGCCTGTTGCTATTTTCTTACGGTAAAGCTAACATGTGCAGAAAGGTTCAACAGCCTGCTTCTCCAGACTGATTTACTGACAAAGCCCACAGCTGGAGGACATCCAGGGCAGCTGGTTTTGTACTAGTGTTTTAAAAAGGATATCTGAGTCACTGTTCTATTGTGATAAGACACCATGACCAAGGCAACTTATAGAAGAGAGTTTATTGGGGGCTTTCAGTTTCTGAGGGTGAGTCCATGTCCATCACGGTGAGGAGTATGACAGCATGCAGGGAGACATGGTACTAGAGCAGCAGCTGAGAGCTTACACTCTGATTTGCAAGTAGGAGTCAGAAAAAGAGACAGAGAGCAAACTAGAAATGGCTAGGGCTTTTGAAACCTCAAAGCCCACCCCCAGTGACAGACGTTCTCCAACAAGGCCATGCATCCCAAACAGTTCCACTGCCTGGGGACCAAGCATTCAAACATAAGTCAGTGGGGGCTGTTCTCATTCAAACCACCACAGATGGTAACTGACAATATGAAACCTGAAAGAAAACCTTTTTGATGATCTTTCCTAAGTGCCACATACAAGTTCCTCTTCTTTCCTTGAGTTTACCCCCAGCCACACAAGGCTGTTTTTATTTTTGTTGTTTTTATTTTTAATTTTTAATTTATTTTATTAATTTTTTAAAATTTATTTTACATACCAACCACAGTTTTCCCTCCCTCCTCTACTCTCATTCCCTCCCCCACCTTCTTTCTACCTTCACCCCCATCCCCTCCTCAGAAAGGGTAAAGTCTCCCATGGGAGTCAACAAAGCATGGCATATCAAGTTGAGGCAGGACCAAGCTCCTCCTCCCTGCATCAAGGCTGAGCAAGGCATCCCATCATAGGGAATAGATTCAAAAAAGCCAGCTCATGCACCAGAGACAGATCCTGGTCCCACGGCTAGAGGAGGACAAGCAGACCAAGCCACACAACTGTCACCCACTACAGAGGGCCTAGGTTGGTCCCATACAGGTTCCCTAGTTGTTGGTCTAGAGTCCATGAGCTCCCACAAGCTCAAGTCAGCAATCTTTGTGGGTTCCCCATCATGATCTTGACATCCCTTGCTCATATAATCCCTCCTCCCTCTCTTCAACTGGACTCCTGGAAGTCAGCCAAATGCTTGGCTGTGGATCTCTGTATCTGCTTCCACCAGTTACTGGATGAAGGTTCTATGATAACCATTAGGGTAGTCACCAGTCTGATTACAGGAGAAAGCCTGTTCAAGCACCCTCTAGGAGTCTTAGTTGAGGTCATTCTTATGTATTCCTGGGAGTTTCCCAATCACCTTACAGTACTAACTAACACTGAAGCAGTGTCCTTATATCAAGTAAGAATCCACACCTGGACTGCAGTTAGAGACTGTGGTGGTTCAAATGAGAATGGTTCCCATAGGCTCACATATTATGATCTTTGGTCCCTAGTTGGTGGAGCTGCTTGGGAAGGATTAGGAGGTGTGGTCTTGCTAGAGGAGGTGTGTCACTGGAAATGGGCTTTGAGGCTTCAAAACCCCACACCATTCCCAGTTAGCTTTCTGTCTTGTGGTTGCTACCTCAACATGTAAGGTCTTAGCTACTGCTCCAGCACCATGCCTTCCTGCCTGCTGCCATGCTCCTCCCACCATGATGCTCATGGACTAACCCTCTGAAACTCTAAGCAAGGCCCTAATAAACATTTTCCTATATAAGTTGCCTTGGTCATGGTGTCTCTTCACAGCAACAGACAAGAAACTAGGACTGAGATTATGGGCGATGTTCCTGTTCTGAGCATCTACGTACTCCAACCAAAAGAGACCAGAATTCCAGAGGAGATTATGAGCAAACAGAGGATGGGGGTACTCTCTCACACCACACACCCTTCCTTGTGGTGTGTCTGGAATCCTTGAAGCATCTCAATGATTAATTCCATTGCTCAACAGAACATGACACCTGGACAGAGTTAAAGAAGTGAAATGTTAAAGATGTTTGAGATATAATAATTGAGTACATGAAATGTGAAGAGGTACTGGTCTGTGCAGACTGAAATATGGAGCAGAGCGAGTACCATCTATTTTAACTCTAGGTGTCTGCTGGTGGACCCAACAATCTTCATCACGCCACACTTCCTTACCTCTGCCCACCTGTAGAGTGAGTTCAATTATTCTGTTTTCCCTGTCTTTCAAAGTGTTAAAAGCAACACATATTCTTAGCCCAAGATAGCCTCTCTGCCTTGCCCACCTTCATTCTTATACTCAATGGGTTTCTATGGCATTGTTTTCTTTAAGAACCTCCAGAATTAGTAAACTCCTTGTGCCAGTGGTTGTTTTTTCAGAATGTGTGTCAAAACCAACTCTTCTTTCTGTTTCTGGCCAGACTTTCCTGCCATCCATCTGTGCCCTGCTGTGCCCTTTCCAATTCTTCTCACAGCTGGGGCTTTCAAGACAGGCTTCCAGAATGTTGTCATTTTCTCAGATTTCCCAAGTCAAGGACCCATATTCTGTTGTACTCTGACCTGGACGGTCAGTCCCTTACCTCAGCCTTTGCTTCTGGCCCCTTGACCCATTGGAGAACCACTTCCAGCCTCTTCCAAAATTTCTCCTTTGAAACTTTTTGAGGCCAGTTCTGTTTCAGGAATCTGACCTTGTGTCCTTCTTGGCACAGACATAAGACATAGCAGCAGCAGCCACAAGAACAATTTTATGAGCCTTGTTCCTCAGCTACATTTTCTTTGTTCAATTAAACAATGCATATTGTGTGCTATGTACTTACAGAACTTTGTTCCCTATTAAATGTTTACTACATGTATTTTCCTATTTTATTGACTCTATGACTCTTGAATATAGAATGTACCATGCATAGTAGTAATGAACCACAATAATCCCTTTGCATCCTTTAGTATTTATTATTTTTTAATTTGCTTGAGGCCTGGTCTCTCTCTATATGTTGTCCAGATTAGCCATCATCTTGTGAGTCACTTGCCTCAGTCTACCAAGTTCTGGGATTATAGGTGAGTGCTGCCACATGTAATATCTTTAATATTCCTAATGCATTTCTTTTTTCACTGTGGAAGTCAAAGACCTATAAAATGTTGGGTCTTTGTCATACTGTATTACTACATACATAGCCCAGTGCCATGCACATGGTATCATTCCACAATACATGTGATTGAAAATTTTATTGTCTTTTGATCCTAGAATCAACAAAACTAGAGCACTTTGAATGTGTTTAGTGTTATGTTGGGTAAATTATTGTATTTGGCTGTTGCAGATGAAACCTCAGTGTATGTGCATATATGAGATGTGTAAGTTCTCATTTTAAAACATGGTGTCAGGAAGGTTTGAAATCATTTTTTCTGGCAGAAAGCCAAGGCTTTTTTTGATCTCTTTTTTTCTTGTGGCTTATACATTATGGCTTTTCCCAATAAAAAATATTATCCAGATGGCCAGTTCTTCACATTGCATTTCGCTCCATACAGAGAACGTGTCTGTTTCTAAAGAACCCCTTCTCTACCACGTGTTCTATTCTTGAGGAATCTCCACATTTGAGAATGAAAAATTTAAAACCTGAAACAGCTGAAGTTCCCTAAGAGTATCCTAATTATCCTACTCATTCTAAACAGTGCCCAAGACATCTAGGAATACATCGGTGTATCACTTACCAGTCAACAAGGCACCTACTATGTGGGAAGCACTCTAGCAGGTGTTTCTTCATTTTTATTTTCTTGTATATCTGGGAAAATGTCTTCCCCAGGAAACAGTGTGATATATTTCTTAAAACCCAGTCCCTGGCATCAAGGTACCAGCACTTACATCCTGTCTGTATAATTCCCCAACTATGTGGCCTTAAATGACGGAAGTCCCCTGTGCTTCACCCTTGGCCTCTGCCAACTGGACAATGAAGACAGATCTCCTTTCCATTTCTTTTTCTTTTCTTTTGAGACATAATCCCATCCTGTAGCCCAGGCTTGCTTCAAACTCACTATGTAACACAGGTTAGCCTTAAACTGACAGCGATCCCCCTGCCTCAGCTTCCTAAGTGCTGGGATTACAGGTGTCAACCACCATGTCCTACTTGTCATTTTTCCCTCCCTTTCTTCTTTCCTGACGTACTGGGTATTGAACCTAGGGACTCAGGAATGCAAGGCAAGTATTATATCACTGAACTAAACCTATATTATGGCTTCCAGTTTAGTGTCTTTATGGGATTCCTGAGTATGTGAATGAGTGGGTCTCTGTTTCCTGTCTTTCTTGGGTTTTTTTCCTTCTGTTTATCTGTTTTTTCCCATTCCAGTGTGTTAGTTTTCATTTCATCTTATTATGTTTTAGCTTATTATTATCCTTTAGAGGCCTGTTTGTTTTCTAATGAGAGACAGACAGGGTGTGGATCCAGATGTGTGGGGCAGTAGGAAGGAACTGGAAAGAATAGAGAGAGAAGAAACTGTAATCGGGATATATTATGTGAGGAAAAAAATGTTCAATTTTCAATAAAAAGGAGAAAAGAGAGACATCCTTCATGGGGCTATTGTGAAAATGAACCAGGATGAGTTAATTCAGATAGAACTTCAATTAGGTTGTGGTGCATAGAAATACTATGAAAGTGTAACCTCTTTAACGTTAGATGAATCAAGCTTTATTTTAATATCATTTCCTTTAATTTTAAGAATGATTTTATGAGCTAAAGTTAATAGAAATAAAAACATACAAATACATACTTAAGATAAATCCATAGTCTTTATAAAACACAATCATGTGTTATTAATAGCAAGTAGTTTATTTAAATAACATTTTAGAATAGTTTATTGTAGAAAAAGTGATATTGATAACATTCTCTTAAAATAGGTATTTATCATAAGAATTTATATTGATAAGCCAACTATGTATTATCACAGAGTATATTTTTTTCTTAAAGCTGTTGTTAAATATCTCCCTTCAAGATTTAATGAAAGATTCCTAATTCATAATTAGCCTCTCATTGCTAATAAGGACAATATTGCTTTATACATATTAGATTTCAGGACACATTTGCCTTTTGGCATGTTAACTAATTTAGAAATAATGTAATTGACAATCAGATTCTTTAAATGGAATAGGCCTCTACGTATTAAACTTTCAAATGCACTTTTCCTTCATAGGAAAATTTTACTGGCGGTAAAATTTTAAGCATATGACATAATGCTGTTTACTAGAGGCATACTAGATAGATAGAAATCACTCTCTTCTGTAATTGAGGATTTATCCTATTGAGAAGCAGCTTTTCCATTTCCTCTTCCACCAGTTACTGCCAATCACCATTCAGCTCTCTGCTTATACCATGTGGAAGAGGCATCATACAGTTTCTCTTCAGCAATTGGCTTCTTTCTCTTAACCTACTATTCTCCAAGTTCATCCATCCTGTCCCATTCGGCAGACTCTCCTTCATTTGAAAGTGATAGAATTTTAAAAAGAATTAAAAAGATTTTGAAAAGGTCATAGAAGCTTCAGAAGCAAGGGGGAATGACAAATGGAATAATATGTTTTGATTGTGGGTGGCTGTCAGCCTATAGGATGTTTGAGCTCTAAGGTGAAGATCCCAGTGTAAGCTTTTGGTGGCTCCACAGGGCTCGCAGCCAATGGCTTATGAAGTTGATGGGGAAGCAAGCTAGCAGGAACTCCACAAACCCTCTTGAGTTTGTGAGTCTTTGAGGACACTTATCTTAGGTGGGTGAAGGATGAGTTGGTTTCTTTTTTCTTTTTTCGGCACCCAAATAGCACACCTAGTCTTAGCACACAGGTTTGCCAAGATAATTGTGAATAGTATCATTTAGCCCACAGGTGAGGTATATATTACTGAAATGCAAACACCCTCATGCATTCCTAATAGTAACAATTTAATTTAAATTTGATCATGTTGAATTTAAAGTCTTCCAACAGATGGGATTATTTCATTAGGCTCCATTGCCAAAATGTATACATTTAATTTACAGATAGTTTTTTAAAAATCATGCCTGAAGCATTTTTGAGCTGGATAATTACCAAATGCTTTCTGTTCTTATTGAACCACTGTCCCGGAAACACAGTTTCTCCTCCAGGTGATAGTCTATCTTTAAATTCTCATGTTCATAATAAAATTTAACAAAAAAATGAAAAGGAGGAAATATACCCTATTTTTCAAAGAAACAATGTATTTCAAGCCAGGGTAGTCCAATATAAAACTTTATTTGCAAACTGAACTATAAAAAATTGCTTTGATATGATCACACCTCTTAACTAAAATACTATGATTAGAAGGACAAAACCAACTTGCATATTATAACAAAAATGTTCCTTATAATAACAGAAATGCAAAATTATTGCCATAATTGTTTTGATTGAATTAATAATGTAACATGCTAATCACTTCATTTGTTTAATTTCCTGCTTAATGTTTGCTGTGTAGCTGGGGTTCTGGTAGAATATTTTTAAACCACAGATTTTATTTATCAGATCATCTCCCTGAATAAATTACACAAATTGCTTATTCAGTACATTAAGCTGATTGCAGCGTAAATTCTCCAAAGGCCATTAGTGTGGGTATTTAGTATACTATCTCACTCCTTAAGACCAATTTACACCTTAGAAGTTTCTAGTAAACCATACACTGATACTCTAAAGGAATATTTGCTCTGTGTCTCCCTCTTCATTCCCCCTCTCCACACATGTCACTCTTCGCTGTAGGTGTATTTTTTCCCCGTCTGATTTACTGAACATATTACCTACAACAGAACTCAGAAAACATTTTGGTACAAGCTCAATTAAAGTGTATCTCCTAAAGCAATTAAATGCTGCATCTTGAGTTTGACTCTTTGATATTAGAACAGACATTAATGAAATGACTAAGCTCCAAGCTACCATGAAAAGAAGTAAATAGAGACTGAACTTAACGTCCCTCTCTTTCTGTGTACACCAGCTTAAAAGTTCATTTTCTTGCTTGTACTATAGCCTTTATGGGTTTCAAACTTATGAATATTTCTAAAAATCACATCAGGAGCTCATTGGGCTGAATTGCGACAGGAAACCCTCTTCTGGGGTGGGGGGTGACTGGTCCTCCAGTTCTGCAGGTGAGCCTCTGTTGTTTTATCAGGGTCAATACAGATGCCAGAAAGTAAAAAAGGTTCACCATTTCTAAAAGACAGAGATCATTCCTTGGAGGCAGCTATCTAGAATGGCTAGATCAGCAGTTCTCAACCTCTGGGTGATGACCCATGACCTTTTTTCACAGGCTTCATCTAAGACCATTGGAAAACACAGATGTTTACCCTATGAGTCATAAAAGCAGCAAAATTACAGTTATGAAGTAGCAACGGAAATAATGTTATGGTTATGGGTCATCACAACCTGAGGAACTTTATTCAAGGGTTGCAGCATTAGGAAGGTTGAGAACCACTGGGCTAGACAGAGGAACTGCAAAGAGGGTAACAAACATGGGCTGAGTTTGGAGACATTGATGAAGAGACTGAGATGAGAGAGAGGACGTGTTCTCTGCTGTTGAGACAGTAGATTCTCATTCTTCAGCATTGTGTTGGGATAATGCCTCTCATTAGTCTGAGGGATAGGAGTAAATATGTGAAGTGTCCCATCCCAGGTCTATGTTATGTGTACTGAGGTGCTGAGTGGCAGGCTGTTGGGCGTTTATAAGTTCGCACTTACGGCTTCTGATTGGCAGAAAAGTTATTCCATTGAAGAAGATCAGTAGTTCCCGCAACAACATAGTGACACTCACACTCATGAAAGTTGGAAAGGCTGTCAAGTTTGGAGAGCAGAGATCATTTTGAAGTGACTAGAGCTTGGTTTTGAGGGTAATGAAGATGCAAATGGCTGGTAAGGGGGTGTGCTTCAGGGGCCATTGAATTCTGTGTGAAATGTTGCTGCTTGGGTCTAAGAGTGCTGTCTTAGTGACTTTTTGTTGCAGTGATGAACAGCATGGCCAAAAGCAACTTCAGGGGGGAAGATTTATTTTCATCTTACAACCCCAAGGTTGCCTGAAGAGAGTCAGGGCAGGGACTCAAGGAAGGAACCAAGAGGCAGGAACTGAAGCAAAGGTCTTGGAAGAGTGCGGCTTCCTAGTTTACCTTCCCTGGCTCATGCTCACCCAGCATTCTTACACAGCCCAAGAACATTTGCCCAGGGGTGACACCACCTGCAGTGGGCTGGCACCTCTTACATCAATTAGCAGTCAGAAAAAAAAAATATTTCACAGACATGAGCACCAGCTGATCTGGTTGAAGCAATGCTTTAGTTGAGACCCCCTCTCAAGGATGTCAAGTTGACAACCCGGGTTAGACATCACAAGCGAGCAGTGGGAAGGACAGAAAGAATGGCTCTTTCTTTCTCAGATGCACTGTAAAAACTGAATTCCTCTTGCCAGCAGCAATTATAGTAGGGTGAGTTACACCTGGAAAGAAATTTCATTTATTGGAGGCACGTATGCAATATATTCTGTGCTGAACTCTCTATGTAGATTGACGCCATGTCCTGGAATCTAGTCTTCATGTTACATATGAGCAAACCATGTACTAGAAGACTGGGATAGAAGCAGGAATGAAACTCACTCCAGTCTGTCCCAAAAGCCTCTTGTTGTTTCAGTATTCCCAGAGTGCTTTAGTGGAGTGACTTCTTCCTATTGAAGAAAAAAAAAATACAGAGAGGGTTATGGTCCAGGAGGCATCCTCAATAAATTTCCTCAATGTTAAAAATAACAGCAGAATTCTGCTCCTCCACAACATACCCTGTCACCATGATGCTATGCCTCCCCAAAGACTCGGAAATGATGGAGCTACCCATGATGGACTGAACTCTTTGGATTCATGAGTTAAAATAATACTCCTTTAAGTGACTTTGTCAGGTGTTCTGGTCAAAGTAATGAGAAATGTAACTAATACAGAGGCCGATGTTGTCTTCCATTCCTGGTGACATTAATTCATCTCTATATACAAGATGTCAGCAGAGATCAAATGGGAACCCATGGGTCAGTTTCCAATCCAGCTGTCTGTCTTCATCTATGTGAGGTGGTATCAGAGGAGGCCTATGGATAGCCCAGAATTCTTACTGGGGAAATAGAAGACAAAAGAAGTGTCCAAATGGGGCTCAACAATACAGTAACTACTTCATGTTGACCAAATACTTGACAAAGCAATGTACAAGGAGAGATTTATTTGCCTCATAGTTCTGGAGTTTTCAGTCTGTATTCCTTGGCTTTGCCAAATCTAGGCTTATAGTGGTGCAGATCTTCAGAATGAATGGCAGAACATGTAACACTTCATGTTGTACACAGACTCTGCCAGAGAAAGTGAAGGCTAGAAGTGTTTGGGGTAAGGTATGGCTTCCCAGGACCATGATGCTCCCAGTGACCCTCTTCCAGGTAGGGTCCATCTCTTAAAGTTCTGAGACCTTCCAAAACAGCTCTACCATGTGGTAGACAACTCTACAGTGCTTTAGCTTTAGAACAAAATCTTAAAATTAAAAACTCTTCACTGTTTGATTTCTACTTAAAATTACAAAGACTTTCATGTGGACTCATACATTTTTTCAAATAAGCCCTCGCTACTATGATCATTTTATAGATGTGAAAATAAAAAGCAGAAAAGTAGAGGAACTTGTGGAAAGTTTAACGGTGAGTAATTTTAATATTGTTTCTCTAATGCTTTGGCCCATGCCTTTTGTCACCCTGTTAAACCAGTTATAATGCTTAATTCAATTCGTAACTCTCATCTAGCTTTCTAATTGGCCGTTTTCATGAGTTTATAAGTTCTTGGAGGATTGTACAGGAAATTTTAAGAACCAAGAGCCTTCCATTCAACTCTTTAAGTTCTGTACGTATTTAGATTTCTTTTGAACTCCAGTAATAGAACTTTTAGAATGGTCATAATTTTTTTGCTGTGTGTGCAGAAAATTATCTGATGTTTGAAATAACAGCTGTGTAATGGGTGAGAACTGGCTGTATTGTTTTGGGAACTTATTTTAAAGCTATTGAATTTAAAGAAAACTGATTGAAATTTGATACTCTAAATAGATAGATATTAAATAATATATAAATCTGTGAATATATGTATATGAATATACATATGCATATATACATATATATTCACAGATTTATATATACATGTATATAATGTGTGTGTGTGTGTGTGTGTGTGTGTGTGTGTGTGTGTGTGTGAGAGAGAGAGAGAGAGAGAGAGAGAGAGAGAGAGAGAGAGAGAGAGAGAGAGGTGTTTTTCTATTTTGATGTGTGAGATTATGCCACATTTTTAGTATTTAAAATCAGGTGATGATGCTTCCTAGTCTACAGTCAAATATGTATCACTTGTACCAAATCCCAGGCTTCCTGAAAGTAAAATCGGCAGCAATTAAGGTCATATGTTAGCTTTTAAAAGTTTTATGGAGACTTGTATATCTATAACATAGTTTCAGTGATGTGTATTTCAATACGTACCCTATCTTTGGTGCCATTTTTCTAAGAAGTCAATATATTCTTAAGGGAGAACAAGGATGTTTACTTACCAGCCTTATAACACCGGGTAAGATTAGACTACTTATATTAAAGGCAGTACATTCTGGGGAGAGGTAACTGTGTTTTTAATTTAAAAGTAATGAGGACATATTGGGAAGTAGCATTAGAGGATGGTGTTACTTCCTTACATAATCCATACAGCTGCTAGTGAACTCAGCAAGTGCCCACTATCAGGCGAGGCTCATGTCCAGGACAGATGATAGCTCAGGCTCCAATTACCTCCTCCCTTCTAATCTCTTGGAGATCCCCTTTCTCAGCCAATTCTCAGAGACCCATTTTGTCATCTGATAGGGGCAGCTTCCCATTGGCAAAAGCCCAGGCCCTCACACCTTCCAATCCATAAAAGGTGTCAAGTGAGGGCGCCTCCACACAGGGCCTGTAAAATCAAACCTCCCAGCTAGGGTGTGACTTTTCCCTGTTATCTCCCTCCGAGAGAGAGAAGAATGATATCGTTTGGTAAATAAAGTGCTTCACTGAAATATCAAGCAGAGGTGGGTTCCTTGCATTTGGAGCAGAATGCTTTGAAATGCAGCTGCATGCCTGATTCCTGGGCTGGATGGGACCATTCTTGCATCCCCCTCCCTCATGGGAGCCACTTGCCTATTTCAGGCCACTTCACTTCTGAGGATGAGAGGAAAGCTTGTCAATGACCTGACACTTGTGCAATTCTGCTGACTGCCCGGGTTGTTATTTATGCTTTGAAGGGCAGCACTCAGGGGGCTGTGTCGTGTTCACCGTTTGTTGTCTATACTGCTCCCATTTCCTTTCCATGCTGTTATAAAAAGCAAAATAAATATTTGGGAAGGAGCTGGAACTTGATGCTGAGAGGTTGCTAAGGGGAGGGGGAAGTTGGCCTAGGAGCCTGGCGCCTCAGCCCTTCCTGGCCATCCTGAAGCTATTGCTGCATTCCACATGGGAGGTAAGTTGTGACAACTTATTTATGGCTCCTCGGGTCCCAACCTCCCCATCTCCAGGTCTTGACAGGGCATGGCTCATTATCTTTAGTGGAGTGACACTGTCAGAAATAGGAACCAAATTCACTGGGCGGTGAAGATGAAATCGTGATTGCTCAAATGTTGCTGATAGACAGTGATAATTCTTGGTTCTCAGAACCTGAGGTCCCTGAGCAGTCAGCGGAGTCCACAGATGACAAACCGAAGCCAGAGGGCAAGAATCCGAGATGCTAGTCAGGATCTCAGTTAGGAGGCAAAGGACACAATAGGATGTCATTCTGGGTTAGAAAGATAGGCAAGGTGGCATAGGGGAAGTGAATCTGTGCTTCCTGGCTTGAGGTTAGGGGATAAGGGTTGAGTCCTAGGGCAAGATTGCAAGGAAAGCTGGACCACAGTGTGCCACACCAGAGCACCCAGACTCTAGTTATGGCGGTGGCTGGACATGTTCAAATAAAGACCGACGCTGGTGTTGATGTAGGGGAACCAAATCCTACTAGACTGATGAGGCTTCAGAACAGAAGAAGCACACAGATTCCAGGGTACCAGAGCATGCTGCTGTTGCTGCTACTGAACCTTGTGCCTGTAAAATCTGAGGATGGGGCTTGGCGAATCGCCTCTGGCCTCCTGTCATCAGGGTGGGACCTGGGAACAGGGAAACCACAGCAGCCCTCGGGATGAGACGTCCCTGATGAGACAGGAAGGAGGACAGAGGAGCAGAGGGGTCTCCTGGCCAGACACCAAATGCAGGGATTCGGCATCCGCTGCCTGAGTCGCTTCCTCCCACACACTGACCTCATTGAGACGCAGAGGCAGAGCTAGCTGCCTTCAGAGTGCTGCTCTGGAGGCATGAGTGGTCTGTGTTTCCATTTACCTCCAGATGCTAAAATCTAGTCTTGCATATTCTCAACACAAATCCACCGCATTTTATTGTAATCATTAATACCTCATAGTGTTGGCATTGTGAGTCACTAATGGTGTTTGCGACTGTTTCCTTTCATGGCAAGGTAAAAGGGATCTGTCAAAAGAATAAACTCTTTTGCTTGCTTCAACTGTCTTTCAGCTTTATGCTTGCTTAGCTTACTTCCCCTATTCATCGGCTTGACTGTTAAAGAGTCTGGCACTGACAGTGTTTTATGAAGGATTTGAGTGAGCTGTATGAAACTCCCAATGTCCACGTTTCAGTTTCCTGTGGGCCAGCCTAATAGATCACGATGTCTCTTCCCTTCCCTGCAAACAACAGTTCCTTTGTGAATTAAGGAGGAACACGATGTGGTCAGCTCCATCAGAAGAGCCAACACTCTTGCTGCCTGCAGGTCTCCTCAGCCAGCCAGTCTGCTCTCTGTCTCCACCCGCAGTGACCTGGGATCTTATTATACTTCTCCATCATTCAGACAGTGCTGTTAGACCCTGAATACTGGGGGCTTAACTCAATGCAATTTCAACACAGGCCACTGAGGGTTTCTATTGCTGTGATTAAAACATCATGACCAAAAGCAACGTGGGGAGGAAAGGGTTTATTCAGCTTACAGTTCCCCAGCACAGTCCATCCCTGAAGGAAGTCAGGCAGGAACTCAAACAGGGCAGGAACCTGGAGGCAGGAGCTGATGCAGAGGCCATGGAAGGGTGCAGCTTACTGGCTTGCTCCCCAAGATTTGCCCAGCCTAATTTTTATCTGCCCCAGGAACACCTACTCAGGGGTGCCACCACCCACAATAGGCTTTTCCGCCCCCACACACACATCAATCACTAATGTAGAAAATGCACAATAGGCTTGCCCGTAGGCCAATCTGGTGGGGGCATTGTTTTTTTTTCAGTTGAGATCTTCTCAAATGACTCCAGCTTGTGTCAAGTTGACTTCAAGCTAGCCAGCACAGAAATTTTCTATGCTGGCTATTTTTATTTTTGTTCTATTTTATTTCTATTTTTATTCCCTTTAGAGCAGTATTTCCCCAATATTTAGCTAAATCTAAAGATGCAGAGTTAGATTTCAAGGGTTTGATACCTCTTCAAGGACTGATTTTTTTTCCATGTGACTAGGCTACAGAACCACATGTGCTCTTACACACTTGCATGCCTATAGGGCAGCGGCTTGGGCTTGTGAGACGGGAGGCCACCGTCAGCATGCCATCTCTTCTACATGAACTGTTTTCTGCTGAGAATGCAGGCTATCAGTGTCGCAATACAGACCCAGGCTCCCAGCATATTCATAACTTTGCTTCTGAGGCTCAAAGTGCTGCAAACAATTAGATCTGAGAGCTCCATTTTCCTGCTTCTTTTGTGCTTCCTTTTCACCTTCCATCGGTACCTTAAATTTTTCACCAGGCTCTTCTGCAAAGTATGTTGTTGTCATTGAATATATTCTTGGGAACCTCACAGTCTATCATCAGGATCCAGGTCCTCACGTGCCTTGCCTGGCTGAATCAGAAACTACTTCATTCTAGCGATGCTCCAGGGATTCCGTTTGGTTTTGAATTCCTAGTGGCCATGGAGTCCAAGAGGATGAGAATGCTGTCAGCACATAGGCAAATGCTGAATGACGCCATGCACTGAATAGTGAAGGGAGTTCCAGGACAACAAATTTCTTCCAGTATAAGAAAGTACTGAACAAGAAAGCTCTGTGTTCGCTGTCTCTCCATGCCGGACCAATAAGCCAGAGAGGTGGGGGTGGGGTAGGGGCAACAACAGGTAGCAAGAGTCACCTAAAGTTATTTCAGGAGGTTAAAAATTAAATAAATCTATGGCCTTGATCATTAAAGCTTCAAATTGGGAGTCTGTGTCAGATGGGTGTTAATGATTCCAAGTAGCAGCTGTGTGTAGAACAAGACTTCTCAGTCTCTCTTATTAGTGTAAAATTTTCTAGCCTTTCTCTGCAGAAGGTGCTTTCTTAGATCTCCAATGGTGCAGCTTAACAGACATAACCTGCTCTATGCTGCTGTAAATAGTGTTTCATCTCAGGCCACTCACCATGTTTTCCCAGCTATTGGGCAGGTCCCCGACCTAACACTGTGTGTATTGGCACCCCCAATGTCTCTGCACAAAAATTATGCCATGATTTTTAAAAATCCTTTGAGAATTTTATACAGTAATTTTTTTTAACCATACTCTATCCCACCCCCAACTCCTTCCAGATCCTTCCCCACTTCCCTACCCATCTGATTTCCTGTTCATGCCTGACACTGTCTGATCTATGCCAGGGATTTCTTAACATGCCTTTTTGAGATTTTTTCCCTCTCTGCCCACCTTTGGGACTAATAATTTGGTAACCAGGGGACTTCCCAAGAAAGTGTAGAGAATGAGCAAGTTGTTCATGTGATGTAAACCTGTTGCATTGTGATAATGATGTATGTGGAACACCCACTACTGTGATGGCCTATGGTACACACCCAACAGACTTCTTGTTTTTATTATGAATTTTGTTTATTGGTATGAGTGTCTTAACTTCTTTACCAGATTTGTGTTCTCTACTGTGCTTAAGCCCTAGCAATTAATTACTCATTTAGGGGATTCACTACATTATTATGTATAGTATATTACTGTAATCAATAACTGAAAGATGTCTAGGCCAATAGACCAGCACTAATTTGTGTAATTTAACAATACCCGCAAAAAAGGCCTTCCTATCTATGGCAGAGGCTGTTGGTCAACCATGATACTGTGATACTGACACAGTTCTGTCTTGTTACATTGGGCCAGGCTTGGGCCTTGGCTACTCCACTCCAATTCTAGAGACCAACTCTAGATAGAACTTGCCACTAAAGCCCTTCTGGAGTACGCATGCTTACAGACCCTTCTGGAAAACGTGTTCTATGATAGAGAGAGGGAAGCTGGCTTTGGTCCATGATGCATCTTTCCTGTGTTCATGAAGAAGTTCTTTTGTACAATATGAGCAGATGTATAGTAAAGAGGAAGTGTATTCCTGAAAAAGTCAACTGTCTCTACATCGACGTATTTGGCCACAGACTCCTCTAGATGTCGCTTCTTCTCACAATGCGGTGATAATAGAAGCCACTGTCTAATGGATCTTGATATGAAACTGTGGGAATGTCTGTCTTACAGCGTGTGTGTGTGTGTGTGTGTGTGTGTGTGTGTGTGTGTGTGTGTGTGTGTGCGCTTGTGTGTTTCTCCATGGAAACTCTTCTGAGTTGGCCTTGATTCTCTCTCACTCCACTGTGGGGAACTCTGAGCCTGAGACAGGAAGCACCTTTCCCCACAGAGCATCTAGACAATCTGTGGCATCTTCACTTTCCCTGGTAGTAGCTACTCTGCAGCTATCAACAGCAAATGTTTGAAGTTTTTTTTGTTTTTTTGGAGGAAGGACCATGAACACAGACATGTGGAAGAGCCTGATTAGATGGATCATGTGCTCTAGCTGACCCCTCGACCAAAGCCAACATTCTCAGTTCAGGATTCCATTTGACAATGATGAGGAGGAAGAAGAGCCCCAGGCCACTTGGGCTGTGGTCTACTTAGCCACCTAGGAGTGCAATCCTCCTGAACTATCACAGACCATGCGTGGAAGGCCGGCTCCCAGATCTGCTCCAGGGTAGCACAAAGAACACCTCAGAGTAGAGAGGGCTTGGGAAAAACTCTTATCTATCTGAGGGCTAGACTTTTTCTACCTGATGGGAAAATAAGGAAACACACACACTTTCTGATGGTAATGCTCTCTTTTACTTCACCATGTAATGCTTTACACAGCTCCTTCACACTCTTCATACAGCTCTTAACACAGTTCCTGTACGTAGCAGCGGCTCTTTCACACAGCTTTCTCTCTCACACACTCACACACATAGACTTCTTCTGCATCATTCATTTACTCTGCTCATTCACTCTCTCATTCATTCTCTCACATTTCTCTCGACTTCTCTAATGCTTCTTCTTCACCTCTTACTCAGCACACACACACTTCACTCACACTCTGCATCGCTTCCTTCTCTACATTGCCTCTGCTCCTCCCACAGCCAAACTCTGGACAATTAATTACAATATGTTACATTGTCAGGGGTCCGACCCAATCTCATAACACATGATGAATCACACAGTTTTTCTCAGACTAGGACAGTCGCACTGATCAGCCAGTCATGCTGACCAGCCAGTCATGCATGGCCAAGCATGTAACCCTTTCCCAGACAGAGAATGACATTGAAATTCAGGACTTAACAATAACGGTAGCAGGCTGAACCTTGAGTCATAGGGGTACATGTAGAAAGAAAATTATTGCAGGGAGTTATGTATATCAAAGTTGTTTCAGTTTTGACCTTGAATCATCAACAAACAACACCTGGGGTCTTGTCTTTATGTATTTTCTGCAGGGGCAGCTTAGTCTGTTTTGAATTTGTTCTGTAGTCTAAAATTAACTATCTTTGTGACTGAGAATACTGTTACTTTCCTGCGTCAATAAAGAACAATATTCTAATATTATTTCTATACCTCAGAATTATACAGCTTAAGCAGAAATCATCATCCTGACCATCCACAGATAAATGTGTGCCCGAAGATGTAAAACATAATACCAATGGGCTGTGGAAGGGACCCCATAGCTGTTCTTTTTAGGGAGGTATAGTGGTGTCACATGAGAAAATTACAGACAGAAAACAACCAGTTTCCACAGCCAGTGACCGTACGGCCTTGCCAGGTGAGGCTCCCCAACAGGAAGTTATAAATCTGGTGGGTCAACTTGTCAAACACTAGCTGTCACCTGCTATATACTCCCATGGCCCTCAGCACCAAACAAGAATAGGAAGCTTGAGCAGAGAAATGCAGCCATAGTGTTTCTGTGCACATGACTGTTAAGCTCCCAAAGCCTGATGATTTCTGGGAGGGGCAGAGGTTCTTAGCTACCTTCAGCACTGATGGAACAAGTAGGTAAAAAGGGCTCGCATACCAGAGAGCACAGCCTGAGGGAACCAGTGTTTGGCATCCTCCTCGCTGTTGCCTGGGAGGCACATCTGGAGGCTAGTCTTAGGTTTGCAGGTTCCCAAAATTATAAATGCTGCATGTGCTAATGAATGTGTCTACGATACTTTGCTGAATAGCCTCCAACTAGAGACTTTCTTCCTCAAAAGGTAATGTGGGAGGACTATACATTTGAGATGTACTTTCTGTTACTGACATACAATCTGTACATTCAGAGTTTGTCCACTCGAAAGAAGAAAGTCTCTCATTTTTAAATGTTAGATATATGTCTATTCTGACGACATTGTGCCCTGATTTATCATGATAAACTAACAGCCATGCTTTCCTTTTTACACAAACTAGTGCTTTCGGATGCCCATACTCAGACATGAACTTGAAGAGGGAGGTGACACTTCAGGACCGCCTGAGAGACCAAACAGGGACAAATCTGGAATCAGAGTCTTCACATTCCAAATCAGAAAACATCCGCGATTTGAATTTCAATGGAAAATGTGAAAAGATGAACAGTCAGTCCAGGTAAGAAACTTTGGAAACTTGAACCAGAAAGTAACCATATGGAATTCTAATAGAATGAATTTATTACTAGTATTAGTTCTCTGCATTTCGCCAAGATAATTCTTCTGGGTAATGTCATATTTAGTATCTCACAGAGTTAACTCACTCCTCCATCAAACTATTTGAATAGGTCTCTTTTCTGAATGTACATATTGTCCGTAAGCAACAGAAAGTACATCTCAAATGTATAGTCCTAAAAGATTCCCTTTTCTCTTGCAAACATTTTTGTTCTCTGGACTCATTTCATTAGCGAAATTTTTTGGCACGAGCTGAGAATTCATACCCCTGGAGTCACATTAAACGGTGCCCTTGGATTAGTTACTTGTCTGTCATCTTTAATTCACACATGCCTGAGATATGAGTTCTGACTCTCTTTGCTCTCTAACCTAACTCGGCGGCGGCAGCGGCGGCAGTGACACGTTAACTTTCCTAAATATAAATTTACAGTTTTCATTTTTTATTTCTGTAGTTGTTTTCTGAGAAGCTTCAGATACAACCTTATTTGACTTTTTTTTTTTTAACTCAAGCAAGCAATCTAAATAATATCTTTTCTTCGGAGAACCCCATCCTCCCTGCTAGGGATTGCAAACACAGAAAAAGACAAACATAAGTGTGTCACTGGGAGCCAGACAAATGCTGAGGTGAAGGAGGTTCTAGAGCAGTGGTTCTTAACTTGTGGGTTGTGACCCCTTTGGGGGGCGAACAACTCTTCCATGGGGGTTGCATATATATATATATATATATGAATATATATGAATATATAATATATATGAATATATATATACTATATATTCATATATATATATATATGAATATATTATGACTCAGACTCATAATAGCAACAAAATTATAGTTATAAAGTAGTAAGAAAAATAATTTTATGGTTGGGAGTCATGACAACATGAAGAACTGTATTAAAGGGTCACAAAATTAGGAAGGTTGAGAACCACTGTTCTAGAGAAAAGTGGTAACCAAGTGTTTTCGAAACCCCACTTTAGGCCATGAGACCCCACTTTATCATCTGTGATTGACAGAAGAGTCTATTCCTTGTCTCAAACTTCAGAATCACACTCTTTCTGGGATTTATCACGTGGGTGGAGTTCCCTTAGAACACCTTGGCCCATTCACACCCCAAGTCCCAGGGTTACATATGTTCAGTGGGAGAACTGGGCTCGGTGGACACACTCTCACGTGTGTGTGGCATGCTATACTATAGATCTGTCCTATTTTCATACCAGTGGCTGAGAACATGTGGAGGACATTTCACTTTTGTTAAGTAGCTGTTTTTATTTTGATGGCTCAGCACACAACTGCAACTCAGCCTCCTCTTTGTTGCATGGTTCCTCCACATGCACACGCATGCCTCTATTTTTGTAGCTGTGTCTTGCGTTTTTATTACCTACTGCACACCCACTCCTCTGTTGACACTTCACAGGGTCTGGTTGTTCTTTCTGCTTGTTCACACCCACACTGTTTACAACTCTGAGTAGTTGAGAGCATGTGTGTTCCTTCTTGTTCTCGATGGAAGGAGGCTTTCCCCCCTTCTTCTTTTCTTTTTTAAACTATTTTCTCTGAGAACAAGGCTTATTTAATCTAAAGTCATAGAGACGAGTGCACTCATGTGCTTTCTTTCTTTTTGCTACATTCTGTCGTATCTTTCCCTGAGTGAAAGTTCAGCCCATCACCCCTGTAAATATTTTAGATTTTCATCTCTAATGTCACAAATCACAGAGACTAAGCAGGTCTCTGAATTGCATTTAGAAATTTTTTTTATCATCTCAGAGGTTAACCAAACCAGTTTTCCCCAGCAAACATGGGATCTTATCACCCCATCTCAAACTTCTCATTATTGAGTCCCTTACTGTTTCTGAGGGACTTCGCACTAAGTATACCAGGTAGAATAGTTAGTACAGAGAGAAAGAACAGCTAATGACGCATGCAAAAGTCTCAAGTGACCCTATTATATCAAATTCTATTTTGTGTACATTTAGAGCTGTGTAAGTCGCAACAGGAGGTGGGCTTGTCGCACGGTGCCTACCCTGAATCATTCCCTCGCTCTCAGCTTTCAAGTCCAAAGCTGTCCTTTTAGGTCAGGCATTCATCAGAAGAGCACTTGCATTCACAGAACTGGCACCACGGTCACACCCACTCCCGTCTCTGATCCTGTTCATGGTTGTGGCATGACTGGTTACTAGACTGGAATAAAGAGAAAGCAAAACCGACACTGGGTGATCCATGGGCTGATTGCGAGCAGATCAACTACAGTTCATGTCCCTTCCCTTTCCCCAGTAGTCCCACCTTGGGGCTGCTGTGGCTCTAACCCAGATTATTGAAGTCACAAGATCAAATGCAGATGGAGGGGAGCATCTGACTTCCATGTGTTTTCTCTGCCCGAGTTTTGCACAGGATTCTGTCATTTCTTATGCAAACAAACTCTGTCCCGTTAGCATCTCTAGACTTCTTACACTTCAAACAGAAGTACAGCATTACCTCATATATATTAGCCATACACTCATATACGTGAACATATATATTGTATATTAATTATTTTATTAATCTTGGCAGTGAGGTCACTAGTAGTATATTTATGACTCTATTACTTCCCTCAGTAATAGAAAGTCTATTTATGGTCATATTTTTTTAATATATTAAAGGGTCACATTGTAGAACCAAGTAGGATATATAAGCCCAATGTCTGTAAGACTGACCTGTGAAAACTCTCATATTCAAGTTGTTTTTTAAAACTTTAAACTTTAAAACTTTTAAACTTTAAAACTCAGACTCACCATATCATAATAGGTAGCAACTATTGAAAGTACATATTTAGTTTTTATGAAGTGTATTCCCTTGTTTTAGTTTAAAGAAATGTTTATAGTCTTCGTTCTTGTGTTGCTAGAGTAAGTAATGGTGCATTCTTGGTGCATTGAGTGGAGACAGATTGCCTGGTTTTCACTGAGGTGTGTCCTGCATGGTCAGAAGCACCCCTAGTGCTCCTAACTGTTTAGAGCTTCTTATAGCTTTGTGCTTTAGGCAGCATGGAGATTATTGTCACCACAGTTTGCTGTTTGTAGCAAGGATGCTGTATTTAGGAAGTGGAGACCTCTTGGCTATTGCTCTGGGACCCAAACCTAAGTCACCTGATTGCAGCTAGCTTATTTCTATCTAGTGAACTAAAAACATAGGACATATCAACAATTCCTATTGTCTTGGTATTAAAATCACCCATTCCCTTTGGGCTAAGCAATTCATGTTTTATTATTTTGTTAATTTTATCATATCATTATGAAAGTCCTGGCTTTGGTATTTTTCTTATTCTGATTTTGTCACGTTGATAACTGAAGATTCAGAAAGTTTAGGCAAAAGTGTCCAAAAATGGCACAGACAATCCAGTAGAGAGGTTGGAGTTTGAATACAGAAATGCTTAATTTCAGATCCTAAGCACATTCAATTACATTCAGCCCAAAGGAGGACAGACAGTGTGAGGCTTTTAGAAGGCCTAGCTGAGTGTACTTTGCCCATTTATACTTCTGCTAGGAGTTTTAGGGTCATATATGATACAAACATTTCTTACTGTATAAAAATAAAATTCCTACCTTGTGTCCCTTCAGGTGCTTTCTTCCTCTGCAGTGCATATAATACTAAAGTCCCCACCTTGAACACATTTCACCATAATATACTAAAGGAAGGACAGTAAAATGAGAACCAATAAATGTCTTCATGGTAAACATAACTCCTATGGAGTGCAGCTGCCCCTGTATTTTCTGCTCTCTCTTTATCTCAAGTCTGAGGAGAGCATTCTTCAGGTTTTTCTTACCCAAGTGTTCTTTCAAAACTCCCTTTACCTCCCCCAAAGCAGTGTTCACTAAAGCATTAAGCTTGCACAGTTGACAGCTCCACCATACACCAAAATTCCTATCATTTGCAGTCAGTGCTACTAATGTGTTTTTTTAATTTAAGAAGCAAAGAAAACGCCACATTGCTTTCCCCAATCCCTGACATTCATACATCTATATGCTCCTTGAAGGTCTGTGTTGATAATAAAAATCAGCTGGGGAAATTGCGATAATCAGAGCAAACAGCACATGATGGAGTTGTCTCCTAATGACTGTGATAATAAATCTCACTACCATGAACCAACTAGTTCCTTTCCACCTCTCAAATCAGCTGTAACATAAAATAACCTTCTATGGGGCCATTCCCCACAATACAACAGTTAGTTTTTCCACATATTAACCTTCTGTGTTAGTCAGTAGATTTTATTTAATGCACCGGGCTTCCTTTTTGCTTGGGACCAGTCGTGGGTGTCCCCATCCACCCCTGTCATTGTCAGCCACAGTGTTGTCTGTATTCTAGCAGTGGGTGTCTAGTCCTGCCCTCTGCTCCACGTTGCCTCCCATCCACAGCTCCTCCCTTGCCCATGGCCCAGCTCTCTCTGCACCTTTTTTGGGCAGTTCCAGCCAACATGAGGAGAGGAGGGTGCGTTTTATGCTTCTACGTTTCTGGCACCTAGAATACTGTCCGGCGCTTGGTAGGCACTGGGCCAGTGAAGTAGACTTGAACACCCGATGTGTGCCTGAGACTTGGTGGCCTTGGGAGACAGAGTCAAGGAAGAGGCAGCTCCTCTCTTGCCTTTAGCCCTCCGCCCTTTTGCTCTGTGTCACCCTTGAGTAGCTCACACGTGTGTCTACATGTATCTGTTCTGTGCCTTTCTGCATGTGCCTTTCGTTCCTCAAAGCACCTTAGATGCCAAGTCGGAGAACCGGTGCTCCAGCCTTCTAGTGTCATTACCATTTTACGTTATAAGTTTTTTAGTGCATCTAAGTTCGCTCAGCCAGTGACTGACATTCATGCTCCTCCCAGAGCCCCCACTGCTTTAAAAATGGATGCAAATGCAAGAGCTTGTATATTACGTTTTGAATTAAGACATATGTAGATAGAAATAAATGTTGATAAAGCCATATCCTGTGGCTTGGCCTGGCACATCGCGAAGACTCTTGAAGTCATGATTCTGTATCTTCTTTCCTACTTTTATACAATTTGCTGACTTTAAAACCTTACCATTGGCCTAGTTACAGTCCTCATTTAACAATCGTCTTGGGACCAGTAGGAACTTAGATCTTCACTTACTTGGTTGGAGAGAAAATTCAGCATCTGTAACTAAATTAAGCCCCTTAATCAAGAAATCCATGATCGCTAACTTCTTCAATATAAGAATGAGGAGACCAAAGCGAATAACCATGTTCCCCCATTAACACAGCACAGAGGCGGCGACTCTGTGCTGTGTGACATCCTCTGGTCCCTCTACTTGCTATCCCATACCACAGCCCACTCAGTGCTAAAACACCATCAGAACTAAATCGGATTGTATCCTGGAGTTGGCTCAGGAACATTTACCTTGCTGAATGTGGGACCCTGACCACAGCTAGATCCCGAAATTAAAGCTATCCATCCATTCCCTCAGCATTTACCCCTTCAGCAAACATCTGGGCTGGCTCCATTCAGACTGCAGTGATACAGCAGTGAACAAAACTGCCAGAGATTTATGTTATTATCCTTGTTAGTAATAAGAAAATTACCCTCACCGGTCTGTGGTAGGACAGGACCAGAATTAAGGTAATGGGTTCTAGTGGCTGTCGACTGGACAGCGGGTGTGTTGGTGATCTTTGCTGCCAAGAGGCAGGTGAGTGTGGCTGCTTAGGGAACAGTCACACGGAATAAAAGAAAGGACATTGCCTGCAACACGCTCGGCAGCTCCCTACAGCAGAGTCCCCAAGACCATGGGTAGTTGGGAGACACTAAGGAAGGAGGAAACAAAAGATCCTGCTGAATTTGCAGGTCAAAAATGAAATAAGCCATCAGCTGGGGTGCTATGGAAGGATTCATCAAGTCCCGGGGTCCTGGTCCTTCAGCACCTGCTCGGCGGCCATGTTGTTCCACAGCAAGCCTCAGTCCTGCTGAACGTTACATAGTACCCAGTGCTGGTCAGTGAGATCCTGAAAGAGAGCTTTCCCGGGATGATTCTCATCAGGCAGTTTCCAGTTTATTGTGAATCTCTGGATTGCTGGTGCGCTTCCTCAGCTAGGGCTCTTAGTGATTAAGTTCTACAGAACACTGTGTTCTAAGGCCTACATGCTTCCTCGTGTGAAGCAAATATTAGTGTTCCTGGACGCCCCCCCACAAAAAAAAAAAAAATAACCACTGCCTGAGCTCCAGCAGGCATTTCTTCTCACCTTTATACCCAATCGGACTTTTAAATAATCTTTTGCCATTCGTTTGCATAGCAAACCAGGGATGGTTAACATGATTTTCTCATTATAAAATCATTACTTGCTTACTGGAAGAAAATTAGAAAATATAGAGGAGTAAAATTAAAATGTACCAGCTTGGAGAGATGGCGCAGCATTTACTAGCACTGGCTGCTCCTCCAAAGGATCCAGGTTCAGTTCTACCACTTATATGATGACTCACAACGGTCCATGACTATAGTTCCAGGGCTTCTGACACCCCTGTTCTCCACGGGAAGCAGGCACACACAGTTGCCAGGACATGCATGTGGGCAAAACACCTATACACATAAAATGTAAATAAATAAAACATAAAAACATTAATAATATACAGACCTTTTCCATCCAGCAGCCTAACTGGTACAGACTAAAGAGAATTATTAAGAGTCAAACATTTCTCATTCCTATTCTGTTCTTCATCTCTGCAAACTGAAGCCACTTCTGCTAATATCCTTACCTCTTCAGTGTCTACATCTTCATACAAGTACGTAGGTGAATCCTCCCTCTTTACAAAATTCACATTAAGTGGTTTTAATCTGCAACAATTCATATATTTAGGAATACATGCCGGGCGGTGGTGGCACACGCCTTTAATCCCAGCACTTGGGAGGCAGAGCCAGGAGGATCTCTGTGAGTTCGAGACCAGCCTGGTCTACAGAGCAAGATCCAGGACAGACACAAAAACTACACAGAGAAATCCTGTCTCAGAAGAAAAAGAAATAGAAAGAACACATTATGGGAGACCTGAGGATTTAGCTAAGTCAGCAAAGTGCCTGCTGCACATGTGTGAAGACCTGAGTATAGATGCCCACCACCCAGGTTAAAATCTAGGGTAACAGTATACCTGTAACCCCAGCTCTGGGAGTGTGGAGCCTGGTGGATCCTCGTCACTCACTGGTCAGTCAGCCTAGACGTTCTGTGAAGTCCAGGTTCTCTCCAGTGGAAAACCTTGTTCCAAAAAAAATAAGGTGGAGAATGACTGAAGAAGATGTCCAATGTCAACCTCTGGCCTTCAAACACAAGTGCTCACTCACGAACATATTCACACAATATCAACAACAACAACACACATACACATGTACACACACACCAAAAGATACATCAGATATATGTTAGTAAATAAAAACAAATGCATCCAATGTATCATTTTTAACAGCTGCATCATAGTCTGTATGTGGATATATTTTGTCCATTCAACCTGTTCCTCTGTTGACAAGTACTTTATTGTATTTTCCCCATATAAATGTACCATGGAGAACATTTGCCATTTTCCCACCAGTGTGCAGGTCCTCATGCCCTGGCACATGAGAAGTCTTTTGTTAAGAGAAACCATCTTGACTGAATTCAATCTGAGGGCAGAAAAATCTAAAAGAATATTGCATAGTCTTGGAGAATTTACCTGCAAATAAGTGTCAGATATGTGTGTTATACACATTCTGACTTTACAGGCTGCTTTCTTTACTTCTAGAACAATGGTCAGCCAACATTTTTCTCTAAAGAACCAGATACTAAATATGTACTACCACCGTCAACTCAGCCACTGTCATGAAAGTAGCCACAGACAGGAACTATGCCTGTGTTACTGGGAAATTCTGTGTACCAGAACATGGTAGAAATTGACTTGTGGACCACTGATGGCCAGCTCTTACCCTAAAACTGTGCACAGTATAAGCATTTCAGCCAAAGTAGTTGACATGTTCTCTCAGGTCCCCCCAAAGGCCTCTCATATCTATAAAGGAACAGTAGGCATCATGCCTCTTGGAGATGACCTGTGGTACAGAAGAAAGACTACATTTACTGCCCAAAGACTTGACATTGTGTCTTAGTTGTACTGTGGACTCTGTGTGTTTAAGAAGGGGCAAGATGTCCGGTGATTTTGAGCCTCAGTTTCCATTTTTATAAGTCTTGAATATTGTTGTGAGAATAAGGCAAAGTGAAGTGAGAGCCTGGGAGCCCTTATGCATCTGGATTTCTCAGTGTCCGAACTGCTTACAAGGTTTGGCTTGGGTATCTCCTTAATGATGTAACCATTTGAAATTGGGACTTAATGGAAAGATAGCCTTGATTAATTCCAATGACTTGCATTTTTAAAAAAATGCCACCAGATACATTTATTTTAAAATAGTTTTAAATCCCACCAACATCATGTAAAGCAGACAAGCTTCTATTTTTTAATCTTGTGTGATAGATCTACCAGCATAGACTGCAGAGGGATGTTGTCAGGGCATTTCAAATCAACTCACAATGCTATCGAATTTATAAAATTGAGGGGGGAATCCCCAAAGATATCCAAAAACAAGTGAGCAGCACTAAAATTGTTCCTTTCTCCCCAGCTCCTTTACAAAATGTCTGTGCTGTGACACTGAGCACAGAGGTTGGTGACACCCAGCATTCCACTTGACCATTGGAAACTCACTACTTAAGCTTAAATCCTCTCTCTATAGTTCACACTCTTTGCTAGAAAAAATGTAAATGAATCCTGACAACACATAGAGATACACAGGGAATCTAAAGAAAGTTAAATGCACTGAATTGTTAAAACATTGCACAGATTGTATGAAGATCAATAGTGTATAGCGGCTTTGATGGTGCTTTAAAAATATGTTGTTTAACTAATTGCACAGACCAACCCAGTTAGGCATATTGTATGTTGTACGTCACAGACTGGACACTGAAACTCAAGTGTTTAAAGATTCAGTCCATCTCACAGAGTTAGGAACTGAGTGCTAGGCATCAAGTCAGGGGTTCCTGCACCCAGTTTCGGCTCTTTGCCTGGCATCGCCCACTACTGTGCACTGTAGCAGAAGGTCCAAAGATGGGGTCACAATTTAAACTTTTTCTTGTTCTTTTGATCAAAAAAAAGAAGATACCTATCTAAAGAGTAGATGTACTTCTGCTGTGATAAAAACTATAGATAAAAATATGTCAGTTTATCTAAAAGCAATTCTGATTTCTAGGTAGAGTTTGGGTAGTGGAGTCCTTTCCTCCCCCCATTCTATCATGACCAGCTCACAGGCCTGTCAGTGGGGATAAAATGAAAACCATTAACTGCACTAAGAAAACACACGGGCAAAGCACATTATTATATGTTTATTAAAATCATAAATACATGCAGATAAGTGAATTATCTCAAGTTCTGCCTACCTAAAATTAATTAGTAGCTAATTAGCAACCCTGGAGAAGTTTCATTTGAAAAACTTCAGTCTTTGCTATGAAGCTGGAATCTCGATTTTTAATGAAGTCCTGTGATGAAAGAGTTACAAAATTAGCCCTCACTGTATTCTGCAACATTGCAAAAGTTAATTAATTCTCTGACATTCAGCAATGCAACTAAATTACTTTATACACTTGTTTGGGCTCAGTGTCTATAATCTTCTGGTTGAAATAATAAGTGCCCAAATTGGGAATATTGCTTATTATTTACCCACCTACCACCCTGTTACCCACTGTCCCAGATGACTCCTCAAGCCAGAAGAGATCATTCTCTGGGGTGAATGGAGGAAAAGACTTTTAAGGTTCAGTTTTCAAAGTCAGGGTTTCTGAACAAGAGTTCCTATTTTCTTTAAATCTTAAACTGAAGAAACATTATAATGAGACTATGCAGCGAAACACCTACTAATTCGCTGTCATTTACTCTGCTGGTTTCTATTTAAATTTGTGCTGGTATCGTGATTTATTCTTACATCACAGGATAATGAATCTAGATTTTATTTCTGTTCTTTGCCAGACTTGTACAGCAGGCAAAGTGTTTGAAAATCAAAGGAAAAGAAGATATTGACTTGGATAATCTCTTCAGAGGTAAAAAAATAAAATAAACCAACAACACAAAAACAAAAACCCAACACTAGCAAAAGCACAGAACTTTCTGGCTTTGGCTCTTCTTTGTGGCATTTGTCTTCTCTGTCTGTTTGGCTTCCTTGTTCTGGTAGGGAGTGTTGCCAAGAACCTGACCTGAAGTCAAGAGACTCTGAGATTCATGGTGTGCTACCCACCCTGCGAATAACAAGTGCTGTTACTTCAAATCCCCTATCTTAGTTTTCTCATTTTTAAAGGTGAAAAAGTCCCTGTCATCTCTGTACTCTTCTTCCTGTCAGAAAAGATCCAGTCTTGTGGAAGTCAGTATTTCTGGTGTGCTCTCTGCTTCTCCAGGGGCCACTTAATGCAGCAGGGAAAGTCACTGTGGTTGACAAATTGGACAATGGGAAAATGTGTGTTGTTAGTAGGTCAGGAGGAAAGTTACCGGGAAGAAAGCTGATGTCAGAGACAAGAAATTTGTCGGGGTCGCAGAAAGGAGAAGGGATATCATGTCTTCATTTAGATGTTTCCTTCCAGTGACTACTCAGTGCAGACAGGATGTGAGGCCATGCTCTGTGACAGCTGCCTAAGGTCTTCCTTGAGCTGCCTTGTCTTGGCACTGACATTTTGATCTGGTGAGACGAAAACATTGGTCATTTGTAGTTAGGATGTAGTTAGTCTTCGGCCACTGTGGTCTGAAATTCTCAGCTCTCAAAACCTCACACATCTGTTGGTGAGTTTTCTGCTGAGTTGGAAAGAAAATGAATACAACTGTATAGCATTGTAGTTCATCTCCACTGCAATCTCCTGATGGAGTTCTCTTAAGATAAAAGAGGACTGGATAGTCACTGCACCAGAGGGCTGTGATGTCCAAAGTGAAACTGCTCCTTTTGGATGGGACAGAGCTCAGCCTGGGGTTGGGAGAACTGTGAATTTCCATCTCAACCACAAAGAGACGGGGTCTTTTCTGGAGAAAATGGGGGGCAATTGAGGTACTTGGCTTTCATTGTACATTTACACGTTTCTCAGAAGAATTTCTGTATAATATAGCCAGAGCTAAGCCTTGCTTTAAATAAGTAATGATTATTTTAGAAACTGCTCCAAATGTTCTCATCCATTGCACCAAGGCTTCATTCTGTAAGCAGCATGTTTTGGAACTACATAAGAAACCTTTAAAAAAAAGAAGTGTTGGTGTTTTAATTCATATTTTGACATTTTTGAAAATTTCTGCAGAGAGTAATTATGTATATGTTCCTGTTAAAACAGATACACAGTTTTGTGCTTCACATAGTAAAAGTAGTAATGAGGATCATCCTGACCAAAATAGAAAATAACTCTAGCAAAAGGCATTTGCATAATGAGAAGAACGAGTCTCTTCCAGCTCGCTCAGTATGCCCTTGTGCTTTTCTGCACTGTTTGTAAGAAGTTTATACCCATATGTTTTTATTTTACTTTTTTTTCCTGCATTTACTGAACTCAATCATTTTCACTTCCTCTCAGGGAGGTCTGTAAGTGACAGGTAGAGTAGTGATGTCACAGGATGCGTGGGGAGCTCTCGCCTTGTACAGAGCACACCATTGTCTCAGAGCTTTGGGGAAATGCATTCAGGGATCTGTTCTACTGCAGGAAGATGTACAGACCATACATGGCACCTGGTTTCTAGCCTAACACATCACTTAGAGAGCAACTTCTGTATCCAGCCAGTCTTTACCATTATAATTAAGTTCATTTGCTCCATTTCTAACCTGTGTGAGACAGAACAGTAAAACTAAGCATCACTCCTCTGTGATTAAATAATTGCTTGATAACCTTTCATTTTTAAGCCTATAATGGGAGCTTCATTTGCAATTCCTCATCTTTTTCTTCTACTTTTTATTTTGATATATAGATTTGAATCAATGTCTTTTTCATTCATTGGGAGGTTTGGTTTTCTTTTGTTTGTTTTTGTTTCAGTTTGTTTTGTTTTTAAGGAAAATGAACTGAAATGTGTTCTCGTTTATTCTGTGACTGGAAATTGTAAACACTGGATGTTTTCCCAGGTTGTGGGCAGCCTGTGGACCCAGCTTCTGATTTTCATATCGCAGATGTGTTTTCAGATTTCACTAGTGACCATCTTTACTTTCCAAATCATTTTATTTACAATAAATATGATGATTGCCATAGATTTATGGCTCTTTTCAAACCTCCTGTTACATTGTCCACTATAGTTTTAGAGATTTGTGTTATTGGGAACCTCTTTCCAATAGGAATATATAGAAATGGAATTGGTGGTAGAAGTTACTGTCTAACAATACATGTTTGTTAAAGGAAACACAGACATTTTTATAAGGATCTCTGCTTGTAAAATAGATGGGCAGTAAGGCAGAGTCTGTCTTAGCCATCTGTACCAAGTGTCACACCAAAAGCATGACAAGAGGCGATGCTTCTTTGTGCCATCCATAAGTGGGACCGCTCATGGGCATGGAAAGGAATAGTCATAAACGTAATGTGTCCCTTCTCTAGGATGGAGTTAGGTATCTGTAGCCGGAGTTTTCTCTCTGGGTCCCGCCAAGCCCCATCAGTCCAACAGCCCACTTATAAAATAAACACACAGACGCTTATATTATTTACAAACTGTATGGCCGTGGCAGGCTTCTTGCTAACTGTTCTTATATCTTAAATTAACCCATTTCTATAAATCTATACCTTGCCACATGACTCATGGCTTACCGGCATCTTCACATGCTGTTTCTCATCTTGGCGGCGGCTGGCAGTGTCTCTCTGACTCAGCCTTCCACTTCCCAGAATTCTCCTCTCTCCTTGTCCCACCTATACTTCCTGCCTGGCCACTGGCCAATCAGTGTTTTATTTATACAGAACAATATTCACAGCAGGTATCTTATAAATTTTCAAGCTTTTACCTTTGTTCAGTGAATGTCCCATAGAGGACAGAAGACTCTCCTTCAGTATAAGTTGAGCAGAGCTATTACAGTTCATGACACTAACATTAACCTACTTGGCTGTGTCCTTATATCTCAGAGGTTGAGCTATACCATGACCTCTTGGTACCTCAGACCTGTCAGGGCCACCACATTGCACCATTCTGGGGATCCCTTCGGAATTTTGGAAATTTTAGCTAGTGAGTTGCTTCTTTTTACATGTTTATCATTTGTATCTAAGTCATTCATAACTAGAATGCAACTACTTCTCATTTTGTCATCCAGTAGTTTTATAAGCCCCAAAACTGAAACATAAATGAAAATGATAAATCATCCATAGGTTATTTTTTGATATGAAAATACAAGTCTTTTTATGACTGGCATAGAATTATGTGTAGTATACAGCCAACATTGCTTTTCCCCTAATAGATGGTGGTCAGTTTTCTAAGTCAGTAAGAAAAGTTAGGAAATCCACAAGAGATCAGCCTACTTAATCAATAGTTACATCAAGAAACAGAACCTGGCTGAAAGGGGGCCAAATGGACATCTGTCAGTCACTCCTTTCTGCCTGGAGAAGCTCTGCTGTGATTCACTGACTGTCGGTAACACATCTCCATCTTGAGTATTTTATATGAGGAATCATATGCTATGTGCTCTGAAACATCTGACTTTTGCTAAACTGGGATCCATCCAAGTCCTATTTCACTTGTTATGGTTGCTACATATTGTTCAACTCTATGTAGATAGCACAGTGTATGCCTCTCAGTCTTGGCCATTTTCAGTCTTTTGCTCTTTCCAGTGGTGCTCCAAGTGGGTGCGTTGGTGCCTCTGTGTACATGTTTTTGTGAATAAATTCAGTGAGTGGAATATCTGGGTGATACGGATAATGCATGGGCTAGTCTCACATATTTTTGAAAAGCTCCATAGACATACAATCCCAGCATAAGAAGGAAACTGTAGATGTTCTGCTTCCTTCCCAGCATGTGTGATCACTCTCCAGTTTCATCCCATCTTCTGGGCTGACACTGGGATTTAGTGATATTTTAATTTTGTGCTTACCTGGGATGAGACTGAACAATATTTCTTGTTTAATGGCTATTGTGTTTTGTGACGTACCTTCCCATTTGACTTTTAGAGTGTTTCTTCATATTGCTGTGCAGCTCTGCACGTAAGTTTGGGAGTCCCATTGTCAGATAGATGTACTGTAATCATCTTCTCCACCTTGGTATTGGCTTTCTTGAACCCTTAATGGTACTTTGTGACCAATGCAAATTTCATTTTTCAATATAACTCATTGTTTCTGGCTTTCTTAACACCTTCATGCCTTTACAATGTTTGACACATTCCATAAACTTGTGTTGCTAATTTTCATTTTAAAAATCTTAAGCTTTCATATCACAATATAGTTCTGGAATGCAACTAGAGCTAATTTCTTATATAATAATTAAAAAATAATCCAAATTCACCTTTTCCAGGAATTTGCAATTGATTAAAAAACATTGGCTAAGCTGCCCATCATGTCCTCTTCTTCTGCACTGAGATATTCTTTGTTGTAAATTAATTGACCATGTATGTGTTGGTCTGTTTCTGAACTAAACTCTGGTTCATTGGCTTATTTGCATCATTTTGTCAACACTACACTGTCTTAATCACCACAACTTTATATAGCCATTTCTACCATCGAAGAGCAGCATTCCTACAGTTCTGTTTTCCTTCTGGCCAATCACCCTGACTACACTGGGCATGTGTTACACTATGCATACCAGCACCAGAGAGGCTGAATTAGCCTGGGCTAAATAGAGAGATCCTGTCTGCAAAAAGAAAAAAGAAACAAAAGAAAAATACATTGTCCCTCCTCCATTTCTGATTAGCTTAATTGCCTGCACACACACACACACACACACACACACACACACACACACACACACACACAATACAACTCATAGTTGAGCTTAATTAGATCTGAGGTGATCCCATCATCTCATTTCATCTGAACTACCATCTTTTACTTCATGAACATGGTATACTGTTCAGTTTAATTAGATTCTCTCTCTCTAATAATTTTGAGGAGTATGAGGCAGTTTCCCTGAGCCAGCACTCCCACTACAGTGCTGAAATGGATGTAGTGATAGAAAGCCATCTTTGTCTTATTCTTAATCTCAGAAGGAAATTTATCGTTATAAGTTAATAATAACTACTAATAATAATATAATATTATTATGATGTGGTTTTTTTAAGACCCTTAGTAGAGTGAGAAAATGCTACATTTCTAGGTTTCTGTGTGTTTATTTTTATAAGTGGGTAGTAAATTTTATAAAATATTGTCCTGGTTCTAATGGGACAATTATTATTATCCTCCTGTATTCTATTAATGTGGGAACTTTTATTACAGTTATCCTTATGGAAATGTGTTGCTTGAGTATATCATTATATTATAAGTGTGGAAAAATGTTACTAGTTATACTCATATCATTCAATGAGTTTCAAATAACTACCCTCCATATATTATATAGCAAACTGAGCAATAGAACCAACAATTAGGCAGGTCTTACTTTGCATGCTTCCAAGGTGTGCAGATTAGAGTTGTTACTATTAAGCTAAAAAATACCAGAGCCCAAACAGCACCATCCAGATTTTCGACACTGACAGCAGAGCATGTAATTGTGCTGCCCACTCACCTTCCAGGGTTGAACCCATGCAGAGTTTTACAAGTTCTGCTTCCTTAAAAAGGTACTCATCCAACAAATATGAAACAAGGGAAAGAAGCGATAGCATCTGAAACTACCATCAACTTTAAACAAATGTATAGACACAGACAGAAAAATGGGCAACCCCAGAAATACTTACCTTTGTTATGAGCTATTACAAGTGAAAGAGTGGCCATGACAAGTAGCATGGAGGTGCCCCTCACCAAGTAATGCTGGCAAAGAAACAAAACCCGTGAACCTTTTTGAGGTTGTAAGTCACAGCAGTGTTGCTTGGACCCCAACTGGCAGTAAGAGAATTGTTCATGTTTTATCTAAAAATTATAAAAACTGGGAGAAAATTATTGATTTATTCAATGCTTACTAAGTTCCGTTTATATATTTTCAACTGTGTGGTGAATTTTGCAGCTCCCCGTTGCTCTGTCGAATGAGGACTGCCTATATTTTAGCAAAGACTTTTAAAAATATATTCAAGGAAGAACGTGATTATAATTTTCTTTCTTGTGTTGTCATCATGTTTTGATATTACAAGTTTGATAACCTCACAAAATGTGATGGGAAATAGTCATTCATTTTCCATTCTTATAAAGAGTTTATGTAAAATGCATGATGTGTTTTTTTTCTTTTTTTTAACTGTTCAAATGAATTCACTAGAAAAGGTATTTGAGCCTGGAGATTTTTTTTTTTACTGGCAGAGTATTCATTGCTGAATTAATTGCCAGTTGATTTCTTTAATAGATTTATGGTTTAAAAGGTGGAGTAACTTGGCCAGAGTTTTAAATAATAGTTTTAATGTGCTTTTCTCTAATGAAGTCACTCTGCAGGCAGCTGAAGGAGAAACATTATCAATGGGTCCCGTCACCCCATGGAGCTTATATGCTACAATACTAATATATCAGGCAAGGTGTGGCCATTGGTGCAATCATGGCATACTTTTATGGAGGTAGCCAACTGTGTTCTGACTAGAACTGAGGCTTATTCCCCAAGAGAGCACTCATAACTGGTGCTGTGAGGTTGGTCAAAGTCCATGGCTTAGGAGATCATAGAACCTACAGATCAACCCACTGCTTCTGTTTTACTAAATGGACGTGTTCTCAAACCGCCATCTAAATGTATATGTTTATACCTGTAGACTAGGGATGCTATTACCCTTGATCACAGGTACTTCTTTTAGTAGTACTCGTGTGTGATCAAGGTGCTGATAATGTAGAATTGTTGGGGGCTCAGCCCTCAACAGGACATCAGTATCGCCCCTTATCATGCTCAGTGAACTGCATGGGAGAAAGGGTAGAAAAGATAAGAGATAGATGATCAACTTTTTTGCATGGGTCGTAGAGATCAAATTCAAGTCTGCATACTTTGGTGACAAGCACTTTACCAACTGAGGTATCTACTCACTTTTTTTTATTTTATTCTTCCTGTGTCTGCGTGTGTGGTGTGTCAGAATGTATGCATAGTCATGCACATGGTAGCACATACGTGTTTGCAATTGCACATACAAACATGGGGAGGCCCAAGGTTGAAATGAGGAATCTTTAATCATTTGCTCAGCCAGGGCCTCTCAATGGAACCCAGAGGTCACTGATCAGAGATAGTCTGGAGCCAGCTTGCTCCAAGGTTCTCCTGTCACCACATTCCATGTGCTGGAATTAAGGTGAGCTAACACAAGCACCTGGCATGATGGGTCATGTGGATCCAAACATCAGTCTTCATGCTCAATGCTTGTACAACAAATGTTGTAGATGGTGAGCCATCCCCCAGCTCCCTGTCTCCTCATTTTAAACATTCCTTTAGTAGATATCCTAACTATTACAAGATGTACCTGTGCACTATCGTTTTCCTGTCTGAAAAAAAAAAAAACAGCTTTCTGTTTCTTTATCTTTATTTTATGTATATTTTCTTCAAACAATACATTTGATGATGTTTTTCCCATTTCCATTTACCCCCCAGATCCTCCCCACCTCCCTGTTCACCCAGCTTCATTTTCTTTCTCTGTCAAAATACAACTTAACAAGAAGCCACCCCCATAACACATCCACAAACGCAGAGCCTGTTTTGTGTTGTTTTAACAACTCTTGAGCATGGGGACTGCCTTGGAGTGCAGTTGGATAGACCCAGAGACACTCCATTGTGGAAAACTGATTTCCCTTTCCCAGCAGGTACCAACTACAAAAAGCTTCTTGGCATGGTATACAAAAAAAGCTACAAATCCTTCTCCTTAGAGGTAGGGATGTACATAGAAGATGAATCAGAAAGATAGTAAGAGCCCGTGAAGTGGACGACTCCAAAGACAGTGGCTTCTTGACACAACAGGGCTGCCATGCATATGAGGTCATGGAGACTGAGGTCATGCACAGGGCCTATGCAGGTTCAAACCAGACAGAATCACAGCACTGAGAAGGAGAAACAGACACAAAGTGTCTGTTCTTTTTAAAGTGTTTTAGCTTAGTTTTGTTCTCTCTTCCTTCCTTTTTCTTCTTTCTTTTGAATTTTTAGAAATATATTTTAATTTAAAAAGAATTACATTATTTCCCCCACTCCATTTCCTCCCTTCACCCCTCCTAGTTAGCCTCCCTCCAAGTGTCCCCATGCCTCCCTTTCAAGTTGATATCCTCTTTTGAATTATTATCATTATTGTAACATATATATGTGTGTGTGTTTGTATATCCACATGTCTATAAATACAACCTTCTGTGTCCATTTGCACTGATTATGTGTACACGGTTTCAAGGCTGACTACTCTACAGCGGACAACCAGTAAGAGGACTCATCATTGGGAGAAGCTAATTCTCCTTCTCCCTGTGGTCACTAATTGCCTATAGTTTTTTTATTTAGGGATGGGACCCTACAAAGTTTCCCCTTTGCACATTAGAATGTCCATTGAGATTGCCATTGTCCCCATCTTGTTTATGTGGCCATTTAGTCTAGGAGAGACTATTTCACAGCAGACTCAATCTAGTACTCTGGTGTTTACAATATTTTTGTCCCCCCTTCTCCATAATTTCCTACATGCAGGAGCTGTAATGTAGAAATGATGAGTGGAGTGGGCTTACCGTGATGCATTGATCTTTGCATTATGTCCAGTGTAGTTTTCTTTGGTGGTCTCCATTTCCTGTAAAGAGAGGCCTCTTTGATAAAGAGTAGTAGCTATACTTACCTATGGTTATAAGGATAAGAGTTGGAATGTTGTAAGAAATTATGATGATCTAGCAAAGTAGTGGTAGTCTACTTTTTTCTTAATGTCCATGACCTTACTAGTCACAGAAGCTGGCTTGTTTTCTAGCTTCAGGTTTCCAGTATCAGGAATGATTTTCCTCCTTTTGAGTGGGCCAAATGTCCAATTAGACAACTGCTGGTTGCCACCAGCATGTGAATGTCACTTATTGCCTTAAGAGATATCTTGTCATGCTGGTCATTATTGTTCATAGGTGTTGCAGCTGGGTAGGGCTCTTCAATTGCTCCCCTCCCAGGGCAGCTTGCACAGTATTTTCTGGTACTGTAGCAGCAAGACCACAGGAAAGAGGCTTTCAGTTCAGATCCTGCTGGAGTTATCAGGACCCTGTGCTTAAGTGTGCAGTGTTTCCAGCAATAGGGGTACATCCTCAGCCCCTGAGAGTCAACCAAAGTCTTCATCCATCATCTATATTGTTTGGGGGTCATTTGGACTACATTAACATTCAAAGGGAGATATCTTATGCTTGATCCAAGGATTTTTCTTAGTTTATGGTTCTTGTGGGGAACATTGTCAGCCCAATTGGCATAAGTTCCTATAAGATACACACACACACACACACACACACACACACACACACACACACACACACACATGTAGCTAGAGTTTTCCTGCCTGGCCCACAGTCAGGACAAATCTCTGTCACCTACCAGTCCCACAGCAGCTCAGACCCGACCAAGTAAACACAGAGACTTATATTGGTTACAAACTGTATGGCCGTGGCAGGCTTCTTGCTAACTGTTCTTACAGCTTAAATTAATCCATTTCCATTAATCTATACCTTGCCACATGGCTCGTGGCTTACCGGCATCTTCACATGCTGTTTGTCATCGTGGCGGCTGGCAGTGTCTCTCTGACTCAGCCTTCCACTTGCCAGCTCTATTCTCCTCCTTGTCCTGCCTACACTTCCTGCCTAGCCAATGGCCAATCAGTGTTTTATTTATTGACTAATCAGCAACACATTTGCCATACAGAACATCCCACAGCACACACACATTTTACTATAATTTTAGGTGAATGGATGTGAAATAATAATTTAAAAGCCTCTTTGAAGCTTTTATCAGAAAACCTTGGTGTTATTTGTCTTTCATTCTTCCTCTGTATTGACTTCAGTTCTTCCTCCCCAGTATAAGCCCCTCTCTGGTTTTCCATTGCCCACTTCATACCCCCTGCATCCTGCTATTCCCTTCCTAAGACCTACCCTTCCCCTGCCTATGTTCCTTTTATATTTTCCTGGTTTCTGAAGTTACTCCATGCTGCATACTCACATCTGAGGATTTTGAGCTTGGAATTGCAGATGAGAGAGAGAACATGTGGCATTTGTGTTGCTGGCTCTGTGTTACCTCACACGATATAATCTTTTCTAAGTTGATCCATTTACCTGAAAATTTCATGATTTCACTTTTCTTTATATCTGAACAGTATTCCACTGTGTCTATGCATCATATTCTCATTATCCATTCATGTATTGAAGGGTATTTAGGTTGTTTCCAATTCCCTGGCCATTGTAAATATGGTGGCTATGACTATTGTTGAGCAAATATCTGTGGAGTAGGATGGTGAGTCTTTGGGGCATATGCCAAAAAGTGATCATAGGGTGGATTTGTTTCTAGTTTCATGAGGATTCTCTGTATTGATTTCCAGATTGGTTGAACCAACCTGCATTCACAGCAACAGGGAATGAAGGTTCCTCTTTCTCCATATCCTCACCAGCATTTGTTGTCAGTTGTTTGGCTGGTCTTATCCATTCTTGGTGTCAGAGATAAAAATCTCAGTGTCCTTCTAACTTGTATTTCCCTAATTGCTAAGGGTAATGAATCCTTGGTTGAGGTATTTCTTAATCAATTTTATTACTTCTGTTGAGAACTCTCTGTTTAGATCCTGAGAACTCTCTGTTTAGATCCCTAACCCGTTAAGTTGGGCCATTAGTTTCCTGAACTCTTTGTGTTTTTAAGGTCTTTGTATATTCTGAATCTTAATCCCCTGTCAGATGCTCAGCTGCCAAAGATTCTTCCCCATTCTGTGGTGTTCTCTTTTATTCAGTTGTTTCTTTAGCTGTGTGGAGCTTTTTAGTTTTATGAGATCAGAATTGTTAATTGTTGTCCTTAATTCTTGGGCATAGGGAGTCCTATTCAGAAAGTCCAGTTTTATTTTACCCTTATTCTAATATCAACTAATATGTCTTATTTAGAAAACACATGGCCTCATATTTTTATATTTAAACATGTACTGTCAATGACATTACATTTTGTGTGAGAATTAAGGTAATATCCCAGTTTAATGATGTTTTCTTGTTTATGTGAACATCATTAAAAAGATATCTTATTTTACTAACTTGGATTCAATTTCATATAGAAGTTCTGTTATACACTTGACACTTAAAACATCTGGGATAAAAGTGTGTTTGTATGGGGGGGTGCATGCGCATGTAAGAAAGTCTTCATACCTACATATGTGTAGGATGCCTTGTTTTCAAAAGATCTTCATTTAGTAGAGGAATATAAATGCTAAGTCATAAAGTCAAAAACAGTAGTCCAAAGCAGGAGGGTTTGAGGAAGAGAGCAGAGTAAGAAGGTAAATATCAAACTAACGGAAAGAAGAAAAAAACCACACCAAGGGAGCCAAAGAATGAAGTCACAATGAGGTAGAGTGGAGGTGTTACGTCAGGGAGCCTCAGCTTGTAACTCTTCCCTTACATTTCAAAGGCCAGGGTCTTCCTAGATATCTTCTGATTTCACCTAGTTTTCTGTGGAAGATGACTTCCCCCCACCAAAAAAAAAGTTCCAAGTTTTACCTGTATGTTTAGAGCTATATTGGTGGCCTTTGAATATTTCTTTACCAGGAGCTTTTGTTGTTGTTGTTACTCACTATTTACATATTTTATTGCTTTCATACTTCATTTCATTTCATACTTCAGCAGAGAGATAATGATAAAAAAATCTTTTAAAATTTCTTTTACTTTTTGTTATTTTAAAATCAAATATATGAAATGAATTTATATAAAAAAAAAAACCATGGTGAATTTTCATAGAAAAGACATATATCCTGAACAAAATTGAACAATTTACCAGGAGCTTTTAATTAATAATAGTATTTGTGTGTGTGCGCACGCGTGTGTGTGTGTGTGTGTGTGTGTGTGTGTGTGTGTGTGTGTGTGTTAGGTTGGAATTAGTGCTTCTAGAATTTTAGAATATTACAAAAACTTGTGCCTTAGGATCTTTAGCTGTTGCTGGGTCCTAATGGCTCCCTTGGGAGATGGGGTGAGAAGGCGCAGCTTGAACAACGCAGACACCAGGAGTCAGGGAAAAGGCAAACAGCAGACTCGTTTATTTGGCAGTGGGGAAGGCCTTATACACCCTCCTCCCAGCACTCAGGATGCATCCTGATCCGGTGACATTGTGTGGTCACCCCTCATTGGCTGGGCACAATCAGGACCTTTGACAGCACCTGTTGCTAGGCCCTCAAGCAGACTCCAGGTTGGCTCATGAGGAAGTACGTTATGTGCATGCCTTGGCACCTGGTTTGAGCCCTATCTTCTTGCATTTAGCCACTAAAGAATCAATCGCCAGAAGTTTAATTCCCAGCCTTTGACTCCCAATTTATGAATGCCTTTCCTAGTTTTCAGGATACAGCCTTAAACAAGCTGGCATAGGAGTTCTCAATTTCAGTAGGGTAGACTTCAAAACAACAAATTTAAGGAGATTGGGAGCCACTACATATTACTGTATGTGACAAATCTTTAGACCTTCAATATCATAAAAACAGATAATAAAAGGCATAAAACATTAAGTTTAAGCCGGGCGGTGGTGGCGCACGCCTTTAATCCCAGCACTCGGGAGGCAGAGCCAGGCTGATCTCTGTGAGTTCGAGGCCAGCCTGGGCTACCAAGTGAGTTCCAGGAAAGGCGCAAAGCTACACAGAGAAACCCTGTCTCGAAAAACCAAAAAACAAAAAAACAAAAAAAAAAAATTAAGTTTAGACACAATAATAAGGGAGAGTTGAATATCCTACTCTCTTATTTATATAGATCCTCCAAATAAAGAAAATCAACAAAGAAACCTGAGAGATAGATTACACCATATATTAATTGGTGTTAACACTTATCTACAGAACATTCCACCCAACAGATAGGAATATGCATCTTTCACAATAGCACATGGGACTTTTGATAAGACTGAGAACATTATAGGACACAAAACAAGTCTTTTTTGTTTGGTTGGTTTTGTTTTCTTTGTTGTTGTCTTTTTTTAAATTTTATAATTAATTTAATTTTACATATCAGCCATGGATTCCCCTGTCCTCCCTCCTCCCGCCCCCCCCCCCCCTCCACCCTCCCTCCAATCCACCCCCCATTCCCACTTCCTCCAGGGCAAGGACTCCTCTGGGGATTCAGCTCAGCCTGGTAGATTCAGTCTATGCTGGGACACTTTGCTCAGCCTGGGTGAAGGGAGGAGGAGACTGGACCTACCTCGACAAAACAAGTCTTAAATAAATATTTTTTAAAAATCAAAATAGTACCCTGTATCTTATCAGACCATAGTACAATAAAACTAGACACCAACAGTGTTATCTCAGAAAAATATGCCTTAAATACTTCAAGACTGAATGATATACTTTAGAATGAACAAAGGGCCATTGAAAAATTCAAGGGGAAAAATGAAAATCCCTGGAGTAAAGTGGAAATGACAGCGGAACCTAACTGCATCTGTGATATAACCACAATAGTTCTAGAAGGAAAGCTTATAGCAATATAGGTTCTCACATTAAAATATCAAAGGAACCGGCAATAAACAACCCAATGATGTTCCCCTGCGCTCTAAGAAAGCAAGTTGCTAAACTCAAATGCAGAAGGGACCAAGAAATAATAAAAATCAGGACAGGAATTAATGAAATTAAGGCTAAAAGAACAATACATAAAGTCAGTCACCCAAAGAGTTGGTTCTCTGAAAAGATGGACAAAGTCCCCCAACTAACCAAACCAATTAAGTGAAAGAAAAAGCAGACTTAAACGAACCGAATTAGAGTCAGAAAGTGAGTTGTTAAAACAGACTCTGATGAAATCTATAGCTCATGGCATGCTTTTGAAAACTGATGTGAAAATATAGAAAAATATTTACATTTCTAAATACGTACAACATAACAAAATTAAAGCTGAAAGATATAAGCAACCTAAATAGGTCCATTAAATGGAAGTAATTGAAGCAGCAGTTAATGGTCTCTTCACAAAGAAAAGTCAGGGACCAGAGATGTTTATGATTGAATTCTACCAGACTTCTAAGACAGAGGAAGATCTGGTACAACATATCTCAACATTCTCCACAAAATAAAAAGGAGGGCGCAAGAGGGCGCAAAAAAGCGTGGGACGCTCCGCTTTTTCCTGTCTGAGGGACACGAGGGACTGTGTGCCTCTGTGCTCCAGTTCCGCATTGAGTCCGCGAGAAGGCAGAAGCAGAGCCCCAGTGGGTGCGATGGCCGCAGTGGTGGCCAAGCGGGAAGGGCCGCCGTCCATCAGTCAGGCAGCCGTACGAGGCAGCACCGCGGTCCTCGATTACTGCTGAGCCTCAGTGTCAGCGCTGTCGGGGGCCACAGCCGGCATCCTCGGCCTCACTGGCCTCTGCGGCTTCATCTTCTACCTCCTTGCCTCCATCCTGCTCTCCCTGCTCCTGATTCTCAAAGCGGGAAGGAGGTGGAACAAATATTTTAAGTCACGAAGACCTCTCTTTACAGGAGGCCTCATCGGAGGCCTCTTCACCTACGTCCTCTTCTGGATGTTCCTCTATGGCATGGTGCACGTCTACTGAAATGAAGGCAGGGGTGACTTAAAAGAAGAAAAGAAAAGAAAAGAAAAGGCTGGCAGGACTCTTGCCGGCAGTTAACACCGTGTAGACTTACTTAGTTTTTTGTTTGAGTTCGCTGCTTGTTCTGTACTGTTATAATTTATATCTGAAGACAGAGAGCCCGTAATATTCTTCAGATTAAATGAAGTGTGACACTTTGTCGAGTTCTTGCCTACCTTGATGCTGAGCCACTCTTTGAAGTCGCCAGACTTTGCTCCCTGGAGAGCAGGCACTAGGCCATAGCCTGTAATTGTCTTGGATTTACACCTAGTGGATCCAAAGGGCTTACATGAGAGAACATAACGTTCATCTTAAGGACTGTTGACAATTGGTGATACTAAGCGTTCTCTGTGTGCGGGCATTATGCTGTGTACTTTTTGCATCAGGTATGTTTTAATTCTAGCAATAACTCTATGGAGATGTTACTGTTAAACTTCTGTTGATGAAGAACCTGAGGCCCAGAGAGGTTAGATGTCTCTGCCTGGGGTGGCTCATCTCGGAAGAGGCAGAGCCAGGATCCAGTTACAAGGCTGTTTGCTTGTGCTGTGATGGATGAATGTACTGTATTAGATGAATGTACCTGTCCAGCATCACTTCCCACTAACCACTGCTTTCCAGTATGAATGAAATCAGTTAAGTCTCAGTTATACGGTCATAGCTAGTTACCTTTCCTATAAGAAAAAATGCAAGCTATTTTTCTAAAATGTGTCCTGTGGCGGCAATTAAATAGGTTATTTGGACATTTGAAAAAAAATAAAAAGGAAAAGACCAAACTCATTCTACAAACCCAGTAAAACCCTGATACTGAACCCCAAGACCCAAAATCAAATGCTATAAATCTATTTCCCTGATGAACATAGATGCAAAATTCTCCACAAAATACTTGCAAACCAAATTGAGATAACTAAGATCAAACATCGTGAACAAGTTGGTTTCATTCCAGAGATACAAACATTGGCTCAATATGTGCAAATCAATAAATATAACTTGCCATATGAAGACTTAAAAACAGAAATGCCAGAAATTTGATGCAGAAAAGCATGTGACAAAGATCACTGTGACTTCATGATCAAAATATGGAAGAAACTAGGATTAAAAGGAGCATATCTAAACATAGTAACAGCTATACATTATAAACTTATAGCCACTGTTACACTAAATGATGAAAAACTGAAGCCAACTCTGGCATGAGAGAGGGGTTCCTACTCTGACTGTTATTTAATGTAAAGCTGAAGTCTTAGAGCAACAAGGGGAAGGTATAAATGGATAAATATTAGAAAGGAAGAAATTAAAGTATGAGATGATTCTGCCCTTAAAAGACATGATGGACTCCACCCCAAACACTTCTGGATCTGATTATCACTCTCAGTAAAGTGTCAGTTTCCAGAATCAACATATAAAAATGTATATGTAAATGAATAGCTTTAATGTATACCAACACCAACAGATTTTCTGAGGAGGAAATCAGAAAAAAAAATCCCATTCACAAAAGCCTTAATAATAAAATCTGTAAGTAAAGGTAACAGAAGAGATGAAGAACTTCATTAGGAAACCTTTAAGAAAGAATTTCCATGCTCCTGGATTGGAACAATAGAATTAAAATTCTAAAAATGGCTATTCTATCAAAATCAGTGTACATATATATGTTGTTATCCCCTCAAATTTCCAAAGTTATTGTTCATAGAACTAGAAAAAAAGGAATCCTAAAATTCATGTGGGAATGTAAAAGAACATAGATAGACAAAGCAAATCATTTTTAAAATTTTGTTTTGAGATTTATTTATTTTTGCTGTATGGGCTGGATGGGTATTTGTCCACATGTAGTCTGTGCACTGTGCTCATGCCTGGTACACAAAGAGACCAGAAGAGGGTGTGAGATCTTCTGGAATTGAAGTTGCAAGTAGTTGCTAGCCTCCTTGTGGGTGCTGGGAATCATACTTGGGTCCCCTGGAAGAGCAGTCAATGCTTTTAACCACTGAGCCACACCTCCAAAGCAACCTCTAAAGCAGTTCTAAACAGAGAGAATACACTGGAAAGCATCATATTACTTGAACTGAAACTATGCTGCAGAACCACGGTGATCAAAACAAACCAGTCAGAATAGACGAGCACAAAAGCAGATCAGTGGAAAGAGAAGACAGAGAGATAGACTTACATAGATATAGACTCATAATTTTTGATAAATGAGTCAAACGCATTCACTGGAAAATGTCCCCTTCACCAAATGATGCTGGTGTCAAAGGATAGGCACCTGCTGATGGAAATGAGATTCATGTTTCTCACCCCCCCACACACATCAATTCAACTGAGTTAGAGACTTCACTTTAAAACCAAAAGCACTAAAACTGTTGGAAGGAAAACACTTCAGGACTTGGTTGTAGGCAGAAATTTTCTGAGTGGTATATTCTAGCTGCACAGGAAATAGCCCCAAGAATTGACAAATGGGATTTAAGCTGGAGCTCCATAGCAAAATAAGATGTCAAAAAAAATGAGCAGGCAGCCTGAAGAATGAGAGAAAATCTTTGCCAACTGTACCTTAGAACAGAGGTTAATATCTAGATTATATAAAGAACTGCAAAAACAAAACACCAAAAAAACCCAATGCCAATTAATAAACGGGCCATACACCTGGATAGACATTTTTAGTAAAAAAAAAAAATACAAATGGCCAATAAATGTTTTTAAAAGTATTCAACATCCCCATCTATTCATACAATGCAAATTAAAACTACTTTAGATTTATCTCACCCTGGACAGAATGGCTATTATCAAGAAAATAAACAATAAATGCTGGTGAGGATGTGGGAGAAGAACCCTTATCCACTGTTGGAAATTTGAGAGCTACTGTGGGCTTCTCAAAAAATTAAAACTTAAGGGGCGATTGCTCAGTTGACATTTGAGCATGAGGACCAGAGTTCAGATCCCCAGAACCCGCATAAAGCCAGATGCAATAGTATCTGTAATCCTAGTACACTTACAGAGAGGTAGGACAGAAAGAAAGAAGAATCCCCAGATGCTTACGGGCCAGCTAACCTGGCTTGCATGCACAGTGATGAATGAAATCCTGTGTCTTAGACAAGGAGAAAGATGGAGGCAAGAATGAACTCAGGTGAGCATGGCTTAGGCAGGCTATTTCAAAATTCTGGAGTCTGACTCTGAGGGATTTGTAACATATTTAAACATAGTAAAAATCTTAGGAAAAAAAGTTTTCTCATGGCAATTATCACAACGGAGTGAAAGGCAAGACTACATCAAAACTCCCTTGCGGAGTAGATGTCTTTTGTAGAGCACTTGTGACCTCTTCCTCAAGAATTGGTTCTATTGACTCAGAAACAATGCTCAGGATAAGAGGCTAGGGAGGAAGGGTTTGTAATAAGCATAATAGCAGTTTTGTTTGCTATTATGCGACCTCTTTTATGAGCATGGATTTTATCAGCTGAGAAACAATGCTCAGAAGTCTAGGAGATTCTGGTAAGGTCTGGTTCCACAGAACAGTAAAAGATCACTAGATTATTAAACAACATCCACTCCATCCTGTTGGGTGAACAGGTGTCAGTTTGAAGGAAAAAAAGCCTGCATGTTTAGCAATGTTGGTTTCTCTAGAGCTTCCTGTAAACATGTGGGCCTCCTGCCTCCTACAGATGAGAACCAAACCCAAGGTTCTTCTGTGTCCTCCACAGGCTTGCCATGCGCATGTGCAAGTGCGCTCACACAAGAATCCACAGAAAAATAAATCATGCATACACAGGGAAATACGTATCAAAGGTGGTAACTCAGGCTCATAAAGACAAACATTCTCTCTCATACACAAATCCTAGCTTCTAACCATTAAATATGTGTATCTAGTAGAAATAAATGTGACTAAAGGCCAGGAAACTAGAAAGAGGCCGTGAGACTGACATAAGAAAAGGTTTTAAGGGAAAGGATGCACAAGAGAATAGAACAAACAGGAAAGGGGAATACTTGAATACAGGGGGGAAGGTAGGCCTGGGAGATGAGGGAGATGGGGAGGTGCCGGAGAATCATGAAATATGTGTGAAAATGACATAGGGAAGTCTGTTACTTTTAAAGCTAATTTTTAAAATATTTAAGAAAAATAAATAGTCCTGGATATACCTCCTGCATATGCCCGTGATTAGGGGCATACAGTACCAAACTATGCTTGTATCTGTTCATAGTTGTCTTTTTCCAATCTGAGGCTCATGTTTGGAATTGTAATCTGCTTGCCCTGGATATCTGTCCTGATACCTGGGCAGTCATGCATTGCTCCCTGACGACAATTCCACAGCTTTGCAAGGGCTCCAGGATCCACAGAAGGGCATTTTATTCTCACTACATCATGTTCTCACTAAGGTTTAAGACCATCATCAATGGCGTTTGGATGTATCATGATAAAATCTACACAGAAACACAATGCACAATTCTACTGTATATCAAAATAACCTACAGCTAGCTGTGATGAACCACTTATACACTGGATTCTAAGTGCTGTATCAAAGCTTGAGACCTCAAGACTTTGTCTCACAGAGGCTGCTAGACAACCTTCTGGCTGATTTTCACTAAGTAGGTTGTTTGTTTTATGTTTGACATGTAGGAAATTTATGAGTCATCATTTAATTCTCACAAGAGAACAGGTGTACAAGCTGAAAAACAACAATTCTTAGATTCATCAGGGAAGTGTGGTCGGACCCTCAAGAGAAACTCTTTACCAGCAGCATGTACAGTTGTCTTTCTTGCTTTTCTCAGCACTGTGGCAAAGTAACATACAGAAACAACTCAAGTAACACACTTTCTCTCCTCACTGTTTCCAAGAAATTTAGTCCATCAAAGCGGGGAAGGTGTAGCAGAGCTCAGGATGATAGAGGACCGTTTTCACAGCTGGACAGATCCAGAAACAATGAAACAATCAGGGCTAGATGTAACCCTTGACCTTCCCACCTAGTGATCTTCACTAGCCAGGCCCCACTTCCTAAAAGCTCCACACCCCTCCAAGTAATGGCACAAACTAGAAACCAAACATTTAACCATGGCCCCATGGAGGGGCATTGCAGATTTAAACTACAATGTATGTCTTTGGAGAGTTAGCCCCTCCCAGCATTCCCCACAGTATGCATCTCACCCGATGGAAATGAGGAAAGTCTTCTGAAACCTGGGACCCAGCTACAGGGGTCCAGTGTGTATAACAAAACTAGTATTTCTACCCGACAAAAAACATATCAACACAAGTCTCCCCTATGATAACAGCATATCCCAGCTAATAACTGAAAATTAAGCTATTTAAGGATTCAGACAATACAGGGAAAACATAAGGATGTGAGAGTAAAGAGAAAGCTTTGAAACTGTCAGTAAACCAAACATTAAACATAACCCAACTCTTACCCCTATAAACATAAAACCTCACATCAAAGACCTTTTACAAGCTCTTGTTATTCAGGACATCAGACCTGGCGTATGAAAAAAACCACCATATATCTATGAGACAAGGAGAAAACATAGTATAAATCCACAAAGCAATTATCAGAATTCATCTCAAATATGTAGTTGAGATTTTTCATATTGTGGATAGTTATATAACCAAGCAATGCTAAGGTCTCTGTTGAGTGAGCCTGTATAGAGTAGCCATGTAAGCTGGAAAAATGGAAATTAAAAAAAAAAAAGAGTTAATGGGTAATGCTAAGAATCAAAGAGCTGAAAGAGAAGTGAAATGTGCCTTGTCAACAGACTAGACAGAATGAAGAAAACGTGTGGACATTCAGAAACTTCAAAGGGCTTCCCAAAATGAAAATCAAAGAAATCAAATATAAAAAATGATGTTATGGAACTGTGAGATGTTGTAAAAGATGTGATCAGAATACCAGAAGGAAAAGAAAAATGGAAAACAGAAAAAATATTTGAAATAATAGCTAAGAACATTTCAGAATTAATAGCAATTTCAAAAACAGTCATCCAGGAAATGGAAAGAATATAATGCATATTAAATACCAAAACTCCCATACTAGAGTTATCTCAACCTAGACTTATCCAAACTGCACAGAAGTAAAAACTAAGAGAATTTTTTTAACTTGTATTTTAATTTGCTTCTATATGGCATCTCCTCACATCCTTCTTTGGCTCTCCCTCCCCTAGCCCCTCACACTCCCTCATATTCCCATCCCCCCACCCCTCCTCATATAAACCTTTCCTCCCCCAATATTCCCCACAACTCCTTCTTTCCATCTATGTCCCACTGTTCTTTTGAAGATTTCCCCCTCACAGTTCCTGTTTTATTTTTTATCTCTACAGATACTCAAAATTAAGTGTACACACACACACAGACACTCACACACATACACACACATACACAGACACACACACACACACACACACGCATACACACAAACTTAAACATTTGAAGATAGGATTCACATATACTAGAGAACATGTAGTATTTGTCTTTTGGGCCCTAGGTTACCCCAATTGTTTTATGTCCTAGTCCTATCCATTTACCTGAAAACTGAATAATTTTATTCTTCTTTATAGCTGAATAAAAACCTATTGTATTTATGTAACATGCTTTCATTATCCATTCATCAATTGATGGACATCTAGGCTGATTCCATTTCTTTGCTATGGTGAATCCACAAACATGGATGAACAAGTATTTTCATAGTAAGATAAGGAGTCCTTTGGATATATATCTAGGGGATCATATAGCTGGGTCATATGGAAGTCCAATTTTTAGCTACCTCCACATTGATTTTGCAGTAGTCATACCAGTTTACAGCCCCACTAACAATGAATACTAATCCCCTTTCCTATCCTCACCAGAATTTGTTGTCATTTGTTTTATTGTTATGTTGACTGGGGTGAGATGAACTCTCCAAGTGGTTTTAATTTGCCTTGTGGTTAATGACACTGAACCCCAAAAGGAGTGAAATCACCTAATAACGGAGTACAGTGGACACTGAATTTCACTTTGGAAACCAGGCGATCAAAAAGGAAATTGGAATCAAACATCTAAATAATCCAGTTACAAGTCATAGTCCTGTGAAATGACCTTCACAGGTGGAGAAGTGTGCATCCAAAAGTACAGTCCAGGCAAACAAAACCAAGGAAGTCCATCTCCTTCAAGAAATGTGAAAAACTTTCTAGAAAGAAGGAAAGTGATGTGTGAGGAATTTGCAACTACATTTAAAAAAATGTGTTAGAGAAAAGGAAATGAAAGGATCATAAAATATTTTCCATATGTGGATAGCCACTGATATCGTAAATGTATAGTGAGACCTCCAGGGCAACTAGTAAAAATACTGAGAATAATTGATGTACTTAATGAAGAGTCAAATGGGACCATAAAATGCTCAATGGACATCAGAGGAGAAAATAAGACAGAACAGAAAATAAACACAACAAATTCAAAATTAATCAAAGTCAAAGTAGATCATAGACTGAAATGTAAAACACATGACTATAAAATCTCTACAAGATAACAAAGGAGAAAATACAGATGACCTGGTTTGTTGATGACTGAGAGGCAGCCCCAAAAGTGCTATCCAGAGAGAGAAATGTGTATTAGAATGAAAGCACCCCTTGGTGAGAGGGCAAGGGGTTCAAAAGACAAATCAGAAACTAGGAGAAAATATTCAGGAGTGTCTGAGGAAGGACTTGTATCAAAGACCAATTGAGATTAAACAAGAAAGTAAACCAGCCCTAAAGGGACAGCCTTGAGGACACCTCAGCAAACCCAGGTGGGAATAAACATGGAAAGCTATGATCATGCAACATACGGGGAATCATACATTAGAGCAACGAGATGCTGCTACATAACCTCAAATTATTAAAATGCCCAAATAAAAAGCCTGAGATAGTGATGAGAATGTGGAGCAATAGGAATGCTCATTCATTGTATGGTAAAATACAAAATGCCATGCCTGATTTGGCAGACACTTTAATAGTTTCATACAGAACTAAATAATTCTTATTGTACAACCTAGGTGTTATAAATTCAGGTAGTTACCAAATGAATTTAAACTCACCCATGCAAAAACTCAAACACTGATACTTATGGCAGCCTTCTTCAGATCTAGCTAAAAGCTTTAAGCAGCCAGGATGTTCTTAAGTAGGTGAATGGATAAATAATTTATGCTGGTATCCATATGACAGAGTATTATTCAACAGTACAAAGAAATGAACTCCTTCTTGGAGGAAAATTAATTGCCTATTGCCAAGTACAAGAAGCCAGTCTAAAAAGCCTACCTCCTCTATTAGGCCAAGTCTATGACATTGTGTAAAAGTCACAGCTATATAAACATCAGGAAGGTAGCTGTTTGTTAAGGATTTGAGTAGAGGGGAAGGTACCAACAAGTTGATAGAAGAAACATGCATGAAACCAGCAACCATATCGGCAGATACACTGCATTTTTAAATCCCACAGAATTGTGAAATACAGTAATATGAGGTCTTAACATAACCTAAGGCCTTTAGTACTAATAAAGTATATCCATACCAGCTCATCAGTTGGAAGAAATGTGCCATGTGGATATAATATATTAATAACAGAAGAAACTGAGAGGGAGGATGTAAAGGATACATAGAGGCTCTCTATAGTGTGTTCCATGTTCCTATGCACTATAACTGGCATAAATTGAAATGCTTATAATTTTTAAAAATTCATGATGACCATTGGTATCTTAGTAATGCACCAGTAGCATGCGGTGCCCTCACACTCATGAGCTTGGTTTGGGCACAGTAGACAGGGAGAAGACGAGCTGGATAGGGGTGGGGAACAAGAGGAGGTGATTATTTGCAATGGCTCAAAGTTGCCTCAAAGGGCAGACACTTGGCACCTACAGTAATTTCAGGGGGATATTCCAGCAACTAAGAGAAAGGAAGCCAGTAACACTTTAGAAGCACACAAAGCATATTCTGTCTTAGCCTAGAAGCGTATTGCTGTCAACTATAAATGGCTGCAGTGACATCAGACGACACAAATGAGATCTGACTTATGGGGCCACATCTGTTCTCAATAAAGCTCTCCTGAAGACTCTCCTCCTGTCTTCAGGTGTCAATTAAAATATTAATTATTGGAGCTTACAAGCTGGGGTAAAATGCAGTAATTTCCTCATTGAAAGGTTATCTGACTTACCTTGGTTTTAGAGGGGGAAAAAAAGCATACAATAGAACTTACTCCAAAGGTAGAGAGTATCTCACATTAGATGTGTTAAGATGCGAGGTTTCAAAGCTGTTCCAAGACACTTGCTTCATGTGTCCCATGTCAAAGCCTCTTAAGCTACACTCACAGGGCTGCTGGTGGCCCTGACTCAGGCCCCACCAGGCACTCTTGAGTGCAGGATTCTTGGGGTTCAGTGGAAGGGACTGGATTTCTTTGGGGAATGCACTGAGCTTTTTTTTTTTTGGTTTTTCGAGACAGGGTTTCTCTGTGTAGCTTTGCACCTCTCCTGGAACTCACTTGGTAGCCCAGGCTGGCCTCGAACTCATAGAGATCTGCCTGGCTCTGCCTCCCGAGTGCTGGGATTAAAGGCGTGCGCCACCACCGCCCAGCGCACCAAGCTCTTTTGTTACCTTGAGTTTTAATTGCCCTTTATGATCATTTAAGAAAACTCCCTTCACCCCTTTTTCTCCTGCAGACTTTTTGTGTCAATTTCCAGAAGGACACACAAAAAAAAAATAAAAACACTGTTATGTTTGTTTTTGTTTAAATGTAAGAGCTGAGACATTGTTTACGGTTTATGGATTTTGAAGAACTCTAAGCATCACTGGCAAAGTGTTTTGAAAACTACAAAGTAGAGGAAAGTTAAAATACAAAAATGAGGAAGTGAGTAAAGTGCATCTCCTTCTCTCAGCCAATACTTAAGTAGTGTGTAGCCTCTGCAAGGAAAGAGAATGAGCTTTGTTTCACAGGAAAATGTTTGAAAAGTTGGGTTTTATGCACCATGTCAACACAGACAACACCAAGCCCAGGGCTTGCTCTAAAGGACACAGCTAAGTTGAAGATGCTCAAGCAGTTTGGAGAATGAGACAGTGAAATTTCTTTTTTCAAAGAGCTTTCAATCAAATATTGTCCTCAGCTGCTCTATCCAGACAGCCCTGCTGGTTTGGCATTTCATTAAATTGCTGGGAGTGAAGATTTTTAAATAGTAATGGCGTGCACCTATGTCTGAGTCAAAGAGAGAGAGCCAGGATGTGCTGTCTTGAATCCATGTAAATGATCCTTACCTGTATCATCGGGCAGTCATTTTGGTAGGTAGCTGAATGGAAAGTCATGACTGAGAAGTAGACATGAGAGCTATTGTTGGCCCCAGAATGCTTTGCTTAAGTCATATTGACCTGTTAGGTAAGCTAGGAGGTACTCTAATTTCTTATCTCTTTATAAATGAAAAGGGTGACTATTATTAAAATGAGTAATTCATATAAATAAAGAAACTACATTTCAGGGCCATATGAAAATCAGAATATGAAATATACATGAAGTGTTTACTGTATCAATCAGGCAGTTGCGTGAGTTGCTCTGAATATTGCATTGCTTCTTGTTGCCATCGTTACCCTTGCCTTGTGGGGTACATTATATATCATTTATGTCACAGAGTGTATTTATCAGCCTAAACAACTATTGCTTCTATTATTTACATGGCTTTCCCTCATTTGCTATTTTCTTATATTATTCCTCATCAATTTTTTTTCCTTTTTGCATAATTTTATCTGGTAGAACTTTCCTTCAAATTTTGACTGCCAACCCGTTAGTGGTTTTTATGTACAGGAGTATCAGTTTGCAAAATAATCCCAAGAGAATAAACAAACAATAAAGGACAAGTATTTAAAGAAACTACAAACTTGACAGGGAAAGAAGTCACCTCAGTTATTACAGAGAGAGCTGTTTTGATGAATTTACTTAGAAAGCCTTTAGAAAGATGCAATTTCAAAACAACACCCAAACTTTCTCAGTGGTGGTTGATTGATTCCCACACTCTCACCTAAATTTTATGTGTTAGCTATGAAAAACACAATCTTTTATTGGACATTTTTAGCAATCATGTCTTAATATATTTATTATTATGGTTACAATTATTATTATAGCATTTTCTCCAGCTGTTCCTATATTATAGATCAGCTTCACATTGTCTTTCCCACCTTCCCATCTTGCTGCTGAGGCAGCTGAGAGGCAGGGTAATGACTGATACATGGTAGTACAGTACTTCTTTGGACACCAGAATCCTTTCCCTGTAGCATTCGTGCCATGGGACATGCATAAGCTTTGTGGTTTAGTGGATAGCACACAGGAAGAACAGTTGGGAATATGTTGGCTTGATATGGCCAAGACATTGAGTATGCCAGTCAGCCTTCATGTCCTCACCTGAGAAACAGTGGTCATACCTCCCTCTCAAAGCAGGAACGTCAACTCAGAAGACACAGCAGTAGGAAGAGGCACTAAAAATAAGGCATGATGTTCAAATAAGGTGTGAACACTCTGTAATGTCATACAAGGTGGATTCATAACCCTTCAGGTGTGACTCTTGGATGTGATGCCTGTTGCCTAGTCAGGCCCCATGTAGTATGAGTGCCAGATGATATTTGGCTTTCTTCCTGACCATTGCCAGATTCTCACTCAAACATAACAGCAAATTTCTACAAGAACTTCTCAACTTTTTCTTCATTGAGAAGACTGGCATAGAGGCCTGAAGTCAAGAGTTGTGTTGATAAATTTGGTTCTATGAGGAATAACTAAAACATTCTTCCTTAGGATCTGGGAATCTGGGTCCCAAGTCTACCATCATGTCTGTGGTCTTAAGTCCCCTGACCCAGGAGATTATCAGGAAATAGACAGAATTTGGCTAAATCTCATAGTGGTTATTATTATTTCTGCATTATTAGTTATATATAAAGTAGTTATGCTGTTATTGGTTTTACTTTTCATTTAGCCTTAACATTAAAAATATTTTCTGATCAAAATATCTAAATCTATCTCCATATCTATGTCCATATTGAATGCACTATCAATGAATTCTTACTTCTAAGTGTATCTGCTCATGAGTATGAGCCTATCTCTGGATGGTATGACTCAGAGTCCTGCATTTGTGTCCTTTGCTCAGCAGCCTTTAAGCTGAGTGGTTGGAAACATGCTTGGTGTCAGTGTGCTGAGCCTTACGCTGTTAGATATTTATAAGCAATACCTTTTAGGTGGAGTTTTTCATGGGGACCACCACCTCCCAAATAACCACACAGAGACTTATTATTAGTCATAAATGCTTGGCCAATAGCTTAGACTTGTTAATAATTAGCTCTTTCAATTATATTAACCCATATTTCTTGTCTACCCTTTACTACGTGGCAGTACGTTTTTTCAGCATGGCATGTTCATCTCCTGCTTCTTCTGTGTCTTAGGTTGTCAATCACTATGACTCTGTCTTTCTTCTTCCCAGCATCCTCTCAGTTTGGCTCTCCTGCCTAATCTCTTCCTGCCTAGCTACTAGCCAATCAGCCTTTTATTAAACCAATCAGAAGGTGCCTTGGCAAAGTACTGTGGGGTGTATTTCTGTATGTCATGAATATGTGTGGCTCCCATTGGATAATAAATAAAACTGTTTTGGCCTGTGGCAAGAAAGCTTACAGCCAGGAGGGAAATCCAAGCAGAGATACAGAGAGAGGGGTGGAGTCAGGAGAGACACCAGACTGCTGTGGAAGGAGCCACAAGATGTCAGCAGACCAGTAGTACCACAGCCATGTGGCAACATGTAGGTTAATAGGAATTGGTTAATTTAAGATGAGTTGGTTAGCCAGAAGCTGAAACCATAGGCCATACAGTTTGTAATTAATATAAGCCTCTGAGTTATTATTTTATAAGCAGCTACAGGACTGCAGGTGGGAGAGATTTGTCTGGACCTCAGGGCCAGGAGGGACCAGAGAAACATCCAGCTACATAGCTATTGTACAATCAGCCTTTTATTAAACCAATCAAAAGATGCCTTGGCAAAGACAAATTTTCACAGTGTTCAAAAAGATTATTCCACAACATTTCCCCCTTTTTGTCTAATTAAAAAGGAAGATTTTTAACTTTAACATAGTAAAATCATATACAACCACACAATTATCAAGTGAGAATAACAGTTACAATATTCAGTCAATTTGTATTTGGCAAAATTAGAGAAAATACCCTAATTATTTATCTTATCTTTGTGAGTCTAAAGTTTTATACCTAATTTACCTTTTATTATATGTAAAGAAAACATTAAGTCTAATTATTTAGTCTTTAACTCCCTCAAAGACCCCAGAGGGGTGTAATGTTACCTAATGACAGAGACATCTGAGTGCCTGCACAGTTGTCCAGAATTCTTCTGTAACATTGGGGCATCTATCTTTGGCCTACAGGCCTAGCATATCTGACAGACTTTTCTGAGAAGCAGGAAATTTTGAAGGACTTTCCTACCTTGTCTTGGCAAAGTTTGGTAGTCACTTTTTTTGTGTCCTCTCGGTCCACTTTGAACAGTATGCTATCAGCAATTGAGGCAAGGGCAGTTTCTTTGCCAACATGGCTAGCTTTTGTTATAAAAAAGCAAGCTCCATATGGAGTTTCTTTGATGCTCATCATCTTCTTTGAAGTAAATTGGTGTTGCCAGGAGCAAACATGTCTCACTGTCAAGAAAAGCCTTATGTTATTAAAACATTTTAAATGTCTTATTCTGTAGGTCTTTGAAGGGTTGAAGACCATCTATCTATCTAACCTTGAAAACATACCTTTTCTCTCCCAAGCCTATGTACATTTTTAAACACACTGCAACCCTTTTAGATTTTTTCCCCATCTGGATCTGTCTTTACTGTGTATCTGTAACCTTTTATGTTTGCATAAGCAAAATCTTAAAGGCACCGTGTGGCTTAGCATCCTGGCGGGGCTCACGCTAGCAGCTCAAACCCACAGGTGGTGGCCAGGAGATACCTCTTTGTACTGTGGCTGGCATGAAACTGTGTGACGAGGAAGACATGTTTGTCTCTGTTTTTGTTTGTTTGGAAACTTTTATTAAGCTTTCTCAGGTTTTATGTGAATATTCATGACCAGACTTTGGGCACCATTTGTAGGCAGAGTTTTTGTCAGGACTGTAGGCTCCCAAATAACATACAGAGACTTATTATTAGTTATAAATGCTTGACCAATAGCTTAGACTTATTGCTAACTAGCTCTTTCAACTTAAATTAACCCATATTTCTTGTCTACACTCTACCACATGGTGATGCCTTTTTTCAGCATAGCATATACATCGCTTGCTTCCTCTAAGTCTCTAGTGACCCCTGTGACTCTGCTCTTCTTCCCAGTGTCCTCTCAGTTTGGCTGTCCCACCTAACCTGCCTAGCTCTTGGCCAGTCAGACTTTCATTATACCACTCAGAAGGTGCCTTGGCAAAGACACATCTTCACAGTGTACAGAAAGACTATTCCATAACAACACATACTTAAATGGATGTCCA